>NC_044044.1:49973396-50335775 GCF_901765095.1 Microcaecilia unicolor
GACCCTTGTAAAAACAACTTCCTAATTCATTTGGGGAAGGGTGGGTGACTGTATTTTGTTTTCTTGAACCTTCCATTTGTGTTTTCAGGTCATACAAAGTAGCACAGCTGGACTCCCATTAATTCTGTTAATACTCAATCACACACTGCAATGTGAACAGCTTTCAACCCCTCTCTTCTTGGCCCTTGTGACTAACTAGTTTTAGATTCGTGCCCTTGATCTTATCTCTGGTCAATGCCTGAAGAGAGCTGCCTTTACCCCAGGGGTCTCCAGCATACCAGGACTGTGAGGAATGGAAAAGAGGCAAAATTTATGTGGGAGAAAGATGCACTCATGATATTGCAGTGTGTCTGTGGAAGAACAGAATTCTCCAGCACAGTCCAAAATCTACCAGTGAAATTGTCTGAGGATGAAAAGGATCTAGGTGTCATCGTTGAAGATACCTTGAAATCCTCTGCTCAATGTGCAGCAGTTTTCTAAGAAAGCAAGTAGAATGTTAGGAATTATTAGGAAAGGAATGGAAAACATAAATGAGGCCATTATAATGCCTTTCTATCGCTCCATGGTACAACCACACCTCAGATACTGTGTGCAGTTCTGGTCATCGCATCTCAAAAAAGATATAGTGGAATTAGAAAAAGTACAGAGAAGGGCAATGAAAATGATAAAGGGGATGAGACGACTTCCCTATGAGGAAAGGTTAAAGTGGCTAGGGCTGTTCAGCTTGGAGAAGAGATGGCTAAGGCGAGATATGATAGAGGTCTTTAAAATAATCAGTGGCGTGGAACGTGTAGACGTGAATCGCTTGTTTACTCTTTCCAAAAATACTAGGACTAGGGAGCACTCAAAGAAGCTACTAAGTAGTGCATTTAAAATGAATTGGAGAAAATATTTCTTCACTCAACAAGTAATTAAACTCTGGAATTCATTGCCAGAGAATGTGGTAAAAGCCATTAGCTTAACAGGCGTTTAAAAAGGTTTGGATAATTTCCTAAAAGAAAAGTCCATAAGCCATTATTAAGATGGACTTGGGAAAATCCACTGAATACAGTGCAATCCGCTTAAGTGCAAGGGTCTGGGACCAAAGAAATACGTGTAGTTAACCGGAGCATGCACTTAACCGTTGTGACCCAAAGAAGCTGGACATCTGATAAACATATGTACAGTACTGTTTATTATACATACAGTATACAGTCTCCGTTAGCTGATGTTATATAGTCTCTGTTAACTGACGTTAGGCTTACTTGAAGTAATCAGTCATAGTCCTCTGTACACTATTGTGTCTGTGAATTCCATAGACTACGTCTGCCAGACGGTAAAAACTGTCATAGCACTGACATCCAGTAGCCTCCAGATAGGCCCGTACAGTGTTGAGACTCTCCAGCTCTCTTGCAAAAGTGACAGGAGGTTGTTGAATTTCGTCAGCATGTGCCTTGCTGCTCATTTCATCATCTGTTTCATCATCAGCCGTTGCCTGCATCTAGGCGCATATCTGGACATCAGTGCTGTCGTCAGCTGTTTGTAGATCGTAATCAACAGCTACATAGTGATGAAACTCCTCTTCAGTAACACCGACTGGGATGTCAATAGCCTGTTCATCTGACATGTTTGCAACACCTGCATCTGTTTCGTCCCTCTCCACATCCTTAACAAAGCTTGCCCGCTTCGCTTGTAGCAGTTCACAGTGGTTGCCTGTGTAGCATGATTCCAGGCTTCTTTCTGCATATGTAGGGAATCCAACAGTGATAGATTATGAGCCAGTTCAACAGCACCTTTATCCTCACCAGTCTGGTCATCCATAATGCTCATCAGACGACGTAGCACAAGAGCCCGATAATGGTTTTTTGAAATTGTCTATTATGCCCTGATCCATATGTTGGATCAGAGAGGTAGTGTTTGGTGGCAGGACATCATCACTGTGTGCAGCACAATTATCACTAAGCAACAAAATCTGACGCTTTTGTGCTCGCATTCTAGTGTCTAACTTCTTTAGCTACTGCTTCCAAATTTCCCCAGTCATCCATGAATTTGCGTTAGCCTCGTATGACACAGGAAGTCACTTAAAATTCTTGAAGCAACGGGGCTGTTTGCTCTTTCCAGTGATGAGTGGTTCCAACTTCTCACTCCCATCCATATTGCAGCAAAGGAGGATCATCAGTCGGTCCTTCGACGTTTTACTTCCTATAGTTACGGCTTGTTTGATTGCAAGCGTTCCATCAGGAATCGCTCGCCAGTAGAGACCGTTTTCGTCAGCATTGAAAATGTTATGAGGTGAAAACTCGTTCAAGATGGTAGGAAGAACTGAAACAACCCAATTTTCAGCACCAAAGTCATCAGCGTCTTGTTTTTCACCATGCTGTTTCTTGAATTTTATGTTGTTCCTCTCCTTCCATCTTTCTAACTATCCAACAGTGGCTTTGAATTCAGTTAGTCCAAGACTTTCAGCTAGCTGATTAGCTTTCTCCATAAGCAGTGGACCACTGACAGGAAACTGTCTGCTCCTGACTTCCAAAAATCACCGAAGAAGAGCATCTTCTACCTCCTCAGCTTTTCCCGCCCGTTTATGTTTCCTGTGTGGATTTGTATTGTTTTGCCAGTCTTCCAGAAGCTGATCTTTCTGCTTCAAGATACGTGAAATTTGACTGGGATTGACACCATATTCTTTACAAATAAACAATCTGCACGAGTGTGTAGTTATAACAAAGAAACTATCAAACACATCACTCCAATATAGTGTCACACTGGGGATTCATCACTTCTGCTATGACAATTTGGATGTTCTAAGCTAAGTAAAGTTTACTTTTTGTCAGAATTAGAAACCATTCATTAGTAAGGATGGAAGTTTAAGCAATTCAAGCAATGTTATAAGAGGTTTTGCTCTATTTTGAGTTTTCTTTACCTGCAGGGAGGCTTCTCTGTTTGAATGAGGATTTTAGTCTAGTGAGGGATTGCTAATTAGTGTCTATTTGGGTGATTTATATTCATAGTGAGATCTAGTGTTGTGGGCATTTGGATCTGTATTGTGTTAAATTGTGTTACCCTCCCTTCTGTTTTTTAAACACAGACTTTTCTCCCACTTCTTTAGAATTTTTGAAATATTCTGGGAGTTTTTCTCTATGTTTTTTTTCGGAAGGTGGTGGAAGCCTGAGATGTTATTTTGTACAGTGGCGCATAAAAGTCAGGCTCCCCGTTATACTGAGGCTATTTTTTAAAATTTAATATATTTTATCCTTCAGATCTGAATCCCCAGTGTGACACTATATTGGAGTGATGTGTTTGATAGTTTCTTCACCATATTCTCTAGCAATAGATGCTTGACTTTGTTTGTTTTCTAATTTTTTAAGAACTTCTCTTCGTTCAGCCAGTGTTAAAGTCTTACAGTTGCGCGATGATGACGATGACTCCAGTGTACACTCTATTAACTTTCTTTTGCTTATTCTGCCTGTGGCAGTTAACCAACGAGATTTCAAATTTATCGCCCCTTTGTCACATGCCAATCAGCTTCCATATTCCGTGCGTGCACTTATGCGGAGTCTTTCCTGCAGAGGAGCAGTCTTAAACCATGCATTTAAGTGAATCTTGCACTTATCAGTGGTGCGCTAAACCGAAGTTTGTCCCCATAGAAATTGATGGCGCCAAAAATGAGACCGAAGTACGGCATGCAGTTAAACAGAGCATGCGCTTATCCGACGTGCACTTAAATGGAGTGCACTGTATTCTAGAATAAGCAGCATAAAATCTGTTTTGCTGTTCTGGGCTCTTGCAAGGTACTGCCAGTGTTGGAAACAGGATACAGGGTTTGATGGACCTTCGGTCTGTCCCAAGATGTCAATGTTGAACCTCACAGCAAATAAGCAACGCATTTGCAGTTCAGATAAGTTGGCTGCTGTTTGGTTCTTTATTCCAGTGTTTATTCATGATGTATTGTAAGCCACATTGAGCCTGCAAAGAGGTGGGAAAACAAATAAATAATGCAACAAATAAATAAATATATATTCTGGAGTGGAGGAGTAGCCTAGTGATTAGAGCACCGGTCTTGAAATCCAGAGGTGGCCGGTTCAAATCCCACCGCTGCTCCTTGTGATCTTGGGCAAGTCACTTAACCCTCCATTGCCTCAGGTACAAACTTAGATTGTGAGCCCTCCTGGGACAGAGAAACACAAGCCTGCCCTTGCAGATCAGCGGTGCGGCCGCGCAGGCTTCTGTTTCTGGGAGTCTGATGTGCAGGACGTCAGACTCGCAGAAGCCTGCGCGGCTGTGTTGCTGATCTGTAAGGGCAGGCTTCTACATGGAATGTTGCTAATGGAGAGGAGTAGCCTAGTGGTTAGAGCACCGGTCTTGCAATCCAGAGGTGGCCGGTTCAAATCCCACTGCTGCTCCTTGTGATCTTGGGCAAGTCACTTAACCCTCCATTGCCTCAGGTACAAACTTCAATTGTGAGCCCTCCTGGGACAAAGAAATATCCAGAGTACCTGAATGTAACTCACCTTGAGCTACTACTGAAAAAGGGGTGAGCAAAATCTAAATAAATAAATATCTTTCAAGCTAAAGATGGTTTTGCAAATAAGTCAAGACTGTACTCAAGTTTTAAAAAAATTGTTTATATTAGTTTTCCTCCTCTAGGTGAATTCTGGGGACACAGTATGTTTAGGGAGAGCTTATTAATTGGTAATTGATTTTTCACCATTAGGGTTTTGGCATTCACTTTGTAAAAACTGTATAGAGAGTTTAAATCTGAGGACATTCTATGATGTACAGAGCTGTTCAGGTGAGCTGCTTTCTTGCGGTGTGACTCACTGAAATATTGCTCAGCTGTATGTACAGCCTATGCTGGATCCTCCTTTAACTACATATGTACATAAGTAGTGCCATACTGGGAAAGACCAAATGTCCATCTAGCCCAGCATCCTGTCGCCGACAGTGGCCAATCCAGGTCAAGGGCACCTGGCACGCTCCCCAAACGTAAAAACATTCCAGACAAGTTATACCTAAAAATGCGGAATTTTTCCAAGTCCATTTAATAGCGGTCTATGGACTTGTCCTTTAGGAATCTATCTAACCCCTTTTTAAACTCAGTCAAGCTAACCGCCCGTACCACGTTCTCCGGCAACGAATTCCAGAATCTAATTACACGTTGGGTGAAGAAAAATTTTCTCCGATTCGTTTTAAATTTACCACACTGTAGCTTCAACTCATGCCCTCTAGTCCTAGTATTTTTGGATAGCGTGAACAGTCGCTTCACATCCACCCGATCCATTCCACTCATTATTTTATACACTTCTATCATATCTCCCCTCAGCCGTCTCTTCTCCAAGCTGAAAAGCCCTAGCCTTCTCAGCCTCTCTTCATAGGAAAGTCGTCCCATCCCCACTATCATTTTCGTCGCCCTTCGCTGTACCTTTTCCAATTCTACTATATCTTTTTTGAGATACGGAGACCAGTACTGAACACAATACTCCAGGTGCGGTCGCACCATGGAGCGATACAACGGCATTATAACATCCGCACACCTGGACTCCATACCCTTCGTAATAACACCCAACATTCTATTCGCTTTCCTAGCTGCAGCAGCACACTGAGCAGAAGGTTTCAGCGTATCATCGACGACGACACCCAGATCCCTTTCTTGATCCGTAACTCCTAACGCGGAACCTTGCAAGACGTAGCTATAATTCGGGTTCCTCTTACCCACATGCATCACTTTGCACTTGTCAACATTGAACTTCATCTGCCACTTGCACGCCCATTCTCCCAGTCTCGCAAGGTCCTCCTGTAATCGTTCACATTCCTCCTGCGACGACGACCCTGAATAATTTTGTGTCATCGGCGAATTTAATTACCTCACTAGTTATTCCCATCTCTAGGTCATTTATAAATACATTAAAAAGCAACGGACCCAGCACAGACCCCTGCGGGACCCCACTAACTACCCTCCTCCACTGAGAATACTGGCCACGCAATCCTACTCTCTGCTTCCTATCTTTCAACCAGTTCTTAATCCATAATAATACCCTACCTCCGATTCCATGACTCTGCAATTTCTTCAGGAGTCTTTCGTGCGGCACTTTGTCAAACGCCTTCTGAAAATCCAGATATACAATATCAACCGGCTCCCCATTGTCCACATGTTTGCTTACCCCCTCAAAAAAATGCATTAGATTGGTGAGGCAAGACTTCCCTTCACTAAATCCGTGCTGACTTTGTCTCATCAGTCCATGTTTTTGTATATGCTCTGCAATTTTATTCTTAATAATAGCCTCCACCATCTTGCCCGGCACCGACGTCAGACTCACCGGTCTATAATTTCCCGGATTTCCTCTGGAACCCTTCTTAAAAATCGGAGTAACATTGGCTACCCTCCAGTCTTCCGGTACTACACTCGATTTTAGGGACAGATTGCATATTTCTAACAGTAGCTCCGCAAGTTCATTTTTTAGTTCTATTAATACTCTGGGATGAATACCATCAGGTCCCGGTGATTTACTACTCTTCAGCTTGCTGAACTGACCCATTACATCCTCCAAGGTTACAGAGAATTTGTTTAGTTTCTCCGACTCCCCTGCTTCAAATATTCTTTCCGGCACCGGTGTCCCCCCCAAATCCTCCTCGGTGAAGACCGAAGCAAAGAATTCATTTAATTTCTCCGCTACGGCTTTGTCCTCCTTGATCGCCCCTTTAACACCATTTTCGTCCAGCGGCCCAACCGACTCTTTGGCCGGTTTCCTGCTTTTAATGTATCTAAAAAAAATTTTACTATGGATTTTTGCTTCCAACGCTAATTTCTTCTCAAAGTCCTTTTTTGCCCTCCTTATCTCCGCTTTGCATTTGGCTTGGCATTCCTTATGATCTATCCTGTTACTTTCAGTTGGTTCTCTTCTCCACTTTCTGAAGGATTGTTTTTTGGCTCTAATGATTTCCTTTATCTTACTGTTTAGCCACGCCGGCTGACGTTTAGTCTTTTTTCCCTTTTTTCTAATACGTGGAATATATTTGTCCTGAACCTCCAGGATGGTGTTTTTAAACAGCATCCACGCCTGATGCAAGTTTTTTACTCTGCGAGCTGCTCCTTTCAGTCTTTTTTTCACCATTTTTCTCATTTTGTCGTAATCACCTTTTCTATAGTTAAACGCTAGCGTACTTGATTTCCTAGTTTCACTTCCTTCAATGCCAATATCAAAACCGATCATATTATGATCACTGTTATCAAGCGGCCCTCGTATCGTTACCCCCTGCACTAGATCAAGAGATTTCTCAGGAAGTTCTCCGTGAGCATTCTGTTTTAATCCCTAGACATTCACTGTCTTCTTTAGGGATTGACTTATTATTACTATAGTTTCCATTTTTGTCTCTCCCTTGGGATTTTTGTTAGTGATTATTGATTGACTCCTTTTTCTGGAGCCATATGGTAGCCCTACCTCTAGGGAGCCAGTCCCAGACAAACCAACCCTTAAGTACAGGACTTCCCCACCTTAGTACTAAAGGAGGGAAAGAAGACCCAGACCGCCTACAGGGAGAAGGGAATAGGGTTATTCCTTCTGGATTAGAGCCAGTTACCCCATTTGGTCACCATGGGGAGCCCTGGGGATGAAGCTCAATGTCCTTGGGGGGAAAAACCCATAATTCCTTCTCTGAAAGGAAGCTAAGAGGGAAGGGCCATGACTTACATAGCTGAAAAAGGAAACGGAGCTGAGCAAGCAGGAGGACTGAGCAAGGAGAGCGAGGAGCTCCTCCTGACACTGAGGCCTGGATGGCCTGTAAGTAAGCAGGGACCCCAGCCCTGCAAGCAGAAGGTGCTGAGATGGAATCAGCTACCTGCTAATGGACAAATTCAAGATATTAGAAAGGCAGCTCGGAGAAGTCCCATAAAGAGCTGGGCTGTGCAGCGAGATCCAGACTGCCAACCACTCAATAATGGTAGGGGCAGACTGCTAAGGAAAAGCAGTTTGGAATATTGAATTCTATTTAGTGAAACTGTGATGGATGTTTCTTTTGTTTGCTGGATGTGTGGGAGCATTAGCTGGTTGAAATAAAAGGAGAAAACCTGGACTGGATCACTTTCAGGCTTATTTTCGAAAGAGAAGGGCGCCCCTCTTTCAACACAAATCGCAAGATAGGAGTCCTTCTCCCAGGGTCGCCCAAATCGGCATAATCGAAAGCCGATTTTGGGCGTCCTCAACTGCTTTCCATCGCGGGGATGACCAAAGTTCACGGGGGCGTGTCAGAAGCATAGCGAAGGCGGGACTGGAGCATGCTTAACACATGGGCGTCCTCGGCCGATAATGGAAAAAAGAAGGGCGTCCCTGATGAGCACTTGGCCGACTTTACTTGGTCCATTTTTCTTTCGTCCAAGCCTCTAAAAAGGTGCCCGAACTGACCAGATGACCACTGGAGGGAATCGGGGATGACCTCCCCTTACTCCCCCTGTGGTCACCAACCCCCTCCCACCCTAAAAAAAATTTAAAAATATTTTTTGCCAGCCTCAAATGTCATACCCAGCTCCCTAACAGCGGTATGCAGGTCCCTGGAGCAGTTTTAGTGGGTGCAGTGCACTTCAGGCAGGCAGACCCAGGCCCATCCCCCCCACCTGTTACACTTGTGGTGGTAAATGTGAGCCCTTCAAAACTCACCACAAACCCACTGTACCCACATGTAGGTGCCCCTCTTCACCCCTTAGGGCTATGGTAGTGTTGTACAGTTGTGGGGAGTGGGTTTTGGTGGGGGGGCTCAGCACCGAAGGGAAGGGAGCTATGCACCTGGAAGCAATTTCTGAAGTCCACTGAAGTGCCCCCTAGGGTGCCCGGTTGGTGTCCTGGCATGTGAGGGGGACCAGTGCACTACGAATGCTGGCTCTTCCCACAACCAAAGGGCTTGCATTTGGTCATTTCTGAGATGGGCGTCCTCGGTTTCCACTATCGCCGAAAACAGGGGACGACCATCTCTAAGGGCGACCATCTCTAAGGTCGACCTAAATGTTGAGATTTGGCCGTCCCCGGCCGTATTATCGAAACAAAAGATGGCCGCCCATCTTGTTTTGATAATACGGGTTTCCTCGCCCCTTCACCGAGATGTGCTGGCAGGACGTCCTCAGGAAAGCTTGGGTGCCCTGTTCGATTATGCCCCTCCACGTGGCGTTGACTTGAACTAGTGGGGGAACTGCATGGTTTGGAGCAGTATAGAGCAACCTGGATAGCTAGAGAAGTATGGGACCCAGGGTTATCACATTAGAGAAATCCTGAAAACCTGATGAGTTTGCAGCCCTCCAAGGTTCCCACCCCTGCTCTAACCACTAGGCTATTCCTCCACTCTAGTCACATGCACAGAAGCTCTGTATCTGTTTTTGCAATGAATAATGTACCATAATTTTGCCTAAACTCTGCCCCAGGTAATGCCTACAGAATACAGGCGGGTCATATGTGTCTTCCTGGCACCACACATTCTTTTATGCACTAACCCCTGGTGCAGTGGTTCACAAACCTGGTCCCTGGAGGCACTCCAACCAGTCAGGTTTATTTATTGGGAGGCAGGACGTCTAAATCTCACTCATAAGTATTCATTGTGGGTAGCCTGAAAACCTGACTGGCTGGGGTGCCTCCAGGATCAGGTTTGGGCACCACTGTCCTGAGGTAATTTTTATAAACTTTGAAATTTACCCTGGCGTGCAGGACAGCCATTCTTCATAATGAAATTGTGCCTGTCTCTTAGGTTTGAAAATTGTGCTGGTTTTGTGAATGCTAAAAGTGATGAGCCCTGCCGTTTGCTTCGTAAAATGATCAGTTGGTTCCATGTGGCAAGGAAGAGGCTGACCCACTCCTGGGTTTACCTCCAATTTCATCTAGAGACATACTGTTTTGATTATTGTAACACAGAGAAGGATTACAGGTCCATGGGGTGCATAAAGGGTAAAAGCTGGATTGGATTAGCCTGTCTGTGATGACCTGGAACCATTCTATACCCTATCTAAAGGGACTGTGTGGCTCTTTCTAGGTTCAGCAACAGGCTACCTACTAAAATGAACTATTCAGTTCTTCATTGAAAAAAAACAATAAAATATGCTGTTCCCCTCCCTCACCCCCCCCCCCCCCCCGATATTCCTTTCATGTGATCATAATGTTGCAAAGTTATTCTCTCCTGTGGTTTTAATTCCCAAATGGCAGTGAAACAAACGTAATCTGAGGAGCTCCAGATTCCCCCTTCACTCACCTAAGCTCTTTGCCAAATTGGTAGCAAAGCGATTGCAGGGTCTCTTGGCGCATTAACCAGTGAGGAAGCTGCAGGTGCTCCAAGGCCTGAATTCCCAGCCAAGAATTGTTCCTTCATCTAGATTCTAAATACTGCCGTGCTTGTCTGTTTCTTTTCCACCCTGCAGATGGGGCCCCGTGTACTGCGATTGTCTATGTCAGATTCATAACATTTGAGTTTTGTTAAAGATGAGTAAAAGAGGCTTGGTTGGGAGGGGTTATTTTCTTCTATCTGTGGTCGCTCGTACAGTGCTATTCAAAGATTTCAAAGAGGCTTTTCTAAAATCAGGTTCAATCTTTTTTTTTTTATATGAGAATTGGACAGTCTAGATAGGCAGCAGAGGTGACACAACCTCAGGATCCAGTTGGATATTTTGCGTTTTCAAGAAGCTCCTAGCCAGGGTCAGAACCGGATCACATCTTTCTCATCAAAAAGCCTGGTCATGAGGAGAGAGAGAGAGAAGAGAGCTTTGTAATTAATTAAACTGTCACTAGTGTCTTTCATCCTTTCAAAAAAACAAAACAAAACCCCTCATTCCTTGTTCAACAAGAAGGAAATTGTCACCTGATCAATTCCTTCCCCCCCCCCCCCCCCCCCCCCCCCCCCCTTTCTCACTTGGTCTTGCCACAGCAACAATCTCACTTTCACAAGCTTTTCCTCCCGTTGTCTTTCGCTCTTATGCCCGTGGAGGGACACATGCCACTCCAGCACCAACTTTAACAATGCCCATGGGTATCATCGAGTTGTCATTGCCATAAGGTCACATGAATATGAAAAGAGAAATGCACTTTTTATTTCATTTATTTCTTTTTTCCTAATACCTACCCAGACATTGATTAAAAGATTTTGCTACATACCTCAAGCAGGCAGTGAGGCAGAAGGCAAGTCATTTTCAAAATTTTAGGAAGTGAATAAAAAGCTATGAATGCACCTAAGAAAGCATTACTGTGATTTTTGTGCCTTTGGCTTTTTTTAATTACATTTTTATAGATTGGTGTTTTATTTATTGTTAGAGAGTTATTTGATCATTATATTGTGATATATGCTTTATGGTTTCTAGCATTCTACACTTTTTTTTCTCTTCATTTTTTTTCTACTGTTTTTCCCTTTTGAGTTTTATTTCATTCACAAAATGTTCTGATTCTAAAAACTACCAAAACATTCTGAGATCACTTTTTCAAAACACTTATGAAATAGGCAGTGGGTACCATCCGCACACATACTTTGTGAAAAAAATGTTGACCTGGGGAATAGATAACTTTTGGGCTGGAGTGTAAATTTTAAGGGGCTTCGACCTTAGCTTCAGAACTTTTAGTACAGGAACAATGCTGGGCGGACTTTTACGGTCTGTGCCCTGTGAAAGGCAGGGACAAATCAAACTCAGGTATACATTTAAAGTAGCACATACCATGTAAAATGAGTTTATCTTGTTGGGCAGACTGGATGAACTGTTCAGGTCTTTATCTGCCGTCATTTACTATGTTATGTATGTATGTTACTGTCTGAACACACCATATGGCCTATTCAGTCTGCCCATCCATATCATCTATCATCCCTTTCTTTCCCATGGAAATCCTAAGTACTTGTCCCAAGCTCACTTGGATTCAGATACAGTCTTTGACTCCACCACCTCCTCCAGGAGGCTGTTCCAAGCATCCACAACCTTTCAGCAAAGAAGTATTTCCTTAGGTTACTCCTCAGTCTGTCGCCTTGCACTTTCATCCTATGTCCCCTCAATCTAGAACCTCCTTTCAATTGCTAAAAGGGTAATTGTATAAGAGCTACATAGTTTTAGGTGGTGGTATTTCTAGTCATTAATACTGACTGGTAGAGAAATACGTGTCCTACTTTGGCACATTCTTTGCCAGCAGTCATACGCATGGGCAGATTATGAGCAGGTGCATATATCTATGTGTAAATGATAGAATACTACTACTACTACAATACTACAATTTATCCAGCGGCTGCTGATCGTTTTTTAAAACCTTTTTATTTTCATAATTTCAATATTACAAATCACAATTACTTCACTGTGACCAATAGAAATCAAAGAAAATTAAACAAAATATAGGAACAAGGAAAGATACTTATAATTTGACCACAATAATTGATCCAAGTTTACACTTCAAAGCATAGGAATTATTAAATCAAATTATCAAGACACAGCCTTCTCTTTGCTAATTCTTTCCTCTTCTCTAGACACAATAAATTCTATCAGTTGTCTGGGATCAAAGAACATATATAACTTATTTTGAAAAATATAACACACAAGCAAGGAAATCTCAATAACATTTTCAGTCCCAACGCTTGTATTCTTTGGTGCAAGGCCAAGAAATCTTGGCATTGTTTCTGAGTATCCCTTGATAGATCTGGAAATATTCTTATCTTTGACCCAAAGAACATCTTATCCATTACGCAGAAATAAGATTTCGAAACCAAAGTTCGGTCCATTTGCAAAGCAAAAGTTGCTATTAAGGTGGTCTTCTGAGTCACAAGTTCCAGAGATGACTCCAAAAAGTCAGTAACATTAACAGGGGATGTGAGACCACCAAAAGATGAAGCTGCAGACCGCAAAACCCATTCCACTGCTTCCTGGAAATCATTGAGCAGTAAATCAAGTCCATTGTCCTACAAATAGACACCATCCCATCTGTACAGGCCTGGACAAGTGGCATCCACCCAAAGATGACATATCTGAAGGCCACTTCATTCCTGCAACCATTTCGCTACTTGACGGTTTACCTTGATGAGGCCCCTGGTCAATCTCTTATCTCCAACATAATGAGGCTGGGGTATCATATCAGACTACAAAAAGCCAGTCCAAGGAAACCACTCCAGTAAAATGGCCAGGCCATCCTTGATGATGTTAATGAAAAAAAAGTGTAGAATGCTAGAAACCATAAAGCATATATCACAATATAATGATCAAATAACTCTCTAACAATAAATAAAACACCAATCTATAAAAATGTAATTAAAAAAAGCCAAAGGCACAAAAATCACAGTAATGCTTTCTTAGGTGCATTCATAGCTTTTTACTGGAATGACTGGCGATGTCATTACCACCAAGATGGATCAATAACAAGTCTGGATGCTTGTCTTTCTGCCTGAAAGTCACCAGTGAAGGGACCAGGCCATGCCAACGCATACCCTGATCACCCTACCATAACTCCCGAACTCCAGCCGACTCTAGCCCCCAATGCAGTCCACAAGGATGATTTGCCACTCTTCTACTAGCCCAATGGATGTAAGACTGCCCAATTATCCAGACTGTGCAAGGCCCTGGCTAGCCTGAAAGGAAAGAACAGGAAGCCAACAAAGGAAAAACAAAGCAGACTAACACAGAAAAACATACTTAATGGTGTCTGATGTATTTATGAAAAACTCCTGACTTCCATCTGCCCAACTGCTGAATCATCTCCTGCCCCAACCCAACCTCCTGAGCACTGGTGGCTGCAACAATGTGAAAGGAGTGAGTGGTGTACCTAGAACTATCTAATCTCAGATGTGAAATTACCATGTGAAGAACAGTTGAAAATTGGTACCTCGTAAGAGGAGAGCCATCAGCATGCAAGAGCAAAAAGGAATCACAACGTGGACAAATCTTCAAGAATTGCAGGACATTCTCATGAGGACAAGTAGCCAGCCCCATGAGATGCCACAATATGATGGTGTGGCCACATGCCAATTAATCATTCTTTGACCTAGCAATGGTAACCGAAACTGAATCCAGCAGAAGCAGAATGTGATCTGCTCGCTGCCCCTCCCCAGTAGATGCAACTCGCCACTTGCAGGGCAGCAAAAAAGGTCAGGCTGAAGGCAATGCTGACCATAAGGACAACAACAAATCATGGGTTATAGGATGGTGTACATCAGGCAAGGCAGGGGCCATCTGATCCCAACACTTAAACACCTGTTTTACAAAAAAAAAAAAAAACAGTGGGGTTACGCACACCATGGGCCTTGGCAAAGGAGAAAAACAGGCAATTTGCTGGACCACCACACCCTTGGAGTAACCATGTTCTTTGGCAAAAGCAATATAGTCTGCCAAACAGGAATCCAACGAAGTTCCCTGGAGTCTCCCCTGCCATTGTAGGAAGGCATCCACTTTCCAGCAGCCTGCTACGTATGACCTCCACGTTGCAGGAGCTATAGATCAACTCAGCAATCTCAAAACTTCACTGCACCCAGCCTCCAAAGATGAGTTGGGAAAAGGGTACCCTCCTGGTCTGTCCCAGGAACCAGTTTGTGGAACCTCTGAAGTTGAATTTGAGATAAGCCATCAGTTATGGGATTAAATATGCCGAGCCCAAAAATAAATGTTCAGTTGTAAGCAGTGCAGGATAAAGTGATGGAGCAAGAAATTCACCTTAAGACAGTGAGCAGCTTGCCTATGATCAACCTCAACCACCCCCTGGTTGTCGCACCAGAATAGGACTTTACAGTCACCCAACCTGTTGGGCCACAACATACATGGAAGCCAAGAGGGGAAAGAGTTCAAGAAGTATAATATTCAGAATCGAACCCCTGAAAACCCACTCAGGTGGCCATGGCTCAGTACATCACGAGCCTTGATAGAATATACCTAAGCCAGCTCTTCTCCTCACCCCCGGCCACGTCAGAAAATAATTCTGAGTCCACATTGGACATAGGTTGCTGAATGGGCTGCGAGCTGTTGAAATCATGCAGAAAAAGCACCCACATATTTAGGTCACTGTGAATACCCATCGAAAACCAAATGAAGTGATATGGCTTACAGACTTTTGCTGTAGGTGCCAACAGCAGCCGCCAGGGCTGGTTTTAGGGGGGTGGGAATCAGGGCAATTTCCCTGAGACCCCATACTACAGGGGGCCCCCAAAACTGCCTCAAGCTGAAGAAGGAATAGGCTGAAGACCAGCTGTGGGTGTCCCTCTCCAGTTCCAGTTCCTGTCCTGAATGTCTAACACCAGCCCTGGAAGCTGCAAAAAGGCATGTCCCATGGGAATGACACGACAGGCAAAATTCAAATTCCCAATCAATGATTGCACTACCTGAAGCTGCAATTTCTTTGCCAAGTGCACATGAGATATTAGAGAGAGAAGGTCAGCAACTTTCCCCAAGGAAATCCAGGTCACCATATGAACATGAGGACCTGTCTCGGGCCCTCAGTTTTGTCCACAGATAGGGGAATGACAAATTTCTCCAGTACCTGACAAAATTACACATCAAATGACTACAGTCATAAGTACATATAAGTACATAAATGTTGCCATACTGGGACAGACCGAAGGTCCATCAAGCCCAGTATCCTGTTCCAATAGTGGCCAATTCAAGGTCACAAGTACCTGGCAAGATCTCAAAACAGTACAATACATTGTATGCTGCTTATCCCAGAACTAAGCAGGGGATTTTCTCAAGTCCATTTTAATAATGACCTATGGACTTTTCTTTTAGGAAGCTATCTAAACCTTTTTTTTAACCCCGCTAAGCTAACTGCTTTTAACCACATTCTCTGGCAACGAATTCCAGAGTTTACTACACGAGTGAAGAAATTATTTTCTCTGATTGTTTTAAATGCTTCTTTATAGCTTCTTCATTGTGTGCCCCCTAGTCCTAGTATTTTTGGAAACAGTAAACAAGTGATTCATGTCTACATGTTCCACTCCATCAGATTCGGATGGGCCAACAAAAGAAAATCATCTAGATAATGAATTAAAGAGGATAACCCTATCCTTTCATTACAACCCAATGAACAAAAGTGCTGAAGCACTCAAAATAGGCGAAGGAGACGGAGCAACCCACGGGGATAAATTTATCGAAGTAATAATTTTCCTGAAACTGAAATCCCAAAAGAGGAAAGGATTCTGGATGGACTGGCAACAGCCGAAACGTAGCCTCTATGTCCATCTTTGCCAACAATGCACCTACTACTACTACTACTACTATTTAGCATTTCTATAGCGCTACAAGGCATACGCAGCGCTGTACAAACATAGAAGAAAGACAGTCCCTGCTCAAAGAGCTTACAATCTAATAGACAAAAAATAAATAAAGTAAGCAAATCAAATCAATTAATGTGAACGGGAAGGAAGAGAGGAGGGGGTAGGTGGAGGCGAGTGGTTACAAGTGGTTACGAGTCAAAAGCAATGTCAAAGAGGTGGGTTTTCAGTCTAGATTTAAAGGTGGCCAAGGATGGGCCGCATCTGTGCACTAATGCAAGTGTCTGATTGAAAAAAAGAGTATCACACTGCACAACATTCTCGAGCAATGACATCATTAATGGAGGAGCTCAGGGAGTAGGGTAAATTGTGAATAAGACGGAACTTACCCGGTTCCTTTTTGGAAATCTCAGCCAACAGAGATAAACACGTGGCTGAAAATGGGGCGGAACAAAAAGGCCCCATCAATCCATCCCAAGGCACATTCTTCATCCAGTTTAGATGAGACAACCTCCGCCATCATGCCAGAAGCAATGGAGTTCTGGACAGGCTGGGTCTCGACCAAACCAGTATAAGGAATCCTAAAACCAACAGAAGACCCTCTAAAAAGTCTGGATATACCAATAACCAGGGCCACATAGCATCTATGCGATCTAGTGTGGGGGCTAGGCCAAAAGCATCACTGCTTGCCAGACTGTGAAGGAGGGGCAGGTGATTTTTGGGACATTTAGAAAGGGGGTGCACTGCGCCACACCCAGCGCAAACATGGCAGAATTTACAGTCCGCAAAGGGACAACTGGACTTCTTGTACCTCCATCACACTTCTTTTTTTTGGAAATGTCTTTATTAAGTCAGAGCACAACATTGACATTCATAAAAGGTAAACCGTAAGAACACATTGCTCCCAATACAAAGAATTTCGTTTACAAATAGTGCTTAGTCTATGTGTAAAACACACTATTCAGAATGAGACAGGACATAAAAGACTCATCTCTGACTCAATTTTGAACTCCCCCAGCCTCCGGGGATGCCGAGATTGTAGTACAACAAATGGGTCATAAGATGTGCACCAACTTGCCCAAAAATCGACAGGGGAGAAGAAACTGGCCCCCGAGTGAGCATCATGGATCCAGCGCATAAGCGCAGTGACATTGTAAGCCCGCAGATCAGGTAGCGAAGTCCCATCTGAGCCCTGTCCAGCATCAATTTAGCAAAAGATATTCTTGGGCGTTTAGCATGCCAAATAAACGATTTGATTATACTGCAATATAGATTATCCTCATATTTGCCCACCCAGGGGGGAGCATCTGCAGGGGAAATAAGAGTTTTGGAAGTAATACCATTTTTACAAGCGCAATCCTTCCCATAAAGCTCACTGGGAGGTCCCTCCATCGATGGCAGAGTTGTCTTATTTCCTCCAGCCTATCTAACACATTTTTCCTATAAACCCATGCTTTGATACCAGTCCTAGCCCAGGATAGAGGAAAGTTGGGCATTGTAGTGCTGACACAAGGATTGCTAATAGGTAAGGCTTCTGATTTTCCAAAATTTATACAAAGGCCTGAAAAAGCGCCAAATTATTGGATAATATTCATCACCAAGGGTATGTTCGAAGATGCATTATCAAGCAGTAACATCATCCACAAATAAGTTTATTTGGTACTCTTGCCCCCTGACAACAATTCCTTTCAAAGATGGGTCTTGCCGGATTCTAGCTGCTAAGGGCTCCAGTGTAAGGATGAATAAAAGAGGGGACAAGCGCTGCCTAGTACCACCTCCCAGTGACAGCAACTCCATTAAAGAGTCATTAATAATAATCTGGACCGTGGGGTTACTATAGAGCACCCAAATCCACTCTAAAAACCTCTCCTCGATACCAAAGCACTGTAACACCCAAAACAGATATTCCCACACTACTTTATTGAAGGCTTTCTCCGCGTCTAAGCTGGCCAATATCTTGTCCCCCGCCTGTCGGCTCCCCTCAAGTAGGGCACGGCTCACTTTCAGAATATTAGCTGAGGTGAACCCCCCCGGCACAAAACCTACTTGATTACAGTGAACAAGTTGGGGAACCAGCACACTCAGCCTGCCTGCCAGTACTGCTGCCATAATCTTGACATCCTGGTTCAAAAGAGAAATTGGGCGATAAGAGCCCACCAGTCCTGCACCCTTTCCTGGTTTGGGGAGGACCGTAATATGATTCATTGAGGGCCCCACAGCTTGTGAATCCCGTAAGCCATCACACATAGAAACAAACGATGGGATCAGTTAATCCTGTAATATCTTATAAAACTCTGTTCCCAGGCCATCTGGACCCAGTACTTTGGCCAACTTCAATTGCTTGATGATCCGCTGCACTTCTTTTCCCTGCAATGGCGCAATTGCTCTGCTGTCAAAGAGGGGAGATCCATTTTAGTAAAACAGTCTGCACAACTATCAGCAGAGAACAAACCCGTTTTTTAAAGCGACAAATAAAACGGAACAAATTCACGCTTAATAGCATCCATCCCAGAATGTGAAACCCCTTTTGCATCCCTTATGATACCAATTACTATGTAAACCGCATTGAACCTGCTTTGAGTGGGAAAGTGCGGGGTACAAATGTAATAAATAAATAATATGAGTTTTTGCAGTCCTCTGCCTTACCAAAGAAGCAAGCAGGTCCAACAATGTCACTGCTGCAGCAAACAGGAAAAGTCAGTTCTTCAGGGTCGCTTCCAGTCACAAGGTGTAAGTTGTCATGCCTTGCCTCAGAGGCCTCTTGGGAGCTGCACTTCCTCACCAGCTCCTGGTTTTAAGGCTTTAGTTCTCCAGAAAGATCTCAGGGTTCGGACACCTCCCCAAGTCCTCCAGTCCTTCTAGACTCCGCGGCGGCAGTAAACTAGCAATGAGCACACAAACTCAGCAACTGGCAAACAAACTAACATTAGGCCGCAGACCATTCGGTAGCAGTTACGACTTCCACCGAGGCTGCTCCAACAACAGTGGGTATATCCGTGGGGTCACTGTAGTCTATCCACAAAAGCCCCACGGTCCTTGGGATCAGTAAAGTACAATACTTTGTATCCTGTAGAACTCGCACTTTAGCTGGATACAATGCAAAACCTACTCCCTTATCGAAGAGGCGTTTGCAGTGGCGCCCCATCTGCTTCTTTAGACACTTGCGGGGAGGGGGTGTGGGGAGCCATGCAATGCTAAGGAGAAGTCACCCACTATAAGGGAGAGTTCCTCACTGTCAGCTTGAGTACCAGGGGCGTAGCCAGACAACAGATTTTGGGTGGGCCTAGACAAGAAGTGGGCGGGCACCAGGTGTTCTCCTCCCCCCCCCCCCCCCCCCAACCAAGAAAATATCTCAGCTGGTGGGAAAACACTTCTTTCCACTTTGGCAGTCTGCAGCAGGCATTCGCTGAAAACTGAGTATGTGCGGGTGCCGGTATCATGGACAGTAACGTTTTTGTTACCATCAGGGGGGAAGTCTTCAGGTGGCAGAGTTTGAGATCCCCACCAGCTACCAGTAAATGTGTGCTACTGTTGGGTGGGCCTGAACCCTAAGTAGGTGGGCCCCGGCCCACCTAGGCCCACCTGTGGTACGCCACTGTTGAGTACAATTCTGCCATGACAGGAATCCAGAAAGAATCAGGATGCCTCTGAAGAGCAGGAAGAATCTTGCTCCCAGGAGGCCCCGCGTTAAATTTGGGCCTACTCAATTCCATTCCCAGGGATGAAGGGATGGATCTAATTTGTAGATCCTTCCCACCGCATCAAATTCAAAAACTGTTGACCAATCCATATGCTGGATTTTCTGCAGGTAGCCTGTGCAGGTGCCCAGCATGCCTTTGTCTTCCAGTTTGGGCTCCTGGCAATCTCCCCCCCCTTCCTTCACCCAAAGCCTGCCATGATCACCCTCAGTAATGCTCCCCCCCACCCCCATTATAGTTGGGCTCTAGACTAGCAGGTCGCTATGTGCTGCTATCACTGACTGCTCCCTATTTCACAAAATACATTCTCCATCACAGTCTGGGGTAAGGTTCAGGTATTGTGCCTTTACCACAGGAGAAAAGGATTCAGATGGTATTTTCAAAACTTCAAACATTTATTTTCATAGCATATCCACAGATATAATCAAAGAAGATTTAGGAAAATTTAAAAACTGCAGAGAATTTTGCGGCTTTGATTTTCTAGATATTCCATTTTCCTGTATATGTATGTCTTATCCTTAACACTATTAAGCTCCCTTAGTTCTTCCACTTTGCTTTCAAGGGAGCTAATTTTGGAAGCTTGTTGACTTAGCTCAGCAGAATGAGCTTCAGTCATAACCTTGGAGTTTACCAACTCTCCCTCTGCTTACACCACAGAAAATAGATGAGTTAAGGAGCTGTTTATCATCCCACAAAGAGTCCAATGTGACTATTCCAGCCTTCTGCAACCATAGAGCAACCAAATCAAGAGGCTTCTTACACTCCCCAGCCCTCACAGAGGTAATTATGATTGGTTTCAACCAGGCTGTTGGACACCAAGGGAGAAGAAGACACAAGCGACCGGTCCTCCATAGAAAGAACCGGAGAGAATAATTCTCCCCTAACTCGATCCTAAGCCACTCCAATCAAGCTTCTAGGCTGCAACAAACTCAGTCCACTGCTGCCGACTGGTTAACTCACTCGTCAATTGCTAACTGGTCATTTTAAGCAGCATTTAACTGATTATTTTTGCTGAAAATGACCAGTTAGCACCGAACTGTAAGCTGGGTACGTACGTCATGGTTGTTCTGGGAGCATTTCTGGAGTGGAGTCTGGTTGGGTCCTGATATTCAGACTTAGTTATTTTTAGCACGTAAATAGGACCGCATAAATAGCTGTCCTATCTTTATGTTTTAGCCCATGGCCAGTTAAGTCTGAATATTGACTTAACCAGGCATTTGCTCACTGGCTTTTTAAAAAATGGAAAGTCAATGCCGAAGCTTGCACAGGACCCAACATTCAATTTATGGGTTTAGTGCTAGCAGCAGACAAAACCCGCTGTCTGCCATCCAGCTTAATATTGGGTGTTATATGTTCATATATACAAGTAGGCTGGCCATATACAGGCAAAGAAGCAGAAAGGGTGATCATACAACAACCTGGTCTGGAGGAACCCGGTACAGTAGAAGGATGCAAAAAGCAATAGGAGACACCAGTATGGTAGCAGACATGGTTTACTGTACAAACCCGATGTGGCCACATTTCAACATATTCCTGCATTAGGACTATTACATCTAAAAGAGCAAATATTAAAAGATTAATACTTGAATTAAAAACAAACCATACTCTCCTCCCTCCCTTTTTAGCCTTCTGGGGTTGGGTGAAAAGTTATCCATCTAAGCAGCAATATTCAGCTCTCAGGCCAGCAGACAAAAGCTGCATTTAACAGCTGGTAAAGGAGTGCATCCATGCCATCTTTTGGAGGGTCAACAAGTGCAGAGTGGAAGAAAATCCAATCCAAGAAACCAGTCAGAACTCACGGAATGAGAACTCCAAATAGACTTTATTAGGACCCTACATGGTCCATGTTTTGGCTATAAAGCCTTCATCAGGGGTCTAAAAACTCTATCTTATCTGTCTATATGTTCCACCTTCACTTACCCCCTATGCCGTCTATTAAGATGATTTAGTGTGTATTGTGTTGACTTTGTAAGTAGCATACTGTGTGATAATGTGTACCTGCTATGGTATCACTTCCTTTGTCTTGACTCTCTGCACATTCTCCTCTCCTTCTGTATCTTAGTATGACTCCCCAAATCCTTCCTTTCTCCTTTTATTATTCCTTTTGGAATAATATAACCCTAGGCCTCCCTTCTGTTTTATGTTCCCTTTTTTTCATCTATTCCTATTAATATAATTTTTAATGTAAACTGCTTAGATATTTGTATTGTTTGCGATATATTAAATAAAGGTGAACTACGAACTACTGTTACTTGAGTATTATTTTTCTGCAGAAATAGTCTATTGCCTGTGTCCAAATTGTTCTTGCTGTACACTGCCTTTGATGAATTTCTTCAAAGAGGCAATCAATAAAATAATTTTCTTCTTAGATACAGAAATTTACACTTTATTTATTTATTTAAAATATTTATATTCCACTTAGTCCACAATTCCCAGCGGATCACAATTATAACCTACATAAAATAACCAAATCCTTCACATGTAATAAAAAATACAAAATAAAACAAATCGATAAATCATACATCATGTCCCAAATAACAATCGAGAGTTAGTCCCAGCTTTGACTCAACTCTTTATCAAAATTCCTTCTGAAATAAGTAAGTTTTAAGCTACTTCCTAAAGGAAAGATATGAATCAACTTTCCATAAGTCAACAAGCAATGAGTTCCATAAAGTGGGACCCATAACTTGAAATGTAAAGGGCCTAAGGCCAAGTAAATTGACAGTACGAAAACTAGGAATTTCCAGAAGCAATTTGTCAGCAGATCTTAAAGCCCTAATAGGCTTATATGCTTTTAAAGTAGTAGGCAAGTTTGAAGGTTACAATTGTGTTAATTATGTAAATTTCTATGTAACTTATTCCAGATAGCATATCACTATAGGAAACTTTGCAACATAGTAACATAGTAAATGACGGCAGAGAAAGACCTGTACGGTCTATCCAGTCTGCCCCACAAGATAAACTCATTTTACATGGTATGTGATACTTTATTTGTATACCTGAGTTTGATTTTTTCCTTGCCTTTCTCAGAGCACAGACTGTAAAAGTCTGCCAGAACCGTTCTTGAACTTTCCATATCTATTTAGCTATGACCAGGGTGTGGAGCGTAGAAGTCTGCCCAGCACCTGTTTTGCTTCCCAATTACCAGGGTTGCCACCCAATCTCTACTAAGATTCCGTAGATCCATTCCTTCTAAACAGAATTCCTGTGTATTTATCCCATTCATGTTTGAATTCCATTACTGTTTTCACCTCCACCACCTCCCATCTGCCTCTCTTTAACATTGAATGAAATACAAACAGGCTTATGCTACTACCTTTGTGTACAAAAGTACACAGTTTTGGAACGCACTACCCATGTCCATAAAAACCATGACCAATCTAACCAGCTTTCGCAAAGCTTTGAAAACACATCTCTTCAACAGAGCCTACAAAAGTCACCCTCAATGAAACAAATCATTCCTTAAACCACCCAAGTACACCAAAACACCTCTCACACGACCTTACCTAACACCTTCTACCTAAATTCCTCTTTCACCTCAGCTTATGATCGACTGTTTTCTTAAATCACGTAATGACATTCTCATTTCCATACTCTGTAAGCCACATTGAGCCTGCAAAAAGGTGGGGAAATGTGGGGTACAAATACAATAAATAAATAAATTCATGTCCTCTAGTTCTACCACTTCCCGTCTCCAGAAAAGGTTCGTTTGCGGATTAATACCTTTCAAATGTTTGAACATCTGTATCATGCCACCCCTGTTTCTCCTTTCCTCCAAGGTATACATGTTCTTGGAGTTCTGCAAAAACTAGAGTCAACTGGTAACCACAATACTCAATGGCAAGGCAACTTTTAGCAGAATCCCTTTAATGTGCCTGGACCGACCTGAAAATTTTAACTGCATTGAACTGATCTGACCTATAGGGAACAAATAGGAGAAGGGATTCTAAGCGTCAAGGGCATTGAGGAACATGGAAAGTGTCAGTCAGGCTGTTCTTTTATCTAGAGCAAAAAGTTGATGAATGATTTAAAATGTTATGAGGAGGTACAGGTGTATAATGTGATCCTATAATTTCTATGGTATTCACATTATTGAAAGAAACATTGGGAAGAAAGAAACCAGCATACAAAACAGAAGAATTAAATATAAAAAAAAAAAAAAAAAAGAGAAGCATGAGCAGAATCAAAAATGTAAAGCATGAGAGAAAAAAAAAAGAGGGAAAAGCACAAAATGAAAGAGAAAAAGAAAAGGAAGCAGGATTATGTAGCCTTCTTTAAAGTGTGAAAATGTATACATGCTGGCATTCGTTTCCCCTTTTCTACTTTAAACAAATATCTTTTTTATGCATCATTAAGCCTAAAAAAAACCACCAAAAGACAGACAAAAGAGAGAAAGAGAAATGGTGTTTGTTTCCGACAGAGTGTGCCAGCAGCCTCTCCATTCCCTCCCCCTCCATTGCTTCTTCTCCCTCCTTCCCTTCATTTCAAAGAAAACAAGCCCAGAGGGACACAAGAAAGCACTTTTGTCTGTGGTGCCTGTGTTTGAAAACTTTCCTTTGAATACAACGGACAAAGCATGAATCCTTTTCCTGTGGTCCCAACAGCTAGGGTTACCAACAGACCTGGTAGTTTTGAGAAAGGCTAGTATGGATCTGGTTTTTGCTATCTAGACCCACAGACTGACTTTTCTGAAAGGTGTGGGGGGGGGAGGGGGGACCAGTTGTAATCCTAAAGCTATGACTTCCTTAGTTAGGTGTCCTATGGCAGGAACATGGCATGTCTTCAGGTGGAAGGATGTGTTACATATCTTACAACCAAAGAATAAAGCAGAAATGGCCTATTGATGTGGATCAAGAATGCAGGAGTCGCACAATATGGGAAGTGAGCTTTACTGAAAAACCAATGACTGGATGCAGTTGTATTTTGGCATGTTACTGCATCTGGGGTCCATATGTATTCAACAGAACATTACAAATATGCAGAGGAATCCTCTCAAAATAATTTTCTTCCATTGCAGATTAAGTATGTATTAAAAAATCTCAACCATGTGGGTTATTTTGTATCTAACCAATGTCTTTAATCTACGTTTTTCTGTAAGTGTGGTTGAGATCTTCCAGTGCATACTTCATTTGTCTTTTAAGATCAGCAGAAGAAAATTGTTACGAGACGACTCCTATGCCTATTTGTAGTGTTCTGTTGAATAAATACAGGACCCCTGATGCAGGCACATGCTGAAACACAGCTGTGTCAGGTCGTTGGTTTATCAATAAACTTATCTACTATAATAAAACTCACCCTCAACATTCTGAAGACAACGTTCTGAAGTCACTCAGTCACTCCCTGAAGGGTTCGTCAGTTCATGGTGGTGAACCCACAACACTGACCATTTCTCTCTGCCCCGCCCTCGCATGACGGACCAATCAGAAAAAACACCCTCAATGTTCTGAAACACAAAGGACCATCACAAAACCGTTCCCAGGCAACGCTAGGCGACGTAAGACGGACCTATCTGAGGAAACTACGTGGCAATAAGGGAGGAGCATTCACCAGCAGAACGGCTCATTATCTGTGCAGCATGGAGAGCACAGAACCACCGCTTGAACGAGAGAAGAATATTCCTGCTGTGGGTATGTGCAAAAATAGACCGGGGGGGGGGGGGGGGGGGGGAAGAAAAAGCCACACACCAATCCATCCCACTTTGCCAGCACAGCACATCCCCCAACCCCCCAAGCAAAAAACAAAACAAAAAAAAAGACACACATCAACAACCTGCACACACACCCCACCCTCACACACTCACAAAATAACTCTGTGACACATACACACACACACAAAAAAAGCCACATGCTAGCGCCCGTTTCATTGGTTTCGGAAACGGGCCTTTTTTTTACTAGTCTTCCATATTGTGCGACTCCTGTGGCATTCTTGATCCACTTCATTGGCTGTTCCCACTTTTTTCTTTGATTGTTTGATCAGTGGAGGGTTATTCTTCTTTCGGGGTTTGTCTTGCTACATATGGGTCTTAGGTCATTGTAGCTCTGCAGCTTGGAAGGGATTCTCTTCTCACATCAGGATTACACTGCCGTACAAGGAGAAAGTGGCTCTATCTGGGCCGTATTGTCTTTATGGGAGATTCCTTGGTTTTGGATTCATAGATACCTCTGTTCTCAAGACTTAACACAGTAAATCTGCATTAGAACATTAATCATAAGCCACTGCCCTACATCACGCCACCTCACCAGGTTGGGCATGACACGTCCTGGTCCAGCCTCAGAAACAAGAAAGGGTAATGAGATTCTTTTTTCTGAAAGCCTTTAGCTGCTATTGCAATGCAGTGAATGTCAAGGTCCCCACTTGTTCTGTTGTGAGGATAAATCTCCTTCCTCTTCCTGATGAACATAATTCAACCAAGGTGACTGGAGTACAAAGGGATTTGAGCTGGATCCAAGCTTGACACTAAAAGAAACTCGGAACTCTTGGAGAGTTGTCCCTGTCAGGACTTGGTGCCAGAGGTTTCTTCAGGATAGGAATTAGTCATGGAAGCAGACAGAAGGCACAGTTCTATTCTATTATACTTCCAGAACAAATCAAAAGCTTCCTGAATCATTAAAGGCAGCACGAACTACCAGTACCACTAAGGCAAAGATCGGAAATGCCCTTGAACCCCAGTCTTCTCTATATTTCAAAAGCAGGACTTCTAACCACTCTGAAATTCCCAAGGACTTTTTCTGAGGCTCTACCCAAAAATCTTTATTTCTTTGAGAGTGTATATGGGTTTCAGTCTTGGACACCTGTCCTCTTAGGTTAGGGACCTGTGCCCTCCAGAACTCAACTCCTAGGAATTTCTCCAGAATCCACAAAACACTTTGAAGGATCAGAAAATCACCTGAGGCCTCCTTCTGCTGCCAAATCCTTGACTCAACCAGCCAAAATTGTGTTCTGCAGTGCACTATATATAGGATTCTATTTTCCTCACTTTTTGTGGGGACTTTGTCTGCAATTATTAATGTGTTTTTAGTTTGCTAACACATGCAAAAACTTTAGTGTGCACAAAATCAAACTAAAATGTATCCAATACATTTGTATGTGTAACACAGTGACTGTGTGGTAAATGCAGGGGACAGACAACACCCAGGCGCCACATTACATGCCTAGACTGATAGCTCGGATCTCCACGCTATCGGCCCACACATGTAATATGAACTGGGACTGTCAACTTGACAGCTACCTGGGGAATTGCCACCCATTCCCGGCATCCTGATCCTCCTATCACTCTCCCCCACCCCATGCACCCTCCAGTCCAATCTGATCCTCCCTTCCATCCACCAGCCTCATCAGATGCGTCGCTGCTGCTACTGCTGGTGCCCACGCGAACATGCTGAGATAGATTGGGAAAGGGGGGGAGTTGCTGAGCCATGGGCAGATCCGGGGGCAGAAGAGAGGGAGAGAGTTGAATGAGGCAGCCACCACAGAAGTATGTTGGGTGGTCAGACAGAGTGGGTGTGTCTGACCCATGCCCATCCACAGCTACACTACTGTACCAAGTTCTGCACCAGCTGTCACTGCCAACCATGCCTCCAACCCAACCATGCCACACCTGGTTCCCTGCCCCTACCTGCATTTACCATGTGGTAAAACCTGTGCTAACTGCTTAATGCAGCTGTATTAAAAAAAAAGCCCCATAGTTTTTAATTTTCCAAAGGACTGTATATGTGTAAATCTTCAAGAAAGCTTTGTAAGTGCTAAATAACAAAGTAAACAGGTGCGAGTACTTTCTATGGTGTAATTTTCACAGGGAAATGATATATATACCTTCCTATAGAATACTTGTGTAACTCAGGCACTTACTGGCTCCACAAGTTATTGGCCTGCACTAATATTACTCTGTGTACTGTAAAATGTTTTGCTTGTGTAGCAGGAAACCACAATGTGCTGAGTAATGCCAGTCCGACAAATGAAAGGGTGGGTTATTCTGAGACAAAAGCCCTATAGCAGCAGATCAAGATTTGGAGGGACAAAATAAAACAGGAATGTAAAGAGAGGCTTAGGGGCAGATCCTTTTAGGTACCCTGATGCTGCAAAGTGAGACCCTATTCTGTTATGGCATCTGGACACCCTGATTCCATTACAGAATACTGGTGTAACCCGGTATGCATTGTATTTGGGCGTTTCAAACACCAGAAGTAAAACTTTACAGCTCATTCAAAATGCAGCGGTGAGGTTGATTAGTGGGATCCATGGATATGTTCACATTACACCTATTTTGAAACAGTTACATTGTCTGCTGGTGAAATACAGTTTAAGATATTATCCTTGATCCATCAAAACTTATATGCTACTGCACCCTGGTATTCTGTCTGCAGTTTACATAAGAATAATCATACTGGGTCAGACCAATGGTCCATCTAGCCCAGTATCCTGCTTCCAACAGTGGCCAATCCAGATCACAATCACCTGGCAGAAACCCAAATAGTAGCAACCCCTGGGCAGGTAGTGGCTTCCCCCATGTCCATCTTAATAACAGACTGTGGGCTTTTCCTCCAGGAACTTGTCCAAACCTTTTTTAAACCCAGATATGCTAACCATTGTTACCACATCCTGCAGCAACAAGTTCCAGAGCTTAACTATTCGTTGAGTGAAAAAATATTTCTTCCTATTTGTTTTAAAAGCATTTCATTGCGTTTCCCTCGGTCTTTGTACTTTTTGAATGAATGAAAAATCGATTTGTCTATTTGCCAAGGAGGAAATTGAGATCACAGACAGCAATGTGATTATCTTTAGAAAGGGTGCATTATGCAGATACTAGATCAGGTGCATTTTGCATGGCTGGTCCATTACTGCACAATGCTTTGTCAGGGTTTCTGCATCTATGTAAGAATATAGCGCAGTTTAAGATGTTGTTAAAAATGCATTTACTTCTTCAGGCATTTTAAAATGTCTGATCAGTATAAGACTCTGTTCAGTCATACTACTACTACTACTATAAATCACTTTTATAGCGCTACCAGTCGTACGCAGCGCTTTACAATTGAACATGAAGAAGAAAGACAGTCCCTGCTCAAAAGAGCTTACAATCTAAATCAAGACAAACAGACAGGACCAAAAAGGATAAGGGAAGGGCAGAAGGACACATAAGGATAAGATAAAAGTTACAAGTCAGGAGTCGAAAGCAGCATCTAACAGGTAGGCCTTTAGCCCGGATTGGAAGGCAGCCAGGGATGGAGCTAGACGTAATGGCTCAGGAAGCCTATTCCAGGCATAAGGTGCGGCGAGATAGAAGGAGCAGAGTCTGGAGTTAGCGATGGAGGAGAAGGGTGCAATTAGGAGAGATTTGCCTAGTGAACGGTGTTCTAGGGAAGGCGTGTAGGGAGAGATGAGGGTGGAGAGGTAGTGAGGGGCTGCAGAGTGAATGCACTTATAGGTCAACAAGAGGAGCTTGAATTGTATACGGAAACGGATAGGGAGCCAGTGAAGTGATTTCAGGAGAGGGGTGATATGGGCATAACGACTTTGGCGAAATATTAGTCATGCGGCAGAGTTTTGAACAGATTGAAGAGGAGAGAGATGGCTGAGTGGAAGACCTGTGAGAAGCAAGTTGCAGTAGTCTAAGCAAGAGGTGACGAGAGTGTGGATGAGGGTTCTGATAGTGTGTTCAGAAAGGAAAGGGCGAATTCTGGCGATAACTTTATACTTGAAGATAGGTAAGTGTAGCAGTATGGTAAATGGTTGATGCTTCTGTGATGTTTAGTAGTGTAAGAGTATGTTTGTTTGAATATCTTGGAGGAACAGTGAAGCAATTTTTTTTTTTTGTTACATTTGTACCCCGCGCTTTCCCACTGATGGCAGGCTCAATGCAGCTTACTGTCACATCCGTCACTCCCTCCGGCTGCTCCTCCGCTGGAAGCGGGAGCCGGTGTCCACTGCGGCGAGGGCCGGCCTTCTTGAGGCCACGGCGATAGCCGCCCAGCCCGGGGCCGAGGCCGTGGGCCGGCGATCGTGGCTGCCGGGCTCTCGATCGCTGGCTATGAAGGCCGTACTCGCGCCAGTAGGGAGAATGGCGCCGAGATGCGATGGCCGGCGTCTCCTTCACTTTCGGGCGCGGGTACCCGAAGCTTCGCCTCAGAGGAGTTAGATTGGAAGGCCGGCGCTGTAGTCCCGCCTGGGAGCTCGGACACAGCCAATCAGAAGGATTCTGTCAGTTACCAGGTTCTGATTGGCCAGCCATGTCAGCTGGGACTGGGTGGTTGATTGCGGACAGTATTTAAGGAGCAGGCCTGAGATAGAACATTGCTTCAGGTTCTGTTTCCCGAGGCTAGTCTCCATGTGTTCCAGTTCTCAGTTTGTTTTCCTTGCTCTCCTGGTCTTGACCTTTGCTTTGTTTTTGGACTTCTTTGCTAGCTGCCTGCCCTGACCTATTGCCTGTTTCGACTACGCTGTGAGCTGCCTGCCCTGACCTATTGCCTGTTTCGACTACGCTGTGAGCTGCCTGCCCTGACCTGTCGCCGGTGTTCCTCCTGCCCTCCTGGCTCCTGGTTCCAGTATTGGGTCAGTTCGTCAACCCCGCGGTTCCGGAAGTCCCGTTGACCGCCTGCAGCTGGGGGCTCAACCCTCGGTGAACGGCGGTCGCCGCAGGTGAAGACTTGGGGTTACATGGCTGTCCTCTGAGGTCCTTCGGAGCCTTGCGGGACCTAAGGGCTCACCTTCTCTTCAGACAAGACACTTACATGGGGCAATAGAGGGTTAAGTGACTTGCCCAGAGTCACAAGGAGCTGCCTGTGCCTGAAGTGGGAATTGAACTCAGTTCCCCAGGACCAAAGTCCACCACCCTAACCACTAGGCCACTCCTCCGCAATAATGCAATAGATAGTTTTATGTTAGTGATGACGTGAATTATGTAATGTTGATTATATTATGGGTGTCTTATGCTTGTAACCACTGTTCCCTCTAAGCTGGGCGGGAATCCAGGAGCCAGCTCTGTGGGTACTTGAGCACCCCAATATTGAGAAAATTCCTTGTATATGTCCAGAGAGGGGTTATTTTCACTGGGCTTAGCACCCCCAATAATTTTGAAAAGTTGGTTCCCATGTCCTGCCAGTGGAGGGCACTGTTTCACTATCACATTTTCAATAATAAGGGACAGGCAAGCTCTGCAGGACTCCATGGAACTTATCTGTCCCTAGTGATTGAAAACACAATATTGTAGCAGCGCCCCCCCCCCCCCCCCCCCATTGGCAGCAATGCAGTTGGAGGATTCCTGCTCAGCTTAGAGGAACAGTGCTTGTAACTTGCCTAGGTTTATAGGTTAGAAATTTAGAAAATAAATAAATAAAGAAAATAGGAGCCTGGTGTAACTGGGAGATGCCAGTGGTGGCAAGGGCATGCAAAATGTATAGTATTCTGTAAGTTGCATATATACATGTCATCTCTGCCCATCAGGGCCGCTGAGAGGGGGAGCAGGGGGGACAAAATTCCCCAGGCCCGGGCCTCCAAGGGGGGCCCAGCGCCAGGGTCAGGCCACCGGCACTGCAGTCCCCGGTCTCACCTGCCTGCCTCCTTGGCTCCCGCCTCCCTGTGTCCCGCTCTCGCAGAAACCGGAAGTTACATCAGACGAGGGTGGGACACAGAGAGGGAAGGCCAGAAGAGAGGCGATCTGCGACTGCCGCTTTGAATGCAGGGGGCCCAGAGCCGTGGAGGCAGGCAGGTGAGACCGGGGACTGCTCCGGGCCCGGCCTAGTCTCTCGGCGGCCCTGCTGCCCATGTCACACCCATGCTCCACCCATATGAACTCTCCCTTGCATTTATGCACAATGCCACTTATGCTTGCCCTTATAGAATGGTTCTTAGGGACTTGCTGCCATTTACGCATCTAAGTGTACACTTGTCATAAAAGGGACAGTGCTCTGTACACTTCTGTGCTCAAGGGGCAGATGAATGTGGGCACCCTGTTACAGAATTTCCCCTTTATTGTCTTCTCTCCCTTGTGGGAGTCCAGTAAGGAGGAAAATGCACCCTGGGGCTCATCAAGACCTTGGTTCTCTACCCAAGAGCCAAAGGAGGAGCAGTGAGAAGGGAATGGCCAGGAGTGGGGTGTGTTTCCAGAAAGAGAGTGGAGAAGAGCTGAAGTCTAAAAATCAGCTGAACCTGGGTGCCTTAAGGAGAAGAAAGGAGGAAGCATTAGGGAGAACTTGTCCTGTCTCAAGAAGAAGTAAGGAGAGAAAAGCTGCAGCCAGTTCCACATCTGAGTTGGAACCCAGAGGTAGTGTGAGTACATGCTGGAAGCCTGTGTGATAGGAAGTGGGACCCAAGTCCTAGGTGCATTCTGCTTGCCTAAACAGGAGGTGAAATTGTAAGGAGTGAGAAGAATGAAGTCCTAGAGAGGAGAGAAAGGACTTTTCTAAGCACTGAGGGACTACACAGTCTGTGGGGAGCGTGAGAGGGTTGAGAGACTGGAGACCAGGGAATATCATATGTCCTAAACGCAGATTATATCTAAGAGTATCTAGAATGAGGAGACTGGGGTTGCTAAAAATTCTGAGCATGAGAGAGCTCAAAACCCGTTCACCAGTGAAGGGGCTCAGAAGATGCAGAATAGAGAAGAGAGCAGGCCTCAGAGGAGATAGAAGGGTAAAGGGTCATGGATTTGATATTCCACCTTTCTGTGGTACAACCAAAGCAGTTTACATATTATATACAAGTACTTTCCCTGTTCCTAGTGGGCTCACAATCTATGTTTTGTACCTGGGATAATAGAGAGTTAAGTGACTTGCCCAAGGTCATGAGGAGCTGCTGTGGGATTTTCACCCAGTTCCCCTGGTTCTCAATCCACTAACATCAGGCTACTCCTCCACTTGATCAAAGACTGCAAATACTGATAACACGTTTGACTCTTATTACCATCACTACTTTGGTTTTATGGACTCTGTGTTCATTGCTTTCATAGCTTTACGTTTGTTTATTTTTACGTGTTTGGAGATCACCCAATAAGGAGGTAATTCTATAAGGGGGTTATCAACATTTCAGTGGCAATAATGCTCATAAATTATCAGAATGCCGATACACAGATACACGTGCTTATGTGTGCAGATTTGCACAGAAGTGTCAATAGCCACCTAAATGCATGGCACTGGTTTGCAGGTGAGCATACACGTGGGCGGAGCCTGGGCAGAGAGTGGGCGGGGCACACAGTTATGTGCATAAATTGTAGAATACTATCATTTATACATGCATTGTATAAATGGTATAAGTGGCTGTGCTTAAATTACACACACGTATTTGACCAGGCATACATTTTATAAATTAGGGCATAAATCCGTGCGTAAAATAAAATGAGTGTCAATTAATACCAAATATTGATTGTTAAAGGCTCATTAATTAATTAATTAGCTTCTGCACGGATCTGGGATCCATGCCCAACTTTGGATGACCTTTATAGAATCCGGGGGCCCTTGGATACTGCAGTGCTAGCCCTCAGTAAAGTGGACTCAAAGACAAGAGGGAGCCCACAGATCTGTTGAGTCTGCAGCATGAGAATGGTGAATTCCTGACAAATGTGAAAGAATCGGAGTCAGGGCAGGATTGCCAACGTGCAGTTCTAGTTACAGGAGCTCACTTACTGGTAGCAGGTAGATGAAGGGGACAAACTGGGGGCTGAAATGGGGACAGGAGCTAGGTCTGGAGGCTGAAAAGGGGGCAGGGGCTGAAACTGCAGACTGGGGGCTGATACTGGGGACTGATGGAATAATGGGGCTGGAACTGGGGGCTGAAAAAGGGGGGCAGGTGGGAGAAGTGAGCTGGGGCTGGAACTAGGGGCAGGTGGGATAATGGGGCTGAAACTGGGGGCTGAAAAGGGGCAGGTGGGAGAAGTAGGCTGGGCTGGAACTAGGGGCCGGTGGGATAATGGGGCTGAGATTTGGCAATGGCCATGATTTAGGTGCTAGGAGAAGGTAGCTGGGGATGAGGTGGGAGAAGGAGTGACTGAAGTGGTCTAATGCTGGGGAAGACAGAAGGAGAGATCAGAGCTATCAGAATTGGGTTGGGGATGGGGTGGGAGAAGTGGTCAGCCCTGACAAGGGGCAGAAGGAGGTTGGGAACTGATGCAGAGACTGGAAGATGGAAGAGAAGGGCAGATACTGTGTGGGGGATGTGAAGAAGCAAGGGTATATGTAGGAAAAGGTGAAGATGGAGGGGCAGAGGGATCGGTAGTAGGGATTAAGGTAGAGGAAAGATAGAGAAGGAGGTAGTTGGATGGAGAAAGAAGTATGGGAGAAGAGGCAGGGACAAAAAAGGACGGAAAGTTGTGAAGAGGGTGAAGGACAAAGGAAGTGAGAAAGGGTGGAAATAAAGAAAGTTTAAGGGGAAATGGGAGCCTGAATAATGGGATAAGACTCTGGTTCCTAAACCTGGTCCTAGAGACACCCCAGCCAGTCAGGTTTTTAAGATATCCACAATGAATATTTATGAGAGAGGTTTGCATGCACTGCCTCCACTGCATGCAACTCTCTCTCATGAATATTCATTGTGGATATCTTAAAAACCTGACTGGCTGGGGTGTCTCTAGGACCAGGTTTGCGAACCACTGGGATAAGCAGTGCATCTTTTCTAGCAAAAAAGGTGCCGGTACTCAAATGCTAGGCCACCCTTCAGGGGTGGGGTGATCACTGAGGGATCCACCCCACAATAGCCAGGCCCCCTGCAACCAGTTACAGAACATATAACAAGGCAGAATTGGTGTGTAGAGCCTGAGCTCTTTCATTAAAACTTGGGGTCCATGGGTCAATTTTAGCAGACAATGGAAAAGGTACCGGTACTCAGTACCCCCAAGTACCCCCACAAAAAAGCCCTGGGGATAAGACATAACGGGACTGAAGCTGAAGAGGGGATGAGTTGACAGGGAAGAGCTAGAGGTTGGTAAGGGGTGAGAGGTAGAGAAGATAAGCTAGGGGGGCAATGAATACAGAAAATTGAAAAGGGGAACTTGAAAGTGGGTGAAATACTGGAAATAGTGACAGGGAAGAATAAGACACAGATAGGAATGGCAGTATTAGGGAGTTAAGTGTAAGAAGTAAAAAGCTGGTAAAAAGGGGAATGACAAAACTTAAGATGGGGGAGGAGGAAAACAATTTAGCTACCTGTAGATTTAAAAAAAAAGCAGATGAGAGAAATGGAGAAAAAAATGAGGTAGATATAAGATTAGAAAAGAAGATGGACAGTGAAAAGCAGAAAATGGAAATTAAATCCTGAAAAAAGGACTTGGGAGAACACCAACAAGAGGATGTAGTAAGGACAGACCATGTGGAAAAACAAAATGGTCAGACAACAAAGATAGAAAAAAATTTGATTCTCACTATTTAGAGAAATGAGATGTCAGCTTTGAAAATGTGGATTTCTTTTAATTTATTTTGTGCAAAAGGAAATGCATCTGTTTCTCTTTTCTCAGTTTTCTACTGCTCATAATCTGGTTTCTGGGTTTTCAGTTTCATTTATGTCTAGGTATTAGTTTCTAATCTATAGTCTCTCTCTTGCTCTCTCTTTCTTTTCTTTTTTTTTTTTTAAAGGTTATGGTGTGTGCTTTCCTTTTGTAATCACAGAGAAGGATTATCTTAACATGTAGATTCTGTGTTCAGGTGTTCTTTTTCCAACTGGAGGTATTCTGGTGTTCTAGAATATTTGCACTGCTGACTTTCATAGGTAGGGTTAGTGCAGCTTGAGTGTCTATTTGCAAGGTTTTATGTTAATTCTCAGTGTCTGGTAGTGGAGGAATTTGTTTCTCTCATTCATGTGACACCAGAGTTTGAACAGAATGTTTTTGAAATTGTACTTCTGTTCTGTGTCTGTTCCTGCAAGTTTTATTGGTTGATATGGGAACGCTCCATGTAAATGAATAATTACATTCTATGGGGGTCAATTCTATGACTGGGCACCACAATTTGGGTGTACTAATGCTGCATGCTAAGCATCAATTCTATAACGGCATGTGTGTACCAAGATCCCTCTAGAGAATACTAGCCTAAGTTGGCATTGATGCAGCTAAATTTATTTACTTATTTGTTACATTTGTATCCACATTTGCAGGCTCAATGTGGCTTACATAGTACCGTAAAGGCATTCGCCAATTCAGGTATAAACAGTTACACAGAGATGTTGTGGTAGAATGAGGTTCATGTGGAACAGACATATTAGGGAATCGTATAGAGGAAGAGTTACGTTATGTCCATTACATGCCTCGGTTTCGTAGTGTTGCAGGGTTCAGGCATTTAAGTTGGATCGGTAGGGTTATGCCTTTTTGAACAGATAGTTTTTAGTGATTTCCGGAAGTTTAGGTGGTTGTACGTTGTTTTCACGACTTTTGGTAATGCATTCTATAGTTGTGTGCTTATGTAGGAAAAGCTGGATGCATGAGTTGATTTGTATTTGAGTCCTTTGCAGCTTGGGTAGTGGAGGTTTAGATATGTTCATGTTGATCTGGTTGTATTTCTGATTGGTAGGTCGATGAGGTCTGTCATGTATCCCAGGGCCTCGCCGTAGATAATTTTATGAAGCAGGGTGCAGATTTTGAAAGCAATACATTCTTTGATTGGGAGCCAGTGCAATTTTTCTCGGAGGGGTTTTGCGCTTTTGAAACGTGTTTTTCCAAATATAAGCCTGGCTGCCATGTTTTCAGTGGTCTGAAGTTTCTTTATGAGTTGTTTTTGCATCCCGCGTAAATTCCATTGCAGTAGTCTATCATGGCTTAGAACCATTGATTGTATCAGGTTGCGAAATGTTTCCCATGGGAAGAATGGTTTCACGCGTTTGAAATGTAGGTGTGTGTGTAAATTATAGAATAGTGCTTTAGTACTTACATACATACATGCTCATTATATGCGTGTAAATGTTAGTATTTTATAACATATGTGAACAAATGGTGCCTAACTGTAGCACTCTGTTATAGAATTAAGGTGTATGTGATTTACAAAAAATTGAATAAATGTAAACTAGTGTGGGAACTTGGGAACTGAAGGTGAAACTGGGGGCAGAGCTTGGATCCCCAATCAAAAATGCATTCTGCTGCCCCTGGGAGGGGACGGGAGAGGGAAGGTGTTAGACAGGGAGTAGGGGTGTTGGTTGGGAGGCGAGAAGAGAGAGAGAGGAGATGCTGGATGGGTAGGGGGCACCGAATAATAAGCCACAGGGGGGTGCCAGAAACCCTAGCACAGGCCCTGGCTGGTAGAACGTTTAAACTGGCAATACAGTTGTCCAAAATCCCTAATGTGGACATCCCTAGCAGTGGACAGGCTTTACATAAGTACTTAAGTATAGCCATACTGGGACAGACCAAAGGTCCATCAAGCCCAGCATCCTGTTTCCAACAGTGGCCAGTCCAGGTCACAAATACCTACACCCTTCCGGTCTCAGACAGCCTGAAAATTCTGGGAGTCACAATTGACCGGAATCTCACACTCGAGGACCATGCGAAAAATACAGCAAAGAAAATGTTCTCTGCAATGTGGAAACTTAAAAGAATCAAACCTTTCTTCCCAAGGGAAGTATTCTGCAACCTAGTTCAATCAATGGTGCTAAGTCATCTATGGTGCAGTGCCATCTATGCCGGATGCAAAGAACAAATCATTAAGAAGCTTCAAACCACTCAAAACACAGCAGCCAGACTCATATTTGGGAAAGTGAAATACGAAAGCGCCAAACCCCTAAGAGAAAAACTACACTGGCTCCCACTAAGAGAACGAATTGCGTTCAAAGTTTGCACCCTCTTCCACAAAATCGTTCACAGGAAAGCCCCGAACTATATGTCAGACCTTATAGACTTGCCTATTAAAAATGCAAAAAGATCATCACGCACATTCCTCAATCTCCATTATCCTAACTGTAAAGGGCTAAAATATAAATCCACATACGCGACCAGTTTCTCATACACCTGCACGCAGCTATGGAACGCACTACCGAAGGCCATAAAAACAACGCAAGACCTAACCATCTTCCGAAGGCTACTGAAAACAGATCTTTTCAAGAAGGCATACCATAAACATCCATCTTAAATACTAAATAATAACGCAACACGATCTATACATAACCGATCTTATACCACATGATTGATTAACCTCTTTGATATTTATGATCAAGCACTACCACTTCAACCTTATGCTGAATAGGGATGTCCTAATGTATGTTACAACCCAATTTTTCTCAGGAACCTTCATGTAATACCATAATTTATTCTTCTTTACCATATATGTATGCACATGGTGTGTGTATATATATATATATATATATATATATATATATATATATATATATATATATATATATATATATATATATATACCATGATCTGTTCCATATATGCAATGTTCCATGTATGTTACCATGTATGTAAGCACCTTAACGCAATAACGTTTGTAATTCTGTTACCCGGAAATGGCAACCGCCATTACGGCAAATGTAAGCCACATTGAGCCTGCAAATTGGTGGGAAAATGTGGGATACAAATGCTACAAATAAATAAATAAATAAAATAAGTATAGCCATACTGGAACAGACCAAAGGTCCATCAAGCCCAGCATCCTGTTTCCAACAGTGGCCAATCCAGGTCGCAAATACCTGGCAAGAGTCCCAAAAAAGTACAAAACATTTTATACTGCTTATCCCAGAAATATTTTCCCCAAGTCCAATTTAATAATGGTCTATGGACTTTTCCTTTAGGAAGCCGCCCAAACCTTTTTAAAATTCTGCTAAGCTAACCACTTTACCACATTTCTGGCAATGAATTCCAGAGTTGAATTACACGTTGAGTGAAGAAAACTTCTCCGATTCGTTTTAAATTTGCTACTTTGTAGCTTCATTGCATGCCCCCTAGTCCTAGTATTTTTGGAAAGTGTAAACAGGCGCTTCACGTCTGCCCGTTCCACTCCACTCATTATTTTAAAGACCGCTATCATATCTCCCTTCAGCCGTCTTTTCTCCAAGCTGAAGAGCCCCAGCCGCTTTAGCCTTTCCTCATAGGGAAGTCGTCCCATTCACTTTATCATTTTCGTCACCCTTCTCTGCACCTTTTCAAATTCCACTATATCTTTTTTGAGATGCAGCAACCAGAATTGCACATAATGTTCAAGGTGAGATCACATCATGGAGTGATACAGAGGCAATATGATATTTTTGTTTTATTCTCTATTCCTTTTCTAATTCTGTTTGCTTTTTTGGCTGCCACCACACACTGAAGCAGAACATTTCAACATACTGTCCATGATAGAACCTAGATCATTTTCTTGGGTAGTGATCCTAAAGTGGAACCTAGTGTCGACTAGCTATGATTTGGATTATTCTTCCCAATGTGCATCATTTTGCATTTATCCACATTACATTTCATCTGCAATTTGGATGCCCAGTCTTCCAGTTTCCTAAGGTCCTCCTGCAATTTCCCACAATCCACATGTGATTTAACAGCTTTGAATAATTTTGTCTCATCTGCAAATTTGATCACCTCACTTGTCGTTCTCATTTCCAGATCATTTATAAATATTTTAAATATCATCTGTCCCAGTACAGGATCCCTGTGGCACTTCACTGTTCACTCTCCTCTTTTGAGAGAAATGACCATTTAACCTTACACTCTGTTTTCTAACATTTAACCAGTTCCCGCTCCGCAACAGAACATTGTCTCCTATCCCATGGCCTTTTAATTTTCCCAGGAGTCTTTCATGAAGAACTTTGTCAAAAGTTTTCTGAAACTTTAGATACCTACATTAACTGGTTTGCCTTTATCCACATGTTTATTCACACCTTCAAATATATACTACTACTACTTGACATTTCTAAAGCGCTACTAGGGTTACGCAGCGCTGTACAATTTAACATAGAAGGACAGTCCCTGCTCAAAGGAGCTTACAATCTAAAGGACAAATGTACAGTCAGTCAAATAGGGGCAGTCTAGATTTCCTAAAAGGTATAAAGGTTAGGTGCCGAAAGCAACATTGAAGAGGTGGGCTTTGAGCAAGGATTTGAAGATGGGTAGGAAGGGGGCTTGGCGTAAGGGCTCAGGAAGTTTATTCCAAGAATAGGGTGAGGCGAGGCAGAATGAGCGGAGCCTGGAGTTGGCGGTGGTGGAGAAGGGTACTGAGAGGAGGGATTTGTCCTGTGAGTGGAGGTTACGGGCGGGAACGTAAGGGGAAATGAGGGTAGAGAGGTAATGAGGGGCTGCAGACTGAGTGCATTTGTAGGTAAAAAGGAGAAGCTTGAACTGTATGCGGTATCTGATTGGAAGCCAGTGAAGTGACCTGAGAAGAGGGGTGATATGAGTATAGATAGATAGATAGAGAGAGAGAGAGAGAGAGAGAGAGGGAGGATTCCCTTGGATAAATCTATGTTGACTGTCCCAGTAAACCTACAGTTGGTAGGTCCATACCCAGAGGACTTGCAATCTAAGGACCTCATCTAGTGAAAGGCTTTAAAGCACAGTGATATGCTTTAACTTGAGTTAAATGCAGAGCTAGAATAATGGAGATTGCATTATTTAAGGTTTGTTAAGGTTTAAGTTTGTAGTTGAAACATGGGAGGGTGAAAATGACTTGTCTGAGTCCACGATGAATGTTAATGGGAGAAAGGTGATTTAAACCTTGGCTTCCCTGGTTTGCCTAGGGCTCAATATAGTGTTTTTTTAATTCAGCCCCGATCCTTGTACTAAATCCGTATTTGATTCATAAATGGCATAGAGTCAAATTCTACTGCAGAGCTTTGCCCTGATCCAAACTGAGATGCACTGGGCGCTGGAGGTGGGTGTACAGGTCAGATTTGGACATAGCTTGGCTTACTCAGACAGCTAAGAACCCCTTTAGATGGGGAACAGAACTTGGACTGGATTAGAAATGACTTTCACCTCGCCTCACCTCCTCGGTTTGTTTCTTGGGATTATGCTCACACATTTTAGCTGTACTGAATACATCCATCTGCTCCAGTCTTTTATTCAATGTAGACTTATCAAAAGAACTAGTCATTATAGATTTGTGGGTTAGTGTTGACATCTGGTGGAGATCAATGGTTATTACTACTCCTTTGATATACACTAACCTGTTTGCCTCCCACTGGTCGGACCCTACTCCCTGCAGCATTCCATGTTCTGTGCATCACCAAAATATTTCCATATTATAGAAAGGCCCATAATCCCAGTCATTAATGGTACAACTTTGGTAAAATCTCAATCAGGTTATTTAGCTTTTCGTTTTTAAAAAGAGGAGTGTGTTAGCCGTGTTAGTCCACTCTTAAGGTTATCAATAGAAATCAAACAAAATAAAACATGGAAAAGAAAATAAGATGATACCTTTTTTATTGGACATAACTTAATACATTTCTTGATTAGCTTTCGAAGGTTGCCCTTCTTCGTCAGATCAGAAATAAGCAAATGTGCTAGCTGACAGTGTATATAAGTGAAAACATTCAAGCATTACTATGACAGTCTGACAGGGTGGGAGGATGGGGGTGGGTAGGAGGTATGCATGGGGACATCAAAGCATATCATTGATATTCTAACAGGATGGGTGTGGATAGGTGAGGGGTGGGGTGATCAACAGAGAAATACAGCTATTTAGAAAATATGTGCTTTCTAGTTTGATATTGATGCCATGTTTGCTACAATTTGTTTTATTTTACAATTGTGAGCTCCAAGTTTAGTAGAGTGGTTATATTTTGAATTGTAATCCACTTTAAAGTGTTGAGGGGAATATAAGAATACAGTAGGTTTAAAGACATGGTATTAATGTATTCTGCAAATAACTGTGGCTGTTCACTTCGACTCTTGTCCTCTAAAGCTTAGTACTCAATAAACAGTTAATCCACAAAGGTGCCACCTGCCTTTGTGTTGGTTTTGCTACCACAGACTAATAAGGCACCCCTCACAGGAAGCTTTTCTCTCGGAGGCAATTTCTCCAAACAGGCTAGTTTTGTGCATATTATAACAGGAATGAACCTCACTCCTAAACCAGGGTGTGTGGATTATGATCTCAGACTCTCAAATTTACGCTTCTGCGCACTGTAGTAGTTTCATTGTACCTCTGGAGTTCATAAGATGTAAAATATATAGTTGTGCAGTGCTTGGAAATTCTTTTTAATCAAGCCTGTGGTTCCCAAAACTATTACTGAGCAAGCCCTTATTTTCTCCCTTTCAAAGTCCCAGCTGTCTTCTCTTGCCCTGTAGTGCAGTTAATGAAGTGGAAGGGCATAGCTACCATAGAATGAACCCAGCAAAATGCCCAGGGCCACCTAATAGTAGGGCTGCCTGAAGCTGCTCCTGCCTGCAGGTCCATGCATCCCTACTTTCCTCATTCCTTCTCCTTCCCCTCCCTCCATGACCGGCCTGGCATCACTCCATTCCCCCCCCCCCCCCCCCACGCAATCTCTCTGGCTTCTCACCAGTGGTGTGGCAGGTGACCAAAAGCACTGAAAACTGGCTATCTCTGGCCGGCAAGGCCTTTCCTCTGCTGCGTCCTGCCCATAGAAAGTTGTATCAGCGAGGCAGAAGAAAGGCCCTGCCGACTGGAGACAACTAGTTTTCAGTGCTGCCTCTGTTGCTGCTGGTTACCTGCCATAGCACCGGGGAGAAACCAGATAAATTGGGGGGGGGGGAGGGCAGAAGAGATGCTGGGGGAGCATGGGGGGGGGGAGAGAAAGGAAGAGGGAGAGAGAGAGAAAGAAAGACAGACAGAGAGCACATAGGGGAATGGGAAGAGAGGGGGAGTAATGCTGGACCTGGTGGGGGGGGGGGGAGGCAGATGAAAGAGTAAGAGAGAGGCCTGGACCAAAGGGGAAAAAGAAGAGAGGGGGCAGAACAGATGGAAGAGACAGAATAAGTACTGGACCAAAGAAGACAGAAAAGAGAGGGGAAAGATGCTAGACTGGGGGGGGGGGGATCGGGACCAAAAAGGAGGGAGAAGAAAGGGAGCAGTTGCGGGGGGGGGGGGGGGGGGGGGGAGAGTGAGAAAGAGAGACCAAGAGAGAGAGGGGTAGAGACACTGAACCAACAGAATAAGATGCCACACCATGTAGGGTGGGGGGTGCAGGAGGAAGGGAAGAGAGTAAAGAGAAGTAGGGACACGGAAGAGATGATGGTCATGTGGGAAGTATAGGAATACAGACACAGTTGGGTAATACTGGACACAAGGGAGAGGATAGGGACACAGATACTGAACATTGGGGGGGGGGGGGGAGGATAGGGACAGGATGGATGGAGACACACTGGAAAGATGGATTGTAGACACAGAGACCATAAAGAGAGTTTTAAAAAAAGTAGAAAAAAGCAGAAAAGAGACCCTAGGACTAAAGCATTACTCAGACAACAAATGTAGATATGCAGCTTTGGGAAATGCTGGCATATTACACCCCCCCCCCCCCCCACTTAGGGAGCGATGGTGTTATAGGGGGCCCATCTCCATTTTTTCTGCCCAAGGCCCATTCAGTTCTAGCTATGCCACTGGTGAAGTGTGTGTGTATCCTTCTTCTGAGTGTGATACTACAGTGTTGAGTTTGTACTCTCCTATTGTATTTTATAGTGTGTTTAACTTTCTTCAACAATTGCTTTCTAGATGACTTCTTCAGTCAAGGTCTATTACAGTCAGACCACGCAGACAGATGGCCGCCCTCTGATTAGCCCAGGCCTGCGCAAGAGGCGGGTGATGACAAAGGATGGGCGGAGTAATGTGCGTATGGACCACATCACGGACAAGAGTTTCCTCTACCTCAAGGACCTGTGGACCACATTCATTGATATGCAGTGGCGGTACAAGCTACTTCTCTTCTCTGCCACCTTCGCAGGGACCTGGTTTATCTTTGGGGTGATCTGGTACCTAGTAGCTCTGGTGCATGGAGACCTTCTAGAGTTTGATATGTCAGCCAACCACACACCCTGTGTCATGCAAGTGCACACACTGACTGGTGCCTTCCTATTCTCCCTGGAGTCTCAGACCACTATAGGCTATGGATTTCGTTATATCAGTGAGGAATGTCCCTTTGCCATTATCCTCCTTATTAGCCAACTGGTTCTCACTACCATCATGGAGATCTTCATTACTGGAACCTTTCTGGCCAAGATAGCCCGGCCAAAGAAGAGGGCAGAGACCATTAAGTTCAGCCAGAATGCAGTGGTGTCCCAACATGATGGAAAACTCTGTTTGATGATCCGGGTTGCCAACATGCGGAAGAGCCTGCTGATTGGTTGCCAGGTAATTGGCAAGCTTCTACGCACCTACCTTACCAAGGAAGGTGAAAATGTTAGGCTGAATCAGATCAACGTTGACTTCCAAGTTGACACCTCCTCTGACAGCCCTTTCTTGATCCTGCCACTCACCTTCTATCATGTGGTGGATGATGCCAGCCCCCTCCGAGATGTGGCACTACAGTCTGGAGAAGGGGACTATGAACTTGTGGTGATCCTCAGTGGAACGGTAGAGTCCACCAGTGCCACCTGCCAAGTGCGGACCTCCTATTTACCTGAGGAGATCCTGTGGGGTTATGAGTTTAGCCCTGTTATCTCATTATCATCAAGTGGGAAGTACGTGGCTGACTTCAGCCTATTTGACCAAGTGGTCAAGGTGTCTCCACCATGCTGCATCCATGAAACCATTCGATATGGAGATCCCGAAAAGCTGAAGCTGGAGGAATCCTTCCGAGACAAATCTGAGAGAGAAGGAAGTCCCTTAAGTGTCCGAATCAGCAATGTTTGACCTCCAAGAAGGATGTCTTGATTTTTACAATTAGATCTTTTGTAATCCTTCTCCTGATACTCTGCCTTTTACTCTCTCCATTGTTCATGTCTATTGGGGTTTTTATAAGGCAGTTTTAGCTAAGCTCACCGTAGGAATGTTTGGGAAGATATCTGGAGTGACCCAGATAGTCTCTCAGCTGCTCTAAAAGAAAGTCACGCCTATAGAAGAGCCAACAGTCAATAAAATCATGTTCAATGTGAACTTTAAACTCCTCATCTCACATCTGTGATCTGCTACTAACAGCTGAAATCTGGTACAACTGGAAAGAGCCTTCAATCCAAAAGGAGACTAGAGTTCTTTGTTTAATACCTTGATGGCTCCAGCTAGGAATTAACTATAGATTATTCTTCAGCAGAATCTAGTCGTACTGTAACCCCTCTACCATAAAAGTGGATATAAGCAATTGTGAAATCTGGTTGGTGATAGGGGTGCGTTGTTGCGATATAGCAGACTGATCAAAAGCTGATGTTGATTATATGTAGGCCAATTTTCTAACTGCCTGATATTCAAAATGATGTAAACGGCCCAGAGAGGCTTCCAGTCATTTAAATCTCTTATCCATGGCTAACCGTGAATATTCAGCGGCACTTAAACAGTTAGTGCCTGGGGGCATTCCAGGAGCGGAGTTACATATGTGGTTCAGTGCTGATATTCAGCCTTTAACTACATAAGATAACTGCTTACATTGGGCCGCATAAAAGCACCAACAGGACTCTTATCATAGGTGGTTATGGGCTGAATATTGCACTTAACGGCATAAGTTTTAGCGGCCAACATCTGGAAATACAGCCAGAGGTGGACATAAAAATGCTCACCGCCACTGGCTGAATACCGACTGGAAAGAGTTTAGGCGTCAGACTTTGTGAGGTAGGCTCCTAAATTAGCCTGTGTGAACATAGATACGTTTAAATATCTCAAGGGCATTAATGTACAGGAAGTGAGCCTTTTTTAGCTGAAGGAGAGCTCTGTAACGAGGGATCATATGATGAAGTTAAGAGGGAATAGGCTTAAGAAAGTATTATTTCACAGAAAGGGTGGTAGAAGTGTGGAATGGCCTCCTGGTGGAGGTTGTGGAGTCGAGGACTGTGTCAGAATTTAAAAAGGCATGGGATAAACATATGGAATCGCTTAGGAAAAGGAAGAGTTAGGGGTTACAAAGGATGGGCAGACTGGATGGGCCATTTGGCCTTTATCTGCCATCATGTTTTCATGTTTCTAACATTTGCTAATACTGAGTTCCTAAATTTAGGATTCTGATTTTACTATAAAATGGATGGCAATGGTGAAGGGATTGGGGAAGTGGGGAGTTAGATGCGTAGCATTGATTTTCAGTACTAGCCCCCCCCCCCCCCCCCCAATTTAAATCTAGGCAAATGAACAGCAGCTCTAAATTAGGCGCCACAGTTTTAGTGACTTTTCAGCTGAAAATTTGGCAGCCAATATTCAGCTCATGGTGCTCAGCAGGTTTTAAGCTGTTAACAACCATGAACTGAAATAAACCCAGAGAATCAATGCCAGCCTTGTCTGGGCGCTGGCGCTGAATATCCAGATCAACACAGTTACCCAGCATTTACCTGAGCACCAACTGTAATTCACCAGTAGCTTGATAGATAAAGTTAGGAGGGTCTTTTATCCATAGCCGCCGAGGAGGGGGCAGGGGGGACAAAATTCCCCGGGCCCGGCACCACAGTCCCACCCGCCCTCCGTCGGCGGCGGTCTGCACCGGGCCGGGCCCCCTGCTTTGAAATCACCACGCCTCTCACCTCCGTGTGAAGGCGCTGCAGGCGGCAGGGCAGCCGATTGCCTCCCGTTGAGCCTCCTTCTCTCCCTGTGTCCCGCTCTCGTCTGACGTAACTTCCGCGAGGGCGGGACACAAGGAGGGAAGGAGAGCCGAAGGGAGGCGATCTGCTGCCCTGCTGCTTGCAGCGCTTTCACACGGAGGTGAGAGATGCTTTGATTTCAATGCAGGGGGCCCGGCCCGGTGGCGGACGGAGGGGGGGAGCGGTGGCGAATTGCAGGGGGTGCAGTGGTGGCGGCGACCTCGGGGGGGGGGGGGGCAGCGAGGGCCAGATCCCTCATCCATGTCTACTGAAAGATGAAACCTGGAGCGCTCCATTTCTTATTTTAAAACAATCAGGCACCCATTCCCAGAACTCAGTCAGATGTGAAATTTAAACAGTTATGCAGGCTCAGCTAGGCCTAGTTTTGGGGACCATCCATTTTTTATTTTATAGGCATGTTTTTAAGGTTGCTTCAAGCTAGCATTATTACAGGGTGAGAGAGAAGGGACAAAAATGGTGGCAGGAGAGCACCTTACAATCTCAAGCTCCAGCATCTGGGCTGAAGCTGTCCTTTGTGTCTAAAACTGTAGTAACCATTATTCAAAGGGTTTGATTTTCAAAAAAAGCTAAGCTTCTAAACGTATGCCCTTAAATTAGACTCCTACAGTTGTGCCCTTTTTTGAGCCAAAATTAGGACCCTAAGTTTTCAGCTGAAAATTTATCTTCATTTGGGAGCATAGAAGTTATGCTATTCATTTGCTAGTTTTAATAGGCTACTGCTAAACACGACTGCTGTGCACAGAATTAGCCCCAGATCTTCAACACCAGGCCATTTTGTTGAGGCAGCCTTGGGGTTTGCTTCTGCCTCCATCACTCCTGCTGGACCCCGCGAGGCTCATCCTAACTGGGGGGCGATTGGGAGGGAGGTCAGAAGGAGGGGACTGTTCCAGGGGCAGGGCAGGAGGGGAGGGTGAACCTTCCCTGTCAATAAGCGTAGGTTAACTGGACACCAGCCAATATTCAGACCAGTGCCTGGTTAACCTCATTACATAAAGTTAGGACAGCGGTTGCTTAGCTGGTTAGAGGACTGAATATCACCACACACCCCTAACCCCTGCTCCACACCCCTAACCTGTTTTTCTGAGCTGAAAATGGAAGCCTCCATATACACATGGAATTGAATTCTGATAGATGGATGGACAAACAAAAATCCCCAAATCATTTAGTTGCACCATTTCTTTATGCCTAAGGCCATCAGCTCACCTACGTTAAAGGGGTCTATTCAAACCTACTTGTGCCCCATTGCATCCAGGGAGTTGTAGTTTGGATTTACCTTGTGAAAAGGAGGGAATTATATCTCTGTGCATGCAGTGAGCACAAAACCAGGTCTGGATCAGCCTCTTCTGATTGACCTCAGCAAGCTCTAACCACATCATGGAGGCAAAGACCCCAACTGAATGCCTCGAGCTTTTCTTCAAGAGAATATGCTCTTGCTTTCACCAGGAAGTAGGGATGTAGCCAGCTCTCCAATTTTGGGGGCACCCAGGAGTGGACTGGGGGAGGTCAACACATTCCTTCCTCCTCCTCTTTCTCTCCCCTATGTGCTAAACATACCTTTGCTGTCGGGGATGCCAAGGTCCCACCCAGTCAAAGAAATACATTTCTCCAGCCGCTTCTCTCGCATGCTTCTTTAACTCCAGAACTCTTCAAGCAGGCTCAGTTCGCACGCTGAGAAGTTCAGGCATCGGCACAGCGGCACGCCTGCATTAAAGAAACACACAAGAAGGAGGGGAGTGGCTGGGAAGCTATATTTCTGTGGCTGATGGGGCTTCGGCATCCCTTACAGTCATTTAAAGGGTGCTGCAGATCTGGAGGGTGCCTGCAGCCTAAGCCTGAAGTGGGGGAGAGGAGCCTGAAGTGGGAGAGAGGGGACCAGGCTCCCAAGGCCAACCATGGCTATGCCGCTACCAGGAAGTGTGCAGAAGGCCAATGCAAAACTATTTGGCACCCTAAGTGAATCATCAGCCATATTCCACCCCCTAACCTTCAGTCTCCTAATCTACCCCACCCAGATATCATGCTTTTAAATATTAAACCTTCTTGTATGTGTGCACGTATTCTACACAGAAATAATGAAAATTTGCCACATTGATAGTTCTTTCTGTTTGTGTGGCTCTCAAGATCTATTGTTTTGATTTAACTGTAGCTGATCTTTTTGCCCTCCCCCCTAAAAAGGTTGCTGCCCTAGGCGACTACTTAGTCTTGCCTAATAGGTGGGAAGCCTGGGTGCACAGAAACATAACACCTATTTTATAGAATATTTGTGTGGGTGTTCCTAGGAGTGTCATTTGGGTGGAGCAGGGGCAGAACTGTAAGGTATGCATGTATTTGGAAAACTATGCATTTCCACACAAAGGAGATCCGAGACCCAGAAAATATGGCAGAAAGATACAGAAATGTTCCTCACCATTTTGGGTGTCACAAGCTTGATCAAAAGGAATTTCCAAGCACACCTGGATAAGTTGCCTATCCATGTTACATGTTACGAACTCCAGAGGGAAGATCTCTTTGGCAAGTTACGACACGCGTAAACAGTAAATTTGAGAGACTGAGCTTATGCTCCACATATCCTGGCTTAGGAATGAGGCTCATTCCTCTCACAGTATATGCAAAACTAACTCATTTGAGGAAATTGCCCTCGAGGAATAATTTTATAAAGAGTTTTCTGTGGGTAGAGCCTATTTCACACACAGGAAAGGGGTTGTATGTATACTTGCATATCATAGGCACATGGAAAGAGTGTGCCCGTTTTTATTTGAGTTTCCAGGGGCCTAGGTTAGATGGAGTCTATGTGGCATTGTGATATGCGCATTTATTTGTACAAAATATGCATGTAGCATACAAACACACACTTACATCTTGTTTGGAGCAGATGTAAATTTGGCTGAGGTTCTGGAAGTCTATTGTAGAAAGGAACATAGGGGCCTCGGCTACCTTTATAAAGTGGGCTGAAAATAGACACCCTTTTGAACTTATCATGTAGGCATCCTGCTACAGGCACCGCAAAGAATCAAATCACTCCCACAACCAAAAGCGGAGGAATGACTACACTGACGAACAGGATGACAACAGCAGTCCTTTATTAAAACTGTGGATAAGTGACAAGAACGTAGACCTAACACGGGCCATGTTTTTTGGCTGTAAAACCTTCCATAGGAGGCTTTGTAATACAGTGATATGCATCCACATGTTGGGTACAGAGTCACATGGAAGACAGAAGCTCATCTCTCGAACTGCTAGGTGATTGCAGCGATCAGAATTATCTACTGCTTCACAGACAGATTAGTTTTATGTCAGTATGGTCTTTCCCACCCTTTTGGCATATGTTTACACCTGCCTTGGAGGACGTGTACATTTGTACAAGAACATTCGTTTGTGACGGGAGATGCTTCTTAGAGACACATAAAGAGAAATTCCATAAAGGGCACGAAAGGTTAGGCACCCAAAATCTAGGCGCTACGGTAGTATTCTCTAACAGCAAATTTGTGCACTTAATCTGTTACAGAATACTATCAGCCATTAGACAATTGAATTTAAGTGTGACCACTTATGTGGGCTCTACGGCAGGTGCCAATAGGCACACCTAAATGTAGTAGTTAAGTGCTTGACAGTATTCAATAAAGCTTGCGCTTATATAGTCGGAACACCCATGCTCCGCCCATGGGAACACCCCCTTTGCAATCATGCGCTTTAAGACGTAGGCACCCAGTTATAGAATAGCACCTAATAGGTGCCTAACTGCCAGTTCTCTCCCTCCCTCATTTTGGTGCTTAACGCCAAAAGTTAGGCAGCTAATTTTTGCTTAAGTTTTGGTGTACTATGTATGATTATAAGGATAAACTCCTATGTTAAAATAGGCAAGTTTTTGGAAAATTGTATAATCTTGCGTGTGTATTCAAAAAATTATGTCTGTAGTTTATAAAACAGTGCCAGTTAAGCATGTATGCTAATTGGCAAATTAGCTGCTAATTGGCACTAACAACACATTTTGCCAATAACTAGAATTAATTGGTGGTAATTGGTATTAATTTGCAGTTAACACATGTAACTGCACTTAGTCATCATTCTAGAAATTTAGCACGGAAAATCTATAGCATGTAAATTGAAAGGGGATGTGGATAGGGCATGGACAAATCAGGGGTGTACCCAGCACTTACACGCTAAGATTCCAGAATTAAAAGCGGTGTGGATGTGAGAGGGGAATGGGTGGGACGGGGGTATGCCCAGAACCTACCTGAGATGATTCTAGAATTGAAAGGAATGTGGATGTGTGTGGGGTGTGGATATGGGCGGGGTGGGGCGGGAGCATGCCCAGCATTCACACGTAAAGATTCTAGAATTGAAAGGGGCATGGATGTGGGAGGGGAGGGGCAGGGCATGCTCAGCACTCACATGAAGATTATAATATTGAAAGGGACATGGCTGTGGGAGGGTTGAGGGCGTGCCCAGCACTCACACTTGAAGATTCTAAAATTGAAAGGGATGTGGGAGGGGCAGGGGCATGCCAAGCACATGTGAAGATTATAGAATTGAAATGGATGTGGATGTGGGAGAGCCAGGGTGGGGTGAGGATGTGCCCAGCACTCACACACGAACATTCAAGAATTGAATGGAGCATGGATTTGGGAGGGGCAGGGGCAAGTCGGGCATGCCCAGCTCTCTGAGGCTACAATTCAAGACCTGAAAGGGGCATGGTTGTGGGAGGGGTATGCCCAGCACTCAGGCTAAGATTCTAGAATACTGTCAGTTATGTGCACAACTGCAACATTTAGTTGCAGTCATTTACACTAGCCAATGACATGCGTAAGCGGCCATTCCTAAATGTTGCATAAATGCCCAGTTATGCTTATACTCTATAACAAATCGAAACAAGAGTAGAGCTGCAATACAGAGAAGTGACTGCTGCTGCTGCAGGCATCTGTCGGTGCAGGGAAAATCTCTTTTTCTACAGGAGGAGTATCATATATCGTAAACAGCTGATCACACTTCACCTTGCGGTGAATCTAAACACTGTGTGTATTCTTCATCGACTCTCCTTCCCCCACCTTTCTAATGCTAAATAACCTGATGCCTGCTTGAGTCAGCAAGCCAACCGTTTTAATTAGTCAATGGCTGCGCTTTACTTATCTATGTAGGTCGGTGTGCCTCCGTGTCCCCGGTAGGTGCCTGCTTCGCAAGGACGCTTCGTCAAGGGGAATTGATGGCAACGAACCGTTACACCTACTCAGCGCTGTCTTCCCGCCATACATATTCTAGAACAGCATGTATATGTGAAATTGCTGATATAGAATCCACACTTAGAAACATAGGAGGGAATTCTGAAATGGTCGCCAAAATGCGGTGTGCTATGTTTCTGCCCCTAAAATTCATAGACAGCCCATTAAATCCTGGTAAGTCCAGCAGTAATTAGGGGGCATCTGGAAGACCTTAGGAAGCTTCCAACCTCTGAGAGATAATTGGAAATGTTCTCCTTCTACCAGGTACAGCACACCACTGTGCAGCAGTGGGGAAGAAAGTGCTTCAGCTGTGACTCAAAAGGTCAAAAACAGTTCTGTTTAATTACCAAGACCAATAGCTCCTAACTTTGAGAGTTACACTCCTAAATTGGCCTCTGAACATTTACTAGGGCTGAGTTACCTAACTTTATGCTTAATATTTCACTAAACTACTAAATTTAGGATCACGAAAAATGGATGGCAAAAGTGATAGATTTTGGGTGCAGAAAAACATATTAGGAGCATTGCATTGATTTTTAGCACACAATATCTAATCAAGCTTATAAATTTAGGTAAATGAACAGCAGCGTAATATTTAGGAGTAGAACTTTAAGCTCCTAAATTTAGGTGACTTCTCAGCAGAGAACGGTCCTGTGTTTGACTGAAAGTAGGGGACACAGAAACTTAAATTTAGAAGCTCAGCTTTTTTTGAATATTGGACCCATAGAGTTTGGGATCTTGTATTCCTGGGCACAACAGCATTTCGTTGAAGCTGGAAAATATTTTATGCCATGAATTATAAAGATAGATTAAAATCAGTTAGGCAGCTGACTTATTTCAGTGCTGGCAGAAAACTAAGTTGTCATTTCTAGGTCTTTCCTTGAAGAATTTTGCTCCTAGAATCCAAAATATTTGTTTTGCACTTACTTTACATTTTAACTTTGCACCTTATGTAATATTAATATATAAAGCTATATATCTATTTAATATTATGTGACTCCATTTCCCTCACCGCCACCAAACATGAAACCAAAAACTATTCCCATGATGAGAAGAGTAAGACCTCTGTATAGATTTCCCAGTTATAAAAGCTTTCTAGGTACATTTTCATGAGCTTTTTACATTAGAAAAATAAGGATTGATTCAGAGTTGTTAAATTGTTCATAGTTGCTAAAGTGGCTTTTGAGTTTCCTAAAAAAAAGTTCTCAATGTGCATAAACTAATTGCATATAAAAAGGCATTCCAGGGGAGAGGTGTGCTATGAATTTATGCACGTAACATACATTTTCACAAATCAGATGTGGAGACAGCCTGCCAGTGAAATGCACAGTTTTTATACCCATTTTTCCAACAGGCAATGTCATATGTGTAGAACACACTCAGTCCTAAACTGTGCACAAACTTACTTAAGTTCTTGTTATGCCAACACAATGAATGTACAAAAACCTTTTCCCTCTTTTTTAGGAATACATTTTTTTTAAATTCTTTTTAGGAGGAAAGACCTCAGAAGTCTAACGTGCTCAGTGTCACAGCACAGACAGTTTTAAACACTTCACAGGCAACCTGCTCAAGTGCTTGGAGATTTTATTAGGTTTTACTTGCAAACAGAAAAACGTAGAAAACAGAGGTTTTTGACCAATGATTGAGCAGGTTGCTTATGAAGTGCTTAAAACTGTCTGTGCTGTGGCACTGAGCACGTTAGGCTTCTGTGGTCTTTCCTCCTAAAAAAATTTTTAAAAAATTAAAAAATGTTTGTTCCTAAAATAAAGGGAAAAGATTTTGACATTCGTTGTGTTGGCATCACAAGAATTTAAGTAATTTTGTTCAAAATTTAGGGTTGAGTGTGTTCTGTACATCTGTGCCACAGTTTGTGTATGAAATGTCATATGTGGAGCCACAATATTACCCCAAGTCCAAAACCCAACTTCTGCTGCTATGTTATATTTGAAAATTGGGTTGTTTTGTACGTACTTAAAAGTACACAAGGGACTTTGCAGCTGGGCACACACCTGATAATTTACTCCTTAACATTTATGGTATACTCAATAAGTCGCTGCAAAGAAACCAAAGTTGCCTTTAAGCTCTCATATCTGCCTAATAAAAGTAGTCAGGCTTAGCTTTAATTTACCGGTTTATGATAATTCTTCACTTTCCCCTCATCCAAGGGCAAGAAGAGACTAGCGCTCTTCGACAAATCCCTTGCCATTCAAGCTGCCAGACTCTGGAAAGACATTGCCGGAATGTACTCCCCTACATAGCAAAAATAAATAAATAAATAAAACCTTCCTTATTTTAGAAATATGTATTGTAGTTAGAATTCTGCAAATCTCCAAAGCGACCAATGTAATTCTCAGAGGAATGTTCCAATCTCTATATCACTACAAAAAGCGTGTAAACAGGTGTTAGTGGCATGTAATGTAGTGTGATATGCTGCATAACTATGGATAAAGTTACACTTGCCCCTTAAGAACCCTAATTTGCCCTGTAAAACAAAGGATTTTGATTTTACATTATAAGGATGTGCCAGTGCTAATATCTGTGAACCACTATGCTAAGTGAATATAGGAATGTCTTGTCATTACTTATCAAACATGTTAGGCTCCTTTATAAAGCTCATAATATCTTACAAATATTACATATTCCCTTTTACTAATAAGAAGACAATTTGTAACACACACTTTTTTTTATCAGGGTATGTTTCACAGAGATTGGTACAAAAAAATCTTTTTACTCAAACTTTAAAAGCCACGAAAGAGGCATTTGTAAAAACCAAATTTCAACCTGCCTTCCTTTGCTGCTACCTTCGGAACCTTCTGTAACAGAAACAGATGCCACAGACCACTTGAACGTGGACATTCAAAAATTGCTAATGGCATTGTTTCTGGGAGAAGTGGATCACGTTATATTATTATTTGAATGTTATTAATATACTGTTCTCAAGATATGAAAGCTCAGCTGGCAGGGAGGGGGTCATTGACTTTAAAGTTGTCTCCGCAGCACTCCCGCACAGCCTCGTCTCTCTGCTCAGTCTTCAGCATGGGCCGCAGGAATGTTGAGTTAGCATGTTCTGCTCTCTATCCTCTTGGCCTATTCACCTCCTCTTCTATCCCTGAGAAACAGGGAAGAAGGAGAGCACAGTGCTGTGTGAGCATCTTCCACAGTTCACTGTCTTGGGAGGAAGTTTGTGTGGGGGAAGGTCAACTAAAGAAAAGAGAGCGAACTCATATGCTCTGCACTGTAAAAGGCCGGGGCTTGATTTTGCACACTTGTTATAAAGTCAAGAAAAAGATGCTAGAGTAGCCAATATTGATATGTTAAAGTGTTACGTTGACAGTCATGGGAATTTGTACAATGACGCCTTGGATTTCCAGATAAACTCTTAGAATTTCTTCCCTTTTACCAAAGCAGATTCTATACAAGCGCTCCTGGTTTCACTATCATTTACATTCTATGTGTTATAGTTACTGTACTTGAAGCAAGTATTTGATGTAATCATTACTTTTAAGAGCTTTTTGTGTCTAGAAGAATTTAAATATATATATATATATACTACCTTATATTTAGTTCTGAAAGCATCTAATGGGGTTTTTCCTTTTTAAATGGCTTCAGTGGGGACGTTCTTTCCCAGGCACATCAAAAGAGTCACCTATATGATAAAGCCAGGTATTCTGAGCTGGACCATGGTCAGTTGCCACAGCCAGAAAGGAAAATTTGGGGGCTGAAGACTTCACCGAGCCAGATGATGCATTCTCCTCCATAACTGGGACTCAGTATCTCACCAATATCTTCCTTGGAGAGGGAGCAATAGCTTCGATGTGAGAGGTGCTCTCTGGTCTAAGTCAGCCTGAGAGGGGTAGGGTTGATTTCAGTTGCTGGACTGCTTCTACCTGGGGGTTTGTATTATGCATCTCTATGGAGAGTCACATTGCAACTCAGATCTGTGCCTTCGTTCCTGGTAGGTAGGAGGTATTACCATTCACTGTGCTGGCTGTTACGGAAAGGGAATCTAGAATTCCTTGATGGAATATGGGAGTTGCTTGGTTCAGTCCACTCCACAGGAATATGTTATATACCTAACACTGTGAAATAGTATATGACATATTCTTCAAAGAAACATTGAAACTGCTACCCATGTCTCACCATGAACGATGTGGAGCAGCATTTTAGAAAGGATGTTCAAATCGGAATTGAGGAAGACAGGTCAGGACATCTCAAGTTCTGCAGAATCTGCTGATGTAGAAAATTAACATCTATGATATGAGTGGGTCAAAGTGGGCCCATAAGTATTTATATTGTGAAATAGCAACATACGGGGTACTTTTACCAAGCTGCAGTAAGCTCTAATGGGTGTTTTGCACAGCAAGAAATGACTTACTGCAGGATGCACTGAGGCATCCCGCAATAATTTGGGGATGTGCTTGCATGACCCACACCCTAAAAAACAAAAACTATGTTTTAGAATTTTGTGGTAGGTCTGGGGATGGAGAGCGGGTGTGTTCTGCGATAATCGGTTAGCACATAGGCATTGTCGTATGCTGAACGATTAGCACAGGTTTAGCGCATAAATCCCTACCACCTACAAAATAAGTAGTGGTAAGGGCTCATACACTAATGGCCGCATGCTAATTGCAAAATTAGCACAAGGAGTTGTTTTTGCAAGTTTGTAGTTACAATAATATTTTTAAAAAAAAAGCAAATGCTGGTATATATAACATTTTAAGTGGGCCATACCACTTCTCTGGTGAGAGTTGCTGGTGAGCTCTAATACACGGCATTGCTGTTAAGCACATTTAACGAGTGCTTTGTGACTGCTTTGATTCCATGATGTACAGAAGGGTGGTCTTTCTTTCTTTCCTGCTTTGTTAGTCAAACACTGAGGCTAGGGCCACAGGGCCAGGGCTCCCACTGGCTCCCCAGTCCCAGAACCCTCCCAGTCTCCACCCGCCAGCAGGCGCACACAACCCATCAGTCCAATCCCGGTCCGGAGGGACTAAAGGAAAGCAAATTAGCAGGTAAGATCTAATTTCTCCTTCTGATGGGTCCTCCTTTTGGGCTGTTCTCTTCTTGTTAAGGTTTTCTCTCTTAAGACAGTGTTTTTAGTAGCCATTGCTTCAACTAGGAGAGTCTCAGAGCTGCAAGTTTCTTTCCTGCAGGTCTCCGGTTTCTTTTTGGAATTTTTTCCAAGGAGCAAGTAGGTCTACGTCTGGAGTACTTCTACATCTGGTTCCTTCTTTTCTGTCTACCATAGTTTCACATTTTCATCTTTCCCAATCAGTTTTTTCTTCCTGTTCTGGGGTCTTCTTCGAGCGTGGAAGATCACAGGAAATTGAATACTTTAGATATTAAGAGAGCTCTTGGATATTAAGAGAGCTGTTACACGCTATTTGGCAGCTATTGAACATTTTCGGCGCTTTGATCGTCTTTTTGTCCTTCAATCGGCGTAAGGGTTTGGCCGTTTCCAACCCACTATATCTCGATGGATTAAGGAAATGAGAACTTCTACTTGTCTTCTCACCGGGAGAGCAGTTCCAGAGAGTGTTAAAACACATTTCACAACTTGATAAGCAGTTTTCCTTTGCAGAGCGATTTGTAGTGCCCTCTGCGCACATTTGTAAGGCGGCAACATGGGCTTCGCTTCATTCTTTTTCTGATTAATACAGACTAGATGTCCATTGTTGCCAGGAGGCCGTCTTTGCAACTCGAGTATTCTCAGCGGGTTTGATAGGGTCCCTCCCTTAAGATTACTGCTTTGGTACTTCCCATCAGTCCAATCCTGGTCCGGTCTGGAGGAACGCTAAGGAAGGAGAAATTAGCACAAGGCCATTAATACAAAAAAATAGGAAAATCACCCATTTTACCCCAGCAGCACAAATGGCCTTAGCACACAGGAATGCACTGTTCGGTAAAAGGACCCCATAAACTCTTTAAAACTGCTCCAAATGGGAAGCACCAGATTTTCAGAGGGTAGAAAGGTATAGATACGTCCTCATACATCACAGTTTCATAACCCATCTCTGGCACCCCGACATAATAGCCCTGACAAAATAGCCTTGTAACAAAATGGCCCCTCCTACAAATTAACCCTTGACAAAATAGCCCCCTAGAATAAAATAACACATCACAAAAGAAAAGATGATAAACTACAAGTGAAATCTTCACTGATAAAGGCTCCTACCAGCATTGAATTGTATAAAGCATATATAAATAAAATTCTATAGCTACCAACTGGTATTAATGATCTGTTTTGCAGTTTAAGGAAACTATTCTTACATCAACATGCTAATTAAAAAAAAACAATATTGCCATCCTTTTCATAGTCTTACCAACCTTATCCTGTTTGGCAGGTAAGATTATTAGGAAAAAAATGCAATGCCATATTCTGGGCAGCCTGATCGGGCCCTTTTGTCAGGAGGCTAATTTGTCATGGGCTATACTGTGGGCAGGCCATTTTGCCAGGGGCTATTATGTCGGAAGCTTTTTTTTGTCAAGGCTATTTTGTCAGGGGCCATTTTTTCCGGGTACCCCCATCTCTACTTGAGTGCCAGGTGGCAATAGAGCATAGCATCGGGTGCTATTATAGGCATTCCTGCTCTAGGATCACCATTTCCAGTACATTGTAACCCTACAGAAACACAGACATGAATCCCTTTTAGTCTACCAATTTGCTGGCTTCAGTGATACCATAGACTCCAGCTGTTCTCTGGTACAATATTCACAATATATTGAATGATAATTAAATGGATACGTCATTGAGGAACACTTCAAAGGTTAGATGAACGATGATGATAAATTAACAGTGCACGCTGTGTCTGATAAGCTCACCTTCCTTCTTTCATTTTAATTTTAATCTGTTTTTTTTTTTAAAGAAAACATTTAACGTTCTTTATATAACTAATGTTGGATTTATAAATTAAAAACTTATTTTAAAATTGAAAAATATCTATTTCAGGGTAATGTCTTTTAATTGGATCATCGCCACTCTCTTCGACTTCTTTACAAGAAAGGATCCTCTGGGCCGATTTTAGGCCTTTTTCAGTTCTCATTGCGACCGTTCTATGAGCTCCCACCCATTTTGTGAAGAAATAGTCGCACTGGTACTTCGAGTATGCCCCCTTGAAACCTCACTGGTGACAGGTTTGCTACTCATTTTAGTTATGTGTTTTCTCCTCTGTGCCCTATCCTAAAGCAATGTTTAAAGGAACTTTTGAAGAAATGATTGATTTTTTCAAGTAGAGTCCTATCGTCGCCTCAGAATCGTGCTTTAGTCATGCAGTGCCTTACGTCTGAATGACATCCTGCCAGTTTCATCCACGTTTTTCTGATCTTACTGCCAACTTAAAGGTATCAAAAAAAACAGTTTTTGTGCTGGACAATGAGCAGCAGCCTTTTGAGGAGTAGCCTAGTGGTTAGTGCAGTGGTCTTTGATCCTGGGGAACTGAGTTCAATTCCCACTGCAGCTCCTTGTGACTCTGGGCAAGTCACTTAACCCTCCATTGCCCCAGGTACAAAATAAGTACCTGAATATATGTAAACCGCTTTGAATGTAGTTGCAAAAACCTCAGAAAGGTGGTAAATCAAGTCCCATTTCCCTTTCAAAATGGGAGAAGTATAAATTTACCACAGAGGCTGTCTTTGGTTTTAGAAAGACTGAAGTGGTGTCTGCTGTGTACAAGTTTACGCTAAATAGGTTTATTATAAATATTTGGACCTAACGCTTAGAATATAGACACCAATTAAATTTTGAAATATTTTTGGCACATGTGGAAATAGCTTGTGTAAAAGTATGCGATTTGACATAACGGCATGTACAAGGGCAGAGTAAGCATGTACACATAAATTGTAACATACTGTATGGAGCAGCATTTTAGATGTCTAACTGAGAATATAGACTTTCAAGTCAGTACATCGCAAATGGACATCTATCTCATGTGTATTTTTAGAGCAAGATACAACCTCTACTAAAATATATGCGAGATGGACATCCTTGTGCTGGAAACATCCTGCATGAACATTCATTTTACAAACTGAAATGTCCAAATTATGAATGAGGGGAAACAAGGGATACAGATGTCTGTGTGGCAGCACGGGAATGTCTATCTTATTCAGTTTTAGAGACATTACGGTGTTTGAAAGAGGCGGACTGTAATTATTCCACTATTTGTTGTATTGAGTGTTTATCACATTTTATATTTCCAAACAAGGCCGACTTCAAAATAACGTAGGTGGTTCTCCTATATTAAATAATCATCAGCAAGAACGACCGACTTGAATTTAAAATGTCCTGATGATGAGTATTCTTTTTGATAAAAGTTTATAAAATATAAATTATAAAACATGCAGAATTCCCCATGTTTGAATATGTGATCATTTAAAATGATATGCCCATTGGATCAATGAGGAGCTGGGTGCATAAACCTTGAAGGTTTAAAATTAATATTCCTTTAAGTGGCATTGCTAAGATCCTATGTTCTAAAAATGAATAGACATACTTTCTGTCATTGGCCAAAAAATGTCTGAATACAATTGGTTCCATTCAAATGTATTTATTTATTTGGATTTTGGTCACACCTTTTTCAGTAGTAGCTCAAGGTGAGTTACATTCAGGTACACAAATTGACTGGATGTGTTTAAAACTGGAATTGAAATAGTACCAGAATTAGGAAAATTGCATCTTCAGTGAAGACTGAAGTCTTTTCCTCCAGACTTTGATTCAAAGTATGTCTATTCATTTTTAGAGACATTATGGGGATTGAAAAAGGTGAACTGTAATGATTCCACTCTTTGTTCATCTTGAGTGGGACTTTTCTCCAGATTTTGTGGAGGAGTGGCCTAGTGGTTAGGGTGGTGGACTCTGGTCCTGGGGAACTGAGGAACTGAATTCAATTCCCACTTCAGGCACAGCTCCTTGTGACTGGGCAAGTCACTTAACCCTCCATTGCCCCAGGTACAAATAAGTACCTGTATATGTAAGCCGCATTGAGCCTGCCATGAGTGGGAAAGCACGGGGTACAAATGTAACTAAAAAATAAAATGGCCACACAGAAATCCATGCAGAGGGGAGGCCTAATGGTTAGAGCAGTGGGCTGAGATTCAGGGAACACAGATTCAAATCCCAATTCAGCTGTTTGTTATTTTTTAAGATTGTAAGCCCTCCTGGAACAGAAAAAGACATCTATACCTGAATGTACATCACTTCAACAGCTTTCAGGTTTGCAAGTGTCATATATATTCAGGTACAATTTTTCTGTCCCTGGAGGGCTCACAATTTTAAAAATAATAATAATAATTTTAAAAAAGAGCTAAAGTGGGACTTGAACCTAAGTTCCTTTGGCTGACAGTCCACTGCTACTTCTCAAATCTGTGGTTAAGAAAGTCCCTAGTACCTGAAGCTGTCATAGATCCTGGCATCCCTTGCTGGTTTCACATTCAGGGGAACTGGGAGGGCGACAGCAACCACTGGGGAATTAAAGAGGTGTCATGCCTTCATCCCTCCAGTGGATAGTTTGGAAAGACTTCATGCTAAAAGTCTGATTGTATTTGAGAGAGAAATAAAATATGTATTTTTTTTGAAAAGTTACTAAATAAACTCATATGTATGACAACAAATATCGGCTTGGTATCTGCTTGGATCGACAAAAAATTATCCAGTCAAGGCTGCAGTTCTACTGAGGGGCTTTGGTGGCTGCAATCAAAGCTTGAACCATGAAACTGAAAAATGACAGTAAAAGGACCCCAGTATGTGATATCCACACTGCTAAGGTGCACTGAAAAATGGCCTGCGGTAGTGTAGGTGCGTGTTTTGGGCACACACAGAATCATATTTCAACGCACCTGCAAAAAAATGCCTTTTTTTACATTTTTGCTAAAAATGGACGTGCGGCAAAATGAAAATTGCCACGTCCATTTTGAGTCTGAGACCTAACCACCAGCCATTGACTTAGCGGTAAAATCTTACATGGTAACCGGGCAGTAATGACCTATGCACGTCAAATGCCACTTGGCACACGTCCGATACATGCATTCAAAAATAATCATTTTTCGGACACGCGCCAAAATTGAAATTACCGCAAGAGCCACACCATTTTGGCATGCATTAGGTACACGTAGATGCTTATGCAGCTTAATAAAAAGCCCACTGTGTTGTTTCCAAAGCCCACATTCCAGATAGTCGTGGCCACGTAGATCTGTAAAAGGACCTGTGTGGACTCCAAAGTTTATGTGCCACAATGTTTTCTGGATTATTCTAAAATTTAGCCCAATAAAATGGCATTGTACATCTTACATATCACCCAATTTGTAAATGATTATACAAAAAAAACAAACAGTGGAGGAATGGCCTAGTGGTTAGGGTGGTGGACTCTGGTCCTGGGGAACTGAGGAACTGAGTTTGATTCCCACTTCAGACATAGGCAGCTCCTTGTGACTCTGGGCAAGTCATTTAACCCTCCATTGCCCCATGTAAGCCGCATTGAGCCTGCCATGAGTGGGAAAGTGCAGGGTACAAATGTAACAAAAAAAATATACAAAATGAAAAAGACCAACACAAAAGATTACATGGTTGTACAGAACAACAGGAAAAGTACTGGTATAAAGCAGATAATGCCACAATAAATGATGACCATAATTCCTAGCAACTAAAACATAGGTGTACTATCACCACCTTTTTGGGAACATAAATAATCAATGAATGCCATGCTTACAAAAATATCTCCATATAGCCATTCTCCCTGGCAATATAAACTTCGTAGCGTTACGTTAAACAGAATTCCACCAACACTGATAAAGTCATTGGTCTTATGGCAGATCTTCTTTTAAGATTACGATCTTTTAGGTCAGTGAACAGTGAATATCAAAAACCACTTTAATTGTCTCAGTATTTTTTGATATTAAAGTTTGTAATGCAGAGAAGGTTGTGGAATTCAGGTCCCAAAGTGACTCTAATGTCGATACAGCCATTTTTTCAATCTTCCCCATTATAGTAATCGGAAGAGGTGCTTTTATAGCTTGTTCCAAGATACTCAAAGTTCCAGACAAAGCTGTGTGAGCCAATGTCGTCTCTTGTCCACTCAAGCTTCCACCGTTTGTCCTAGTTACCAGCAAATTCCCTCCCTGAACGCTCCATTGTCCACTTGGGGTAATACATACCATCCTACAATCAGATTCAAAATTGACTACTCTCCAGAAAAAGTCAATTTTTTGGCCACCACGGTCTCAATCAATGATGGCTGTATACAAACATCTATATACAAGAAACCCACAGATAGATACAGCTACCTCCACAACTCCAGCTTCCATCCTTCACATAAAAAAAGATCCATTATTTACAGCCAAGCCACAAGATACCACCATATCTGCTCGGACCCAGGGGATAGAGACAGACACCTTGAAATCCTGACTGCATCGTTCAAACAGAAAGGCTACAACCCCAAAATAATCTCCAAGAATATTGCCTCCTCCCTCAAAACACCCAGGGAAAATCTGCTACAGTACAAAGAAAAAAAGCCACAGACAGAATCCCCCTTGTAGTGACGTACAACCCAGAGCAGGAGAAACTGAGGAAAATCATAAGAGACCTACAGCCTCTACTCCAGGAGGATGAATTACTGAAAGAGATATTCCCATCCCTACCAGTGCTGGCCTTCCGACAGCCACCCAATTTAAAACACAAGCTAATCAGAAGTAAACTCCCAACACAGACTGAAAAGGAAGAGAAGGGCACATTTCCCTGTAATATATCCAGCTGCAAGCTATGCCAAAACATTTCACAGGACCCCACAGTCATTCACAAAGGAAAAATATTCAACATAAAGGAATCTTTCACATGCTCATCTTCCAATGTGGTATATATCATTCAGTGTAAAAAATGTAACGAAGGATGCTATATTGGAGAAATAGGCCAGATGCTTAAGACAAGATTTAATCTACATAGACATCACATGAAGAAAGCCAGTGCCAGTCAGGTTCCCACCCCTGTGGGCCAGCACTTTACAAGACCAGAACACTGTACCAGTGATTTCATAGTAAGAATCCTGAAAGGTAACTTTAAAACAATACAGGAACGTAATACCTTTGAAGTCAGAATGATTGAATATTTTGACACCCAACAGACAGGACTTAACAAGGATCTGGGTTTTCTAGTCCATTATAAACCATAAAGTTGTATTTCTCTGTTTATCACCCTCCTCTCACCTACCCACACCCATCCTGTTAGACTATCAATGAAATGCTTTGATGTCCCCATGCATACCTCCTACCCACCCCCACCCTCCCACCCTGTCAAACTGTCAAAGAAATGCTTGGATGTTTCACTTATATATACTGTCATCTACCACATTTGCTTATTTCCGATCTGACGAAGAAGGGCAACCTTCGAAAGCTAATCAAGAAATGTATTAAGTTATGTCCAATAAAAAAGGTATCATCTTATTTTCTTTTCCACGTTTTATTTTGTTTGATTTCTATTGATAACCTTTAAGAGTGGACTAACACGGCTACCACACCTCTCTACTTAAGTTGTATGTGAAACTGTTCCTGCTGTACACCACCTTGGGTAAATCTCTTCAGAAAGACGGTAAATAATAAATCCCATTAAATAAATAAATATTCAGAACTGGTATTAAAACCCTGCAGTGCAGTGGCTTGCATTTGAAAAAATGCTGAACTTCATGTTACTCCTTACAATTCTAGACCTCCTACGCTGATAAATCTAGGCAATGTACAGCCAAACATACATAATTAATATATATAATAAAGTAACGGAATAAAATCAAACACTAAAAACTACCCAGCAATATAAAATGCACACAGTGGCTATAAATCATACATACAATACTTTTATGAAATAAGGGGAGAATATTCAGCAGGAGTTTAACTAGGCAGGAGTGGATCCTACCCAATTAACTCCCACTGACCGGCTCCTAGCCAGATATTTAGCACCTGTGCCCAAATATCCATCCTGATACGTTAGTCCAGGGAAAAAGTCTAGGCCCCCTTTTAGAAAGATGTGCTAGCGTTCTTAGTGCATGCTAAAAATAAGCATGCACTAAACGCTAGAGATGCCCATATATTTCTATGGGTGACTCTCCAGCTAATTTTCGAAAGAGAAGGGCGCCCATCTTTTGACACTAATCGGGAGATGGGCGTCCTTCTCGCAAGGCCGCCCAAATCGGCATAATTGAAAGCTGATTTTTTTACACCCTCGACGGCTTTCCGTCTCAGGGACAACCAAAGTTCACGGGGGCGTGTCGGCAGGGTAGCGAAGGCGGGACTGGGGCGTGATTAGGAGATGGATGTCTTCGGCCGATAATGGAAAAAAGAAGGGCGTTCCTGATGAGCACTTGGCCGACTTTACTTGGTCCATTTTTTTTCATGACCAAGCCGTGAAAAGCTGCCCGAACTGAACAGATGACCACCGGAAGGAATCGGGGATGACCTCCCCTTACTCCCCCCCCCAGTGGTCACTAACCTCCTCCCACCATAAAAAACAGGTTAAAATACTTTTTTGCCAGCCTCAAATGCCATACTCAGGTCCATCGCAGCAGTATACAGGTCCCTAGAGCAGTTGTAGTGGGTGCAGTGTACTTCAGGCAGGCGGACCTGGGGGGGGGGGGGTTGGGGGGCTCACCACCCAAGGTAAGGGAGCTATGCACCTGGGAGCAATTTCTGAAGTCCACTGCAGTGCCCCCTAGGGTGTCCGGTTGGTGTCCTGGCATGTCAGGGGGACCAGTGCACTACAAATGCTAGCTCCTCCCACGACCAAAGGCCTTGGATTTGGACATTTTTGAGATAGACGTCTTTGGTTTCCATTATCGGTGAAAACCACGGTTGGCCATCTCTAAGTTCGACCTAAATGTCAAGATTTGGGCGTCCCCGACTGTATTATCGAAACGAAAGATTGGCGTCCATCTTTTTTCTATAATACGATCGGGGACGCCCCCTTTACGGGGCCGTCCTTAGAGATGGGCGCCCCATTCGATTATGCCCCTCCACAGCACTTAGTGGGTGCTAAAAACGCTGACGTGCCTTTGTAAAAGACCCCCTTAGTGCATGAAATATGGCCCATCACCGCATATATCAGAGAGGTTTATAATCTAAAATTTAGTAAATAGGAAACGAAGTTACAGCAAAAGCTGTCCAAACTTGCCCAGATAACCACCAATGAAAGTCAGTGGCAAGCAGATAACATCAGCAGCAGGCATAGCACAGCGTTGAACATCTGAAAATTGAAACACCTGTGGCCGCCAGCATTTACAATAATCACTGACCGCCACGGGCTGACTTTCTTTGGAAGTAAAATCCAGACTGGCTCAACTTGTCCTCTTTTTTCTGGAGCCATATGGTAACCCTAAGTATTTAAGGGTTCCTTTTACCAAGCTGCAGTAAAAAGGAACCTGCTGTAGCGGCAGGGGCTGTTTATACCCGCAGCGGGTAAAAAGCCCCTAAAAAAAGACATGGTCATGCAGTAAGATTATTCTTACTATTTGGGGGGGGGGGGGGGAGGGCACTTACTGCCACCCATTGAGGAAATGGCACAAGCTCGAGGTGGAACTGCCGCCGGCGGCCATGTTGGGCCGGCAGCATTCCGGACTCTAGTAAAAGGGACCCTAAGACTTTCCTAAAATGAGAGAAAGTTCTTTTCTTGTTGTAATTATACCTGGTAGCGGATTCCATAGATGCAGTCCCACAATGGATAAAGCACACTGCCACACTGAAGTTTCACCTGTCTTAATTTTATCCAGCTAGCCTGCAGAAGTAACAGGATAGAACATCTCCATCATCCTCGGAATCACTATCACAGTGCAAGTTTGGGCCAATCACAGCCACAGGGTCCCCACAAATACAGGGCTACAGTGTAATGGCTGTTCATGTCCTTCCTTACTGATCAACAATTGAGGTATCGTCTTGGACTGTAAAGAATTCCACACTTTTAGTCTTTCCTCAGTTATCCTCCACTTCACCTGCAGCTCTTCATAGACGCAATCACATTTTCTCTGACCTGTGCTTTGGAATTCTCTCCCAATACAGCTTCAATAGAAGCATCTTATCTATAGTTCAAGGCTGCCTTGAAGACACATCTTTTCTCCAAGACAATTGGTAACCTGGGCAAGTAGGGCTATCACAGTGTATGTTCTTTTCTTCTGTTCTTTCTGTGGCTTCTCTCCTATTTTTAACATAAGAATAGCCATACTGGGTCAGACCAATGGCCCTTCTAGCCCAGTGCTCTGCTTCCAACAGTGGCCAATCCAGGTCACCAGTACCTGGCAGAAACCCAGTTAGCTGCAACATTCCATGCTACCAATCCCAGGGCAACCAGTGGCTTCCCTTATGTCCATCTCAATAACAGACTACAAACCTTTCGTCTAGAAACTTGGTCAAACCTTTTTTTAAACCCAGGTATAATAAGTGCCGTTACCCACATCCTCCAGGAAAGAGTTCCAGAGAACTATTCTTTGAGTTAAAAAAATATTTCCTTCTATTTGGTTTTAAAAGTATTTCCATACAATTTCATTGAGTCTACCACTCAGGATTTTGTAGACGTCAATCATTTCCCCCTTCAGCTGTCTTTTTCCCATCCCAAGCTGAAGAGCCCTAACCTCTTTAGCCTTTCTTCATACGAGCGCAGTTCCATCCCCTTTATCATTTTGGTCACTCTTCTTTGAACCTTTTCGAATTCCACTATATCTTTTTTGATATATAGTGACCAAAATTGAACACAATACTCAAGGAGAGGTTGCACCATGGAGCGATACCATGGACTTACCTGAGTGGAGCTGGGAGGAGGTGGGGTGAAGTGTTCTATCCACTGACACAGACAGGGAGATGAAGCCCAAAGGAGCAGAACTATGTCATGGAACAAGGTGGTATTTGTGACCCTTGCTGCAGCTTTTTCCCAAACTCACTTCCCCCCTTCCCCATGTCTTCTGTGAGTGAAGCAACCACCTTAAATAATATTTGTCTTGGTTTATTCCTTAATATTGTTGCTTTTATCAATTTTTGCTTTTTCTGACAAAGCATGGTAAATATTTGCTGATCTTCTCCACTTCAATTTATCCAAGATGCTCAAAACCTTTAATCTCTTGAATTTTAAAAGATTACCTAAGGGATTAGTGGCTTGTGAAATAGATGCTGAGATTGTTCATGTTTATTTCTCCATGACTTTCAGAGGAGGCAGGATATGGCAAGACCTTAAGCATGACAGGAAGCTCAAGGCACTTACACTGGCTACTCCGAGTCTTCCTTTGAGACACTTGCAGAAGTGCCATTCACCACATTTTGCTATGTGGAGGAGGCATTGAAGGAAAGTGGAAATGCTGGATAACGTGGGGGTGGGGGAAGAGATAGGAAGGAGAAATGGAGATGCAGGACACCTCATTGGCATGCGGGGAAGAGAAGGTGGTTCTCATCTTCATTACCCTCATGGGGAGGGTAATGAAGATGAGAAGCTACAAACTTGGAGGGGACAGAGAAGGGGAAAGGCTGAACATGGGGATTTGGTAAAGGGAGACATGAAAGGAGAGGGCCTTGAGCTACACCTTTGGGTGCATGAGTAAAGGTTCACCTAGGATATCAGATACTCTTGGGCCAGCCATGTTTCCTTGTATTTTACCCTGTCCCCCAGCACTCACTCCATGTCCTTCTGACCCTCTTGCAGTATTTCCTGTCCCTACCCTCTGCCAAATCTCCCTCCTTCCTTGTCACTCACCCATGCAATCACTCTCTCCTTGTCCCCTTACCATCCAGCTTTGCACACTTGTCTCTCTGCTTCCCTTTTCACTCTCTTCCTCCCTTCCCCTTAAAGCATTTTTAAAGTGCCTTTTCATTAAGCAGCCTTAAGGTGTTGTGAAAAATATGTTTATACAATAGAAAATCGAAATATATAAGCATAAAAAGCCACAGTATGAGGCTCCAAGCAAGTGGACTCAGGAGCACCTCCAGAAAATATTTATTTACTAAAAGGGTGATGAATGCTTTGAATGGTGAAGTTCACCTCCCAGTGGAGCTAGTGCAGACAAACATGGTAACAAAATTCACGCATGCATGAGATAAGCACCTACGATACCTAGTCACAAAAAAAGAAAGAGGAGAGGCAGAGATCAGCTGGGATCTGCAACATTGTACCAGGAGTGAAGCTGGGCAGAATGAATGGGCCTGATGGTCTTTATCTTCTGCCATATACAAGGAGAATCAAAGAAACAGGGTTAGAAAATTGTAGTATTGCAAACAACTCACCTTTCACTCCTTCATGAGCAAAAGGCAAAGAGAGGAGGTGATTAAAAAAAAACAAAAAGCGTTTAGAAAGCAGATCACAGGATGGCTGGATTGGGAGCAGCACGCTGCATAAGTATATAAGTATTGCCATACTGGGACAGACCAAAGTCCATCAAGCCCAGTACCCTGTTTCCAACAGTGGCCAATCCAGGTCACAAGAAGAGCTCAATACATTTTATGATGCTTATCCCAGAAATAAGCTGTGGATTTTCCCCAAGTCAATTTAATAATGGTCTATGGACTTTTCCTTTAGGAAGCCGTCCAGACCCTTTTTAAACTCTGCTAAGCTAACCACCTTTATCACATTCTCGGGCAACGAATTCCAGAATTTAATTGCAGCCCCACAGAAAGCAGGTGAGTAGTGCTGCTGGGTTGATGGTCGCTGGATGCTCTCGTGCAGGGCCCTAGGCCTCACAGGTTGCTTCTTCCATTAAAGGCTTAGAAGAAGAGCCAAGTTTTCACCTGCTTCCTGTGTTAAGCAAAGCCATTTCAGAGTGTGGGGGCTACTTCAGAGAAGGCTCATTGCTGGGCATCATATCACATGATTTCCATTAGTGAGGATGTGGTTAGGGATATTTCTTGGGAGGACCTTAGTGACCATGGAGGTGTGTAGAGGGAGATCCTGTTCTTCAAGTACTCTGGCCCATTTCCTTTAAGGGCCTTAAAGATCAAATAGTTTTAAATACAGGGCTAAATTTAAAACTGTCTTATCTTTTTGCAAAAAGAAAGTATAACTGTCATTCAGGTCTAAGCAGTTAACAATACTAGCAATAACAGATAGTAGAAAGAAACTCCATACTTAAAATAGGAAAGCAACCCCCACCATACAGACAAACTAGTCAGGTAATGCCAACAGTGTTTCATTCACAGAAATCGAACCCCATATCCAGTGCATTTTTTTTTTAGCAAAAAAGGTGCGGTACTTAAATGCTTCAGGGGTGGGGTGATCACTGAGGGACCCACCCCACAATAGCCAAGCCCCCCTGCAACCAGTCACAGAATCAATGACAAGGCAGAATTGGTGTGTAGAGCCTGAGCGCTTTCATTAAAACTTGGGCAGGGCCGCCGAGAGGGGGGGACAGGGGGGGACAAAAGTCCCCAGGCCTGGGCCTCCGGAGGGGGCCCGGCGCCACCGCAGTCAGGCCCGCCCGCCGTCGCTCCCGAACTAACTAACCTTAAACGCCTCCTTCCTTTCCTTTCACCACCTTCGCGGCAAGCAGCAGCAGGGCAGGCCACTCCTTCCTTCCAGGCCACTCCTTCCTTCCGTGTCCCGCCCTCGCCTGACGTAACGTCCGCGAGGGCGGAGCACGGAAGGAAGGAGAGGTCTGCCCTGCTGCTGCTTGCCGTGAAGGTGGTGAAAAGAAAGGAAGGAGGCGTTTAAGGTTAATTCAGGGCCCGGTTGCAGGTGGAGGGGGGGCCCGGCAGCGACGATGACCTCGGGTGGGGTGGGGGGGGCCCGGGGGCGGCCTTGTCCCGGGCCCGGCTCTGGCTCTCGGTGGCCCTGAACTTGGGGACCATGGGTCAATTGTATGCAGAATCTGGCATCTTGGGGGTTCAGTTTAATTTTTGTCTAAATAGAAAGTTTATGATTACTTATTCTATAGTGGATTAGGGTGTATCTGTGTTTGTGAAAAAGACATGGCTTTCAGTTGGCATTGACTGTGCAGGATCGACGATCTGTACTATTCTGTCTGGTTTCGTTTTACAATAGGTGAATTGATGTTCTAGTGCTCACTGTAGTGTTTAAGATGCTTTCCTTTTCCTTGTGTGACTTGTAGAAAGGACTGCTTATGGTATGCTAGAATTGCTCTATAGGTCCTGAGTGTTTTGTATTCTCAGAATGCCTAGTACTGGATTTTGGAGGGGGGTGTTAAAAAATGACCAGCCCCGGGTGTGAACTACTCTAGGTACGCCACTGCTTTGATCGCTGTCGCTGCCTTTTCTCCCGCGGCTGATGCCAAACTATGGGGGAGGGAGAAGGGCAGGGTTGATGCTGGGCTACAGTTCCAGGCTGGAGATTTTGGGACATTCCTGCATTTCTGACCACCCCCTTGTTATGGGACTTGCAGCACTGATTTCCATGGGCAGAATCAGACATTGCAAATCTCACACTGATTTGGGTTATAAAGTTTAAATCAGGACTGCACAAAATCTCAAGCCTGGAACTGGGTAATTTGCCATCTCTGTGATTTCTAATTTTTTGTGTTTTATTCTGCAATTTGTAAGGGGTGGTCTGTGTTCTGCATGTGACCGATGTAAAAGATACTGTGTGCATGTAGTTCATGTGGGGATCTATATGAGTCTGACTTCTCTGGTTTTTTAAATGGGAATGTCAGTTTCAGAATTTACCTGTTTTATGAATACAGCTTAATCAGGCATTTGCATTTGTTACACAGCAAAGTTTGAAGGATATGTGCCATTGACATGTTTGCCTTTATAGCAGTCATATTTGGTCAAGTTTAAGGTGTGGGATAAAATCATTATATTTAAAAATGTCAATGTTCCATGAACCAGGTATGTGGTTTGTGTTAATGCGGGAGACCTGTTGCACAGACTGTTTACTTAGAAATCCATCATCCAGTGCACTCTAAGGCATTATTAAGGAGTATCCCAAGAAACACTACTCACACCGAGTAGTGCCCACCCAAAATGTCAGGTCTGGCTATGCCACTGGATTGGGCAATTGGAGTTAGGCATTCTTTTAAAATGTGGATGCCGTTTTCCTCCTCTGTGTGTCTGGGTTCTTGCAGGGGAGCGATCATTCTCCAGCACGCTTGAGTTAGTTTTTGAGCACTCTTTGTAGCACTTTTTTGTTTTCCAGTTTGTGTAAGGTTTTAAGTTGATTTTGTTTTGTTTTTGGTTCACAGAATTAAAGCACAGTGAGGTCTCCAGAGGAAGCTGATGCGAAACGGGTCTGTCGGGACCACACTGCCATTTGTTATCCCGCTGAGACTGAACCATTGATTATATAGACACGGCACTATTCAGGTAAGTCATAGTACTATTAAGATAAGTGCTCACTCATGAAGACTGTAAAATGTATGGCACTAAATACGTTTAAGTCTTCTTGCATTTTTGTAGAGGAGGTTTTTTGACTCATTTTTACTATGTGCAAGTATAGCCGCCAACTCATTGGATCGTTTTATGGTGATTTGCCGCCGTATTATGAGGTCTTTTCCTCCTTTATTTTTGCAAAAAAAAGTGTGGGTGCTTGTTTTTTGATTCGCTTGTATGTTTTGAGTGTTCTCTTATTTTTTTTTTTACGTGAAGTGGGTCTGTGATTAATTCTTACTTATAATAGAAGGCAAACAGCCATAAATATACAGAAAGTGTCCTTTGTGTAGCATCTACATTAACGATTGACATAAAGCCAACAGCATGAGAGTCTAGATCCTGATCTATTAAGCAATATGTCTTGGTCGTGGCTTACTTTCTTCAAAGCCATCAGGAAGTAGCCTCTTGTCAAGCATGGTTTCTGACATCTGGTGAGTGCAGAAAAGATGACGCTGTGTTTTCTTAATTCTTTCCTCATTACACAAGGCTTATCTGTGGCAACCTTGAACAGATTACTCTGTGACATCTTTGTTTATCCAGATCTTACAAAATCTTTTTCTGGCAATACACTAGGAAACTCGTGGATTAAATGTATCTCTCTCTCCCACCCCAACATCTAATTAAATCTGTGGATGTGAATTTTAAATTTGCACTAAGGCAGCTATGTTCTTTTCCTGCATGCTTACAAACTTAACGGGCACCCATCCACGGTCCTAGGTAGATCACAAACAACATATCCAACATCAAACAAGACCAGGAAGACAAGGTATCCTGATTCAGGATATCATCAAACTGCGCAGAATTGCCATTCTCCAACTAAATCAATCAGAATCTCTTTTAATCCAGCACGAAGAGGAGAAAAAAATCTGTCCGCTCATGGTATACCAAGTACCTCATAACAACACATTATCCCCTGGATTCTATATAGCGTGCCTAGACATCCATGCTGAAATTGGCGCAGATTCTATAATAATACACATAACTTAATTGGCTTAACAAGTTCATCAGTGTAGATAACAGCTCTTAACAAGCAATAATGAGAACCAATTGGCACTGATTAGAATTTACACACACAACTTGCTAAGTGTATTTATTTATTTATTTGTTGCATTTGTACCCCACATTTTCCCACCTATTTGCAGGCTCAATGTGGCTTACATAGTACCGGTGGCATTCGCCAAGACCAGTCGAGAAGCAAGTACAATATGATGTTGTGGTCAAATAAGGTTTGTGTGTTTCACGCACGATTAGAATCGAAGAGAGGAGGGGTTAGGTATTGTCCATAACGAGCTTTGGTTTTGTTGTGTTGCATTTATGTATTTCAGGCATTTATGTTAGGTTGGTAGGGTATGCCTTTTTGAACAGGGTGGTTTTTAGTGATTTCCTGAAGTTTAGATGGTTGTAGGTTGTTTTCACAGCTTTTGGGAGTGCGTTCCACAGTTGTGTGCTTATGTAGGAGAAGCTGGATGCATAAGTTGATTTGTATTTGAGACCTTTGCAATTTGGGTAGTGGAGGTTTAGATAGGTTCATGATGATCCAGATGTGTTTCTAGTTGGTAGGTCTATGAGGTCTGTCATATATCCTGGGGCTTTGTTGTAGATAATTTTATGGACCAGGGTGCAAATTTTGAAGGCTATACGTTCTTTGATTGGGAGCCAATGCAGTTTTTCTCGGAGAGGTTGATTTGTATTTGAGTCTGTTGAGGTTCATAAGCTAGTCCCTTATATGTTGTGTTCAAGACCGCTTACCAATTTTGCAGCCGCCCTCTGGACCGACTTTTTATGCACCCAAACATTGCTTTTCACCCCCATCCCTCTCTTCCTTCGTACACAAAGTCACTTCATCGCCTATATTGTACTGTTCCCTCGGATTCTTGTGGCCCAAGTGCATGACCCTGCATTTTTTAGCATTAAATCTTAGTTGCCAAATATTGGACCATTCCTCCAGCTTCACTAGGTCCTTCCTCATGTCACCCACACCCTCCGGGGTTGTCCACCCTGTTGCAGAGTTTGGTATCATTCGCAAAGAGACAAACCTTACCAGCCAGCCAGCCCTTCCACATTATCACTCACAAAGATGCTAAAAATAGTCGGCCCGAGGACCGATCCTTGCGGTACTCCACTGATAAAATCCCTTCCTTCAGAGCAAGCTCCATTTACCACTGCCCTCTGTCTCCTTCCATTCAACCAATTTTTAACCATAATACCCCTGTACAAGTCATTGGTGAGACATCACTTGGAGTATTGTGTTCAGTTTTGGAGGTCATACCTCAATAAGGAAGTAAAAAGACTTGAAGCAGTTCAGAGAAAAGCAACAATAGCAGTATGTGATTTGTGCCACAAGACATATGAGAAGAGACTTGATGACCTGCATATGTATATCCTAGAGGAAAGAATGGATAGGAGTGATATGATACAGAGGTTTAAATACTTGAAAGGTATTAATATGCAAACAAATCTTCTTCAGAGACAGGGAAGTAGTAGAACTAGATGAACTGAAATTGCAGGGTGGTGGATGCGTGGAATACTCTCCCAGTGGATGTGGTGAAGACAAAAACAGAGAATCCCCATATAGTAAGAGGATGGAATCAAAACAAAAGTTAAACAACCTCATCGTGGTTGTTGATATGTTATGCTGAACAGAAGTGGGAAAGTAAAGCCAGTGCCAGGCAGCTTATGGTCTGTGTCCCACAAATGGCAAAGACAGAGCAGGATCAAATATTCGTATTTATATCACATTCATATCATATGCTATGAGTCTCAGTGGTGGAGGGGAAATTAGCAAGTAAAATGGTGTATGCAATATTGTTGGATTATATTGCTGATTGTCCTGTTTGCGATGTCGATATTCAAACATGAAACAGTGTAACCGGCATGGAGTGGCAGGGGTAACTCTGGCTGCCTTGTTGGATAGACTGGATGGATCATACAGGTCTTTAACTGTCGTCATTTACTATTGTACCATGTTACATCCCAGATATGTAATTGGACAGATATACCTAGGACACTTCTCAATTTCCACATTTCCCGAATCCTACCCCTATCCTCCATATTGGTGCCTAACTGGGGCAATGGACAGTTGGTTAAATTTCCTTTGATTTCAGTTTTATATCTGATGTCTGTTCCACATTGGCCAACCTTTATATCTGATCTCCTTAATTTCTCCCTACGATCCAGCCCGAATCTTACGATCTAGATCCCAACATCATTCATCTACCCCTTCTATTTATTGGGTGAAATTTGCCTCAACTCGTCAGAGTGCATTTTTCTACTTGGCTTCTTCTCTCTGGAACTCTCTCCCACTTCATCTAAGCTTTGATATCCTAAATGTAAAGCAGGTCTAAAAACTCACCTTTTCACCCAGGCTTTTCCCAATTAGGTTGACTCGGCATCACTTTAGGACCTCTGGGCACTTATAATCATACACAAACAACAAAACATTTTAAACAATTTATCTTATATACTGGCCCTAGTGTCATTGTGGGCTGCCCTGAGCCTCCCCCTGCCTGAAACAATCTTCCCCTTCAGGTAAACAAAATAATATTTAACCGCAGGTTACGTTATAAAAGGGTCATGTTCTATAGACTGGAGAATATACTTCAAACCAAGCCTGAGACAGGAACAGACAGACCTGGTCACATCATCAGCTTGTACAGTGCAAAAATAAATATGTAGACAAGATGTGACCCAAAGGATGGGCCCAAGTTACAAGCTTGTCTGCTGGAGGTTTTTTTCTTTAAACATTTGCCCTGTTACATTAAAATGAAATGCTCAAAATACAGAGTAGGAATAGATTGCCTAAACACGTGAAGATGTTACTCAATTTATGAATAGCTTTTTCTCTAAGATGCATCTATTTCTGCCCTAAGGCACGCATGAAGCAGAGATTAGGACAGATATTAGTTTGTAGTAAGTATAAGACCGCATATGCTTATTGACCCAGGATAGTTGAGTTCCAAAGAGGAAGACAAACAGAACTTAGGGGTAAGTGTTAGCACGCACTTGGCGTAACATAAAAGGGCTTACTTCAGGATGCGCTCAGGCAACCAGGCAGTGACTGAGAGCCCAGAGGTTCTGTCCTGTTGCCCACCGCAGCACATTGCAGCTCTCCTCGGTCCTACCTTGAAGAGCCTGGTGGTCTAGTGGCTTCTGTTGGGGCAGAAAAGAATCCCACTCTTTTCTGCCCACTGCCGCTCCTCTGTATGGCGGCTCTGTGTTTTAAAAATGGCTGCCAAGACTGCTGAGACTTGCGAGACTATTACAGTAAGTCTCAGCAGCCATTTTGAAAAACTGGATGGCGGCACCACCATGCGAAGTAATGGCAATGGGCAGGAAAGAGCGGGATTCTTTCCTGCCCTCAAAGAAGACACTAGACCACCAGGCCCTTCAAAGGTAGGACCAGGGAGGGCAGTGGGAGTGCAGGAGGGGATGGCGGCATAATGGTGGGGTGGCAGGCAGTGGCCCGGGGGGCCCCCCAATGACCTTTACAGCCCAGGAGCCCTGACCATTGTCAGTCCGCCCCTGAACTCAGGCATCCCACTGTAAGTTCCCAATTGGCGCATGCTACACAGGTGCTAAAAAACAGTGTCAGGGGTGGAGAGTGGGCATTCCATTGCTATTCAGTTATCACATCCACATTATCGCCCGCTAACTGATTAGCACAGGATTACCGTGTGAGCCCTTACTGATACCTACTTTGTAAATGGTAAGAAGTGTGTGTTGGGGGGGGGGGGGGGGGGGGGCTCTGAAAACAAAATCTATGGGCTTGCTTTTTCAGATCTGCCTTGGCCATGCCCCAGCATAACCTTGTTTCACCATGGTTGCTGGTATAAGGTGTAAGTTGTTTTCTTGAAGAGGACCTTGGTTAATTTACAAAGGGTCTTTTTAAGCAGGTAAAAACACCCGACTACCTGCAGAACTCCCTGTGCCTCCTGAAAAACAGCTTCGTGACTCAGACCCTGAATCTTGATTTTTGCCAGCTAAGATCGACACATGCCAGAGGTCTTGGAAATACTCAGGTTACCGATCTGGTTTATCGTCTCCCCAGATATTATCAGCTGAAAAGACCTGCCTAACAGGGTGCCGGACATACATTTGCATGAAAATGATATCAACAGCTTGTGAAAGTCTGAAAGAGCACAGATGTTATGAGATCTGGTATTTGCTTCCTCATGTGTGGAGGGTGTGGGGCCAAAGGATTGTCCATCACCAGCTCCTTATAAAAGGGTCACATGCTGTAGGCTGGAGAATATACTTCAAACCGAGTCCGAGACAGGAACAGACAGACCTTTCTCAGGTAAGGGCACAGGGTGTGTGCAGTACAGCTTTGTGTTCCCCTACCTCCTCGTAATCTGTGCTGTGGACTCCTCTCGCCAGTTAGAGGGATACGGTGATATGATACAGGTGTTTAAACATTTAAGAGGTATTAATATGCAAACTAATCTTTTTCAGAGATAGAGAAGTGATAGAATTAGAGGTGATGAGTTGAGATTGCAGGCTGGCAGACTTAGGTGCAATATCAGGGAATACCTTGACAGAAAAGGGAAATGGGACTTGATATACTGTCTTTCTGAGTTTTTTTGCAACTACATTCAAAGCGGTTTACATATATTCAGGTACTTATTTTGTACCTGTGGCAATGGAGGATTAAGTGACTTGCCCAGAGTCACAAGGAATTGCCGTGGAAATCAAACTCAGTTCCCCAGGATCAAAGTCCACTGCAGGGCTACTCCTCCACTCCTCCAACCTGGAGGTTGTGAAGACAAAAAACAGTGACGGAATTCTAGAATGCATGGGATAAACTGCTTTGGGATGTGAGGTCAAAGCCAGGACTTGCCAAAAAGTCTCCAGCCTGGAACTGGATAACTTGGCATCTCTGTGGTTGTCGCCTTCATGTAAAGTTCAACCAGACTTAAGGTTCAGAGGACAATAAACGAGGAAAAAGCCTGCAGGTCAGTTTGCGGACAAGTCTTCCATCCAATCCTTACATATTAGGGGCTTATATTCAGTCGCTGGTGGCCAGCATTTTTAAACGCAGGTATATGCGATTATACAATGTATTTCTTGGAAATGTCCAGTTTCATTACAAGCAGATGCAACGATTGTAACTCTCAACAGAACTGCTTATTTTTGAAAACTGTGCACTGTCGCTTTAATTAGATGTTTCTTTTATATCAAAGAGAAGAAGAAATACATAGGTGTTAAATGTGTATATTTTTGACACTGTTTCACTGTAGTTCTATTTTAGCTTTCAATTTACTGTTTCTAAGTTTACCTCATTTATTCTTGGTTATTTTACTATTGTTATGCTATTAACAAAAATTATAAGTTTTATGTTAAACTGTACCTGCTGTACACCGCCTTGGGTGAACCTACTACTACTACTTATCATTTCTATAGCGCTACTAGACGTACACAGCGCTGTACACTTGAACATGAAGAGACAGTCCCTGCTCAACAGCGCTTACAATCTAATTAGGACAGAAAAACAGGACAAACAAGAGATAAGGGAATAATAAAGTCAGGATGATAAAATAGTTTGCTAGCTTCCCCCTCTCCCCCATTATAAATGTTCTCTTCATAAAGGCAGTTAATAAATCCCAATAAATAAACAAATAATAAATAAATTGTGAAATGCATGGAACCGCAAGGTAAATCGCGGAATACAAGCAGTGTTCTTAATGTTAATAAACACAGAGGATTGCTATATAGAAAAAGGATGGCATCCACTTAAAGCAAAACCTAAATGACTTCATAACTGGAGTGAGCTTTAATGGCAGCTTCAGGGGTTGGGAAGTAAGACCTATGCCAGGCAGATGACTACAGTCTGGATCCCGTAAATGGCAAAAAAAAAAAAAAAAAGGATCAAGGCTGGAGTGAGCTTTCCAGCAATACCAGTAGTTGGGAAGTAGGATCGGTGCCGGGCAGATTTCTACTGTCTGTGCCCCAAAATTGGCAGTGAGAGACAAAGTATACCAGGATTCAGTCATGAAAAAGAGAAACCTGTGCAGAGTGCCAGCTACAACTTTGTTTCACCTTGATGGGCTGACTGGACGGACATTGCAGGTTTTAATATGCTGACATTTACGATATCACTTCCAGAGCTCAACTGACACTCTTTTTCTTCCTTAAACTTCTCATTCTCTCCCTCCCCCCCCCAGAGGGAGGCGGCGGGGGCAGTCCACCCCGGGTGCACGCCGCTGGGGGGGTGCCGCGGCGCACGCCTGTCAGCTGAGTTCGCTGACTTCGCTAACTTCGCTGCAGCTCCCTCTGCCCCGGAACAGGTTACTTCCTGTTCCGGCCGGGGCAGAGGGAGCTGCAGCGAACTCAGCGAACTCAGCTGACAGGCGCGCGCCGCGGCACCCCCCCCCCCTCCAGCGGCGTACACCCGGGGGGGTGTCATTTCGCCGAGGTGGGGGGGCCGCGCTACACCCGGAGGGGCGCATCGGCGCTCCACCCCGGGTGTCATGCCGGCTAGGATCGCCACTGCTCCCCCCCCTCTATTGTTCCATTGCTGAGGTTACCAGTGGACTCCAGGTCCATAAAGACAGGCTGAGTTAGTCCTGGTTTTGCCCCAGTGCAGGTATAGAGATGTGATTCCAGCTTTTCTTAGGCAAATCAGAAGTGCAATTCAATGAATGAATCTGTTTGCAAAAAAAAACAAAATTAACACGCCACTTCTTCAGTGTCTTCTCTCAACGAAGTGCAATAAAACAGACACCATTACGTTTCCCAAACACACCCATATCATTTCACTCTTTACAGGATACTGCTAATCCTCAATCTCCCTTCTCAAAAGCTTGCCCAAAATATAAGCTTTTTAAAACCTTTACGAAGCCCCAAGTAATCCAATTCCTTCCTTAACTGTTCGGATAATGCTCCATAACTGTGGGGGCAAAACCTTCACAAAAACCTGCAAGCACAGAGTCACCAAAACTAGAGGTTCATTAGCTGGGACTAATACAGGAAACCAAAGCTCTTACTGACCATTCTTTCACAATGAGGACTGTCCATTGCCCTTTGAACCAGAGATAAGCTCTTAAACTTATCACTGTAAATGAATAGCCTAATGGTTAAAACAGAAGGCTAAACTCTAGGAAAGCTACAGGTTCAAAACCTGGTGTGGCTCTGGGTGTCCTTAGATAAGTCACTTACAGAACCCTCCATTGCCTTAGGTATTAACATCCCTGGAAGCACTTTGGAGCCAAGGGAATACCCTACTGTACTTGACTGCAGATAGGGTTACCATATAGCTCTAGAAAAAGGAGGACACATTGATCCAGCAGTGGCGTAGCAAGGGGGAGGGGCGGTCCGCCCCGGGTGTCAGCTCGGGAGGGGGGATGCTCCCTGCCAGCTCCCCCCCACCGGGTGCAGCACGGTGACACCCCCCGACCCAGTGCCTACCCTCCTCAGCTCCCTCCAACCAGCTGAACACCCTACCTTTAAAGAAATTTCGGAAGCCGTGGAGAGGCGAGGCGCAGCACCTCGCACCTGCAAGTAAAAGAAGCGAGGATCGTCATCGGGCCTTCCCTCACGCTGTCTGTCCCTGCAGGTCTATCATCCAATCCTTACACATTAGGGGTCAATATTCAATCGCTGGTGTCCAGCATTTTTAAACACAGATCACTGCCGGTTCAGTTGTCCTCGGACATTCAGTCCCCACACCTATCCGGGTACAGATGCTGAGGTATCGAGGTATTTGCTGGCCTCTCACAAGTATTTATTGGGATTTATTACCTACTTTTATGAAGAGATTCACTCAAGGCTGTGTGCAGCAGGCACAGTTTAACATGAAAGTTAAAATTCTTAAAGGCATAACAATAGTAAAATGACCAAATAGAAACATAAATACACTGTAAATGTTAGCATAGAGAACAATGAGACACCTAATAAGAACACAGTGGAACATTCAAATAACAGATATGATTCTAATGCTTATCTACAAAACAGCTTACCATGTTGTTCAGGGGCCAAGTGCAGATATAGATGGGGACAAGATGGGTAATACAGAATTAGCTGGGATAAATAAACACAGGGCTAAACTCAAGGCAAGTTCTTTGTAAAGTTAAATAAGATAAAGAACTGGTCTAAGTTACAGTGTGTGTTGCAAGCTAATCCAAGTGCAGAATGAGTGTATGGTCACCCTATGTATTAAAGGCTTGGGAGAAAAGCCAGGCTTTCGCCTGCTTCCTGAAGTAGAGGTAGTCTCGAGTTAAATGTAGCCCATCTGAGAGTAAGTTCCAGAGTGTGGGAGCTACTCCTGAGAAGGCTCGCTGGCAAGTATCACATCGTACAATTTCTGTTAATGAGGCGACAGATAATAATGCTCCTTGAGAGGACCCTAGAGGTCTCAAAAGGTGCATAGAGGTCTAACATTCATTCTGCGTTCCTATTTGTTCAGAATAATAGCAACTTAGCTGTTTTTATTTCCTTTTTATACTCATCAGAATTCTGCTGCCAGACTACTTTCGAATCTGGATCGCAGGGTTTTCTCCAGAGTCGTTCTGCCATCTCTCCTGCTCTTATTCCTTTTATCTGTCATATTCTCAACCTCTCACTTTCCACTGCGACTGTCCCTGCTGCCTTTAAACATGCTGTGGTCACACCTCTCCTTAAGAAGCCTTCACTCGACCCTACTTGTCCCTCTAATTACCGACCCATCTCCCTACTTCCTTTTCTCTCAAAATTACTTGAGCGTGTTGTTCACCGCCGCTGCCTTGATTTTCTCTCCTCACATGCTATTCTTGACCCACTACAATCTGGTTTTCGCCCTCTCCATTCAACCGAAACTGCGCTTACTAAAGTCTCCAATGACCTATTACTAGCTAAATCCAGAGGTCAATATTCCATCCTCATTCTTCTTGATCTTTCCGCTGCTTTTGACACTGTCGATCACAGCATACTTCTCGATACCCTGTCCTCACTTGGATTCCAGGGCTCTGTCCTTTCCTGGTTCTCTTCCTACCTCTCCCTCCGCACCTTTAGTGTTCACTCTGGTGGATTCTCTTCTACTTCTATCCCTCTGCCTGTCGGCGTACCTCAGGGTTCTGTTCTTGGTCCCCTCCTCTTTTCTATCTACACTTCTTCCCTTGGTTCATTAATCTCATCCCATGGCTTTTCCTACCATCTCTATGCTGATGACTCCCAAATCTACCTTTCTACCCCTGATATCTCACCTTGCATCCAAACCAAAGTTTCAGCGTGCTTGTCTGACATTGCTGTCTGGATGTCTCAACGCCACCTGAAATTAAATATGACCAAAACCGAGCTTCTCATTTCCCCCCCAAACCCACCTCCCCGCTCCCCCCATTTTCTATTTCTGTTGATGGCTCTCTCATTCTCCCTGTCTCCTCAGCTCGAAACTTTGGGGTCATCTTTGACTCTTCTCTCTCCTTCTCTGCTCATATCCAGCAGATCGCCAAGACCTGTCGTTTCTTTCTTTACAACATCCGTAAAATCCGCCCCTTTCTTTCCAAGCACTCTACCAAAACCCTCATCCACACCCTTGTCACCTCTCGTTTCGACTACTGCAATCTGCTTCTTGCTGGCCTCCCCTCTCCAGTCGGTTCAAAACTCTGCTGCCCGTCTCATCTTCCGCCAGGGTCGCTTTACTCATACTACCCCTCTCCTCAAGACCCTTCACTGGCTCCCTATCCGTTTTCGCATCCTGTTCAAACTTCTTCTACTAACCTATAAATGTACTCACTCTGCTGCTCCCCAGTATCTCTCCACACTCGTCCTTCCCTACACCCCTTCCCGTGCACTCCGCTCCATGGATAAATCCTTCTTATCTGTTCCCTTCTCCACTACTGCCAACTCCAGACTTCGCGCCTTCTGTCTCGCTGCACCCTACGCCTGGAATAAACTTCCTGAGCCCCTACGTCTTGCCCCATCCTTGGCCACCTTTAAATCTAGACTGAAAGCCCACCTCTTTAACATTGCTTTTGACTCGTAACCACTTGTAACCACTCGCCTCCACCTACCCTCCTCTCTTCCTTCCCGTTCACATTAATTGATTTGATTTGCTTGCTTTATTTATTTTTGTCTATTAGATTTTAAGCTCTTTGAGCAGGGACTGTCTTTCTTCTATGTTTGTGCAGCGCTGCGTATGCCTTGTAGCGCTATAGAAATGCTAAATAGTAGTAGTAGTAGTAACCTCCTTTGAGATCCAATAATCCAGAATTAAACCAAGGATTTACCTTCTTTTTAGAAGTGCAATGTTTAATTAAGGGAATGATATTGTCCAGAAGTTTGTATAGCAAACGATTGCATTTCTCTAAAAAAAATTCATATCGATTAAAGAGAGACCATTTAAGTAAGAGGCAAAGATAGGCCAAAATAATTGTGATGATATCTTAGCCCTAGTTAAAATAGAGGTTGAGGATATTTTCTTAAGCGGTACTTTGCACAAAAATTATATGGTGTGAAACCCCGGCCAGCGCATCCCAGGATGCACTGGGCAGGGCTGGGCACCGCCATTTTCCAGGCAGTGCCGATGGAAGAGGCGGGAGGACACCCCCCTCCTCCAACTGAAGGTAGGGAGGTGGGGAAGGGCTGCTAGACCACCAGGTGGGGAGGGGGGATTGACCCGTGGCCCACTGGGCTACCAGGGACATCAGAGAGATGCTGGGGGGGGGGGGGTTAGGGGGCTGGAGATCCACCGGATCTCCAGCGCCCCCTGAACCTGTGTTGGGGGGGGGTCAGGGTTCCTGCGGGGGGACTGCTGCATTGGGGAGGAATGGGGTCTGCTAGCATGCAAATGCATGCTGGACAGGGCTCACCATTCCTCCCCAATGGTCTGCAAACCTTAATGCCAGCTCCGAGCTGGCGTAGGGTTTGCCGTGGCCAGCGAGCCAATCTTTTTTGCACTGGTCGCTGATCATTGGGGATGAATAGGTTTAGCCCTGTTTTGCATGCATTTGCATGCTAGTTGTGTTCAGAGCCTGTGAGCACGTTGTTTCACGTGCTCGGGGGCTCTGATCATGGGGTGGTAGTAAACGCAGACGTTAGTGTGGCGCTAACAGCCTCTAGCTCCTGCATTTGTTTCTGATCATCGGCCTATCCACTGCCCACTTTTTACACACATATTACTTGAGTTGCACACAATCTATCTGAACCTAAAAATGTTTCATAGAAGTACCCTTCCAATGTAGAAGTGGTTTTAATATTAGCCACAAAGCTAATATCAAGAAGGCTCTGAGAGATGAGAAGCCCACAAGGAGTTAAACTGTGTTTAGGACGGAGGGAGATGTTTTACTGAGGCAAAAGGGAGGTTAAAGGAAACAGCCTGAGGCGGGATTAGGACACTCTGTACCAGCTCTCTGAGATACCAACCATCTCTTTTCTTCCAACAGATAAGGAAGCATGAGTGGATTCTCTTCCTTTCTGGTCCTCATTGCATTTGTGGGAGCTGTGGCAGGTGGTGAGTATCCACCATACCCCAAGCTGCTGACTGAGTGTATTTGACTTGTACTTTCCAGCCAGCTTTTTAGGTCAAAAAGCAGCTTGAAGCTGAAAGCGCCTTGGGTTGCCTGGGCGTAAGGCTTCTCTGCATCATTTCTGCTCACTTTGCTGTTTAAATACATTGTGTACACAGAGAGAAAATGGCATACAAAGTACAGGATGAGTTCTGTATCTAGTTGATGCTACTACTACTATTTAACATTTCTAAAGCGCTACCAGGGTTACGCAGCGCTGTACAATTTAACAAAGAAGGACAGTCCCTGCTCAAAGGAGCTTACAATCTAAAGGACAAAAAGTGCAGTCAATCAAATTGGGGGCAGTCTAGATTTCCTGGAAAGAGGTACAATGGTTAGGTGCCGAAAGCAACATAGAAGAGGTGGGCTTTGAGCAAGGATTTGAAGATGGGCAGGGAGGGGGCTTGGCATATGGACTCAGGGAGTTTATTCCAAGCATAGGGTGAGGCGAGGCAGAAAGGATGGAGCCTGGAGTTGGCGGTGGTGGAGAAGGGTACTGAGAGGAGGGATTTGTCCTGTGAGCGGAGGTTTCGGGTAGGAGCGTAAGGGGAGATAAGGGTAGAGAGGTAATGAGGGGCTGCAGATTGAGTGCATTTGTAGGTTAGTAGGAAAAGCTTGAACTGTATGTGGTACCTGATGCTATAAGATTGGTTAGGGAAGATTAAGGAATGTGGAGGTAGAAATAAATTAAAAGTTAACCCAGAAAAAAACCAGAAGTCTAATGGGTCAGAAAACCACCCTCTTTCTCACTAAGGAGGGTTCCAATGTTTGAGGGAGTGCCTTTGTCACTAAGCAGCTGAGTTTGTAAAACACACATTGTTCTAACTCTGCTGAATTAGGCAATCAAGGCCTTTTTTGTAAATATTTACACCTTTATTACTTTATGGCTGGGCTATTTTAACTCCAGATTCCTGAGAAGCTTTCCTGGAGGAGGGGGATTCCACATTTTTTGCACTCGCTTTAGAAAACACACATGCCCTTGTATAATATAATGCAGTCTAGCAAAGGGCATACGTGTTCCCTGGCATAGTATTCAGATCAGAAGTATATGCATAGTTTTTGTTACATTTGTACCCCGCACTTTCCCACTCATGGCAGGCTCAATGCGGCTTACATGGGGCAATGGAGGGTTAAGTGACTTGCCCAGAGTCACAAGGAGCTGCCTGTGCCTGAAGTGGGAATCGAACTCAGTTCCCCAGGACCAAAGTCCACCACCCTAACCACTAGGTCACTCCTCCACTTTCATTTGAAAAGTCATCAGTACCTGCATAAGGGAAAAAGGATGGACATGGATAAAGGGTCATGGATTTGATATACTGTCTTTCTATGGGTACAACCAGTGGCTTAGCTAGGACTGAATGGGTCCCCCTATAATACAATCCCTCCCCAAGGTAGGGAGACCAGAGGGAGGGGGAGAGGAGGAATCCCTTCGGTGCTCCAGAGAACAAACCCTGCAAAAAGCAAACACATTCCAGCCCTATATAGAAAACCTGTCATAGTACAAGAAATAGAAACTGAAATGCAAAATATCAGAGATGCATATTTCCCAAAGATGACATATGTAACAGACAATAGATAAAGACCTGAATGGTCCATCCAGTCTGCTCAACAGTCATATTCATTATCAATTTAAGATTAAATCAACAATGAACGTGATATTATCTGATCGTGGTCTTTCTTTTTATTTTTTCACCTTTGTCTCATTTTTTTCCTTAAATCTCTTTTCATGGTCTTCTGTCCTTTTGACATTTCTTCTCTCTTTATTTCCACTTTCCATCTTTCCTCTGCATCCCTATTCCAGCATATATCCCCTCCCCCCCCCCCCCCCCATGTTCAGCACCTGCCCTCTCATTGTTGCTATCCCTCCCCATGTCCGGCATCTCTTTTCTAAGTCCCCGTCTCTGTGAATCATCCATTCACTAATTTCTTCTGTGTCCCTTTCTCTCTGCTTTTCCAGCTTGTTGTCTCTCTGCCCCTCCTTCGACACTCTCCACCCCAGGGCCAGCATCTCTCCCTCTTCCTCCCCCCCAGTCCAGTATCACTCTCTCCTTCCATTGGTCCAGCATATCTCCACTTCAGGATCCACTGTCTCTCTCTTTTCCCTCCACTTTTCCTAGGGTCCAACATTTCTCCCCCCTCCCCCCGGTGTCTTTCTCTCACTCTTTCTACTCAGCCCCAGCATATCTCTCACTTTTTCTTCCCCAGGTCCCTCTGTCCTCCCTTTGCTTCGATTCTCCCTCCCCCCCCCCCACGCAGGTCCACTGTCTGCCTCCATTCCCCCCCTCCCCTGGTGGTCTGACATCTCTCTAACCTCTCCTCTCTCTGCCCCTCTGCCAGTCCCAGCATCTCTCCCCTTCTACCCCCCAGCAGGTTCTGACATTTCTCTTCCTCTCCTGCCATTCCACACTGCAGATCCAATCTCATCCCTCTCCCTACGGATCCTGGCATCTCTCTAACCCCCCTCTCCTCCCTTGGAGTATTGTGTTCAGTTTTGGAGGCTGTATCTTGCTAAAGATGTAAAAAGACTGGAAGCGGTGCAAAGAAAGCTAAGAAAATGGTATGGGATTTGCGTTGCAAAACGTACGAGGAGAGACTTACTGACCTGAACATGTATACCCTGGAGGAAAGGAGAAACAGGGGTGATATGATACAGACGTTCAAATATTTGAACGGTATTAATCCGCAAACGAACCTTTTCCGGAGACGGGAAGGCGGTAGAACTAGAGGACATGAATTAAGGTTGAAGGGGGGAAGACTCAGGACTAATGTCAGGAAGTATTTTTTCACGGAGAGGGTGGTGGATATGTGGAACGCCCTCCCGTGGGAGGTGGTGGAGATGAAAACAGTAATGGAATTCAAACATGCGTGGGATAAACACAAAGGAATCCTGTTTAGAAGGAATGGTTCCGTGGAATCTTAGCGGAGATTGGGTGGCGACGCCGGTAATTGGGAGCAAACGGGAGCTGGGCAGACTTCTACGGTCTATGCCCTGATCGTGACTGAATAGATAAGGGATGGGCTGGAGTGTAAATTTAAGGGGCTTCAATGTTAGCTTCAGAACTTAGTAGAAGAACAGTACTGGGCAGACTTCTACGGTCTGTGCTCTGAGAAAGGCAAGGACAAATCAAACTCCGGTATACATATAAAGTATCACATACCATGTAAAATGAGTTTATCTTGTTGGGCAGACTGGATGGACCGTGCAGGTCTTTATCTGCCGTCATTTACTATGTTAGCACTAAGTTAGCACTAATTCAAACAGACACACTGCCTCTCCTATACCATTAGTCCCTGTGCTCACCCAGCCACAGGTTTCCTTTTACTTCACTGAGACACACTTTATGATGACTGTTTCAACCGAGTTCCCCATGCCTGAATCTGTGAATGGAGGAAACATGCTATTATGTCACCCTCTAAAGAGGGGCATGTCTCAATTTGTTCATTATTGTTTTATGAATAATGTTCCTCCTTTTATGTTTGCTCTTTATGTAGTTAGGTTTTGCATTTTATGTGGTAATCTGCCTGGAGCTTCCTATAGAAAAGCGAAATATAAATGTAAAAGAAATAAACAAATTAATAAATATAGATACAGAATCAAGGGCTCTGAGTGAAAAATAAACCTCAGATCTTGTGACCCTCCCACTTGCCCCCAGGTGTAAATGGTAAATGAACTCAAATCTCTATTTCTAGGGAACCAGGATAAGCCTAATGACCTTGATTGTAAGAAACTGGCCATCCTTGACCTTGTGGCCAGCTGGAATGGCCTCACCTGTGAGGGAAGCCTTTCAGAATTTCATCCCTCCAAGACCATAAATCTTCTCCGCAGCTGCAAGGAGATCAAAGCCAAGGACAACAATGCTACTGGTAAGCGATATTTTGCTCTGTTTGGGAGAAGTATCATATCATACAACCGTACCATCAATGTAACATACCACACATGGTTCCACCACACCATATCACAATATCATAATCCAACGCTGTATTCCACCATACTCTACCCCATTACATTATAATAGATCATACCACAAATCCATACTCCAATACTATGTTCAACACACTGAACCCTACCAAACTGTACAAGTCCCTAGCCCACTGTACTGTACACCAACACTGTACAACAAGGTATCTTACCATATCATACCACTGTACCTCAGAACCATATCAAACAAATCCCCTAAAACCACACCATATCCCAGCCTACAAATACCAACCCAACACTATGGCCCTTATTTTAGAAACTTCCTGAAATCTAAATGACAGCATTTAAATGTCTGACAGCCCCCTTGACCACAGGTACAAATCAAAGTAGGGTATACACAAAAAGTAGCACATATGAGTTATCTTGTTGGGCAGACTGGATGGACCGTAGGTCTTTTTCTGCCGTCATCTACTATGTTACTATGTTACTCTAAATGTGAATTTGCTATTCACATTGGGAATCCATGTTGGTAGAGGAAAGCCCAGACATTGGAATTTAAACCTGCTCCAGGGTGCGACTATGTGCCTGTATTAGGAGCAGCGGTAAATCCCAGTGCTCTACTCATCCACTGCACACAACCCCTACATACACATAGCCAGATTTCCCCTGCAGGCTGTCTGTGGAGAAGGCCCCTCGCCTGCAGGCAGAAGCCTGACACACGGAAGCCTCCCTGAGAACCCTCTGGGCCTAAGGCACTCCCAAAAGCCCTGTGAGGTGCAAGAACTCCCACCCACCCCCAATCCAGTCCCTGGCCTTACCTTCACATTCCATTGCAATCAGTGCTTGTACACCAGGAACTAGATCAGTGCGGCTCACAGTACAACAAGAAGTAGCTCAGACCTTAAAAGATACAATACAGATTAGCGAAACAACCAATACAAATATCCTAATTAAAACAGCAGAACATCCCTATACAATCAGGCAAACTTAGAAAATAGCCAGGTTTTCAAAGATTGTTGAAATAGCACATAGCTGGATTGGTTATGTATTGATATTGGTAGCTTGTTCCACCACTTAGTTATCCGATAGGAAAATGTTAATTCTAATTCTGTTTTATAAAACAAGTGATAGAAATTAAAACTTCAGAAAGTGTCTGAGCTACGTATATAATTTGTATCAAGCATATCGGTCAATGGGAACGTGCATTTTGGAGCTAAGCCATGGAGTATCAAAAAAGCAAAACAGCACAATTTGAATATCGAACGAGCAAAGGCTTAGTACTATTAAATCTAGAAACTGTACAAACCAGATGCACTGCGGTATTTTGTAATGTTTGCAATCATTGCCGGATGGCCGCATTACAGCCAACATATATGATATTACAATAATCCATATGCGCCATGAATAAAGTCTGATCAACTTAAAAACTTGAAATTCAAAACAAGATCTACTACGTCTAAGTTTCCATAATAATCTGAATATTTTAGTTGACGTTTGTACTTGAGATTCAGAAGTTAAGGTACAGTCCAGAATCACACCCAATATCTTTAGCTGAGAGTCAAGCTTATAGGTAACTCCATTAATAGAGATATTACCTATAGGGATCTGCTTACAAGGATGACTAATAAGCAATAATTTTGTCTTGCCCATATTTAATTTCAGTTTGACAACCTTTGCCCAAGATTCCAGGCATTCCATCACTTGATCTTAAATAGAGCATCCAAAATTACACCGTCAAATAGAATGTAAATAGTTATGCCTTCTGCATAAATAAATGAATGCAACCCCAAAACCTCCAATCTAAAGCCCAAAGGGGCCATTAAGATATTAAGTAAGATTGGGGACATCGGGGAACCCTGTGGAACACTGCACATCGTCGACCATTCCGGAGATAGCTTTCCCATCATCTTTATTTGGTATGATCTCTGGGTAAGAAAACCTTTAAACCAATTCAAGACCTTCCTTGATATCCCATAATCATTCATCATATTCATAAGAATATCATGGTACAGATAACGGAGGCCACTGGAGAGCCCAGAAAGGATTCGGCATGGCAGAAAGTGGTGAATCGAGGGAAGACTTCTGACAAGCCAGTTTCCTGAGGGACTGCAGACTTGTGTGGACTAAGGGTGAATTGCTTGAATCAGGGGGGGAGTTGAGGGGGGGGGGGGGGGGTGTGGGATGTATGAATGTGAGCAAAGCGGGTGTAAGTAGAGGGATGGGGAGGGGTGGGGATTAGCATTGGACAGCTTAAAGTTCCGGGAGAATGGGTGGATTCCTAGTGTGATGGCTGATTTTCTGACAGAGAGATCAGCTACAGGGGAGGGGAGAGGAGGATGGGGGAGGGGATGGCGGTAAGAGAGGGAAGAGGAGAGTGGGTTTGGGGCAGGGGGGAAGGCAGAAGAATATCATGGTCCACTAAATCGAATGCACTGGGTTCTGGTCGCCGTATCTCAAAAAACATATAGCAGAATTAGAAAAGGTTCAAAGAAGAGGGACCAAAATGATAAAGGGGATGAACTCTCATATGAGCAAAAGGCTAATAGTTAAGATCTGGAACTCTTTCCCAGAGGATGTAGTAATAGCGGTTAGCATATCTGGGTTTAAAAAGGTTTGGACAAGTTCCTGGAGGAAATGTCCATGGTCTGTTATTGAGACCGACATGGAAGAGCCACTGCTTACCCTGGGATTGGTAGCATGGAATGGTGCTATTTGGGTTTCTGCCAGGTACTTGTGACCTGGATTAGCCACTGTTGGAAGCAGGACACTGAGCTAGATGGACCACTGGTCTGACCCAGTTTGGCTGGAACTCTTTTGTCAATTCAGATAAGACTGCAAAAGAACTATTATATATTTCAAAAGGCAATAACGAGTTTTCTTTTTCAGAGATGTGTGTTTTCTTCCTAATTTGTTTTATAGATCTCTGTGTAATTTCTAGTTTTCACCCAGCCTCCTTTTTTTGTGAATCCACATAGAATACAAGAAATGGAATAATGTAATGTACTGTAAACATAGAAGCAATATAACAGTGGGTGTTAGAGAATGGGACGTGCATGAGCTACAGCACTGGCCATCCCCACAGTTCCTGAATTTTACTGGAGTCTCTGGAACTTACTGTACCCCGAGCTCCTACCTCCTTCTTTCCGGAAACTTCTTTACCTACTGCTAATGTAAACTGCCTAGGAAGTTCCTAGGTAGATCATGAAAGTTACTATCACTTGACAGCCCTTCTTTGTCCTTCCTGTTGGCCAAAGCTTCCCTTCATTGTCTTTATTCCATCTCATGTTTTTGTTTGCACAGGATAAGCCTCAGTGCTGGCAACGGTCCCCAGCTTGCTTTGGGCTTAACTGGATAGAGAGGCCAAAAGTGAAATTTTAGAGCAGTTCTCAATTTCTGACAATCTTATCCTGCTGCATTATGGGACTTCCCTCACCAATTTCAATGGGTAAAATCAGGAACTACAAATCCCACACTGCTTTGGGATATAAGGTTAAACCCAGGACTGGCCAAAAAGTCTCCTTCCTGGAAGTCAGTCAGTTGGCAGTTTTTTTTGATACCAGTGAGCAGAAGTTTTAACCCCAGCCTGATATTTCCAGGGCTTTGACCCTGTAGCTTTTTTTTTAAAACAGAAAAGTCAAAACCTCCTCCTCAGTTCAGCTTTCTCTGTTTTTCTCTCTCTTGGTTCCTTCAGGTTCTGAGGAGGACTTGCCAGTGGGATAACTTTTGGGCCTGATACCATGCTGGCTCCTCTGATAACCAGATGAGATTGTCACCTCAAATCCCTACAAAGAAAAACAAAAAACCCTGCGGACTTTGCAAATAAATTTATCTTCGATTGCACAAATTGATTTTTTTTTTAAAGCCTTGTAGCTAAATTGGTGTAATTGCTGGGAATTAAATCAATTCTGGTAATTTGATTTCTTCATCCAGGAATCCTCCGAGATCCAGCTGTATAGAACAAGGGCAGGCAACACATTGAAACAGTTTTACATCAAGATCAATAGAGATAAGAAATTCAAGTCGATTGAAAAGATGATGCATAACTGTTTTGCTTGCCCCTTTATCTAAAATAATTTTGCTCGAAGAGGGAATTTTGCCTGTTTATGTTAATAAGTGCATAAGTACATAAGTAATGCCACATTGGGAAAAGACCAAGGGTCCATCGAGCCCAGCATCCTGTCCACGACAGCGGCCAATCCAGGCCAAGGGCACCTGGCAAGCTTCCCAAACGTACAAACATTCTGTACATGTTATTCCTGGAATTGTGGATTTTTCCAAAGTCCATTTAGTAGTGGTTTATGGACTTGTCCTTTAGGAAACCATCTAACCCCTTTTTAAACTCTGCCAAGCTAACCGCCTTCACCACGTTCTCCGGCAACGAATTCCAGAGTCCATAGTCACAGTGCCTGTGCATATGGAAAATGTATTTTCCTGTTCTGCTGAAAGATTAGCAAAACATTCATGAACATTTGAAAATCCCCCAGAAGAAGTGATAAATGGTCCTCTCTCTTACCTCTTTCAATCTTTATTTGGTTAGTCTGGGATATTCACAACCGTCTGACAGGTTCTGGTTCTTCATTGGGTTTCTGTTGTGAAATAAAAATAAAAACACTAGGAACTGGCTTTTTTTCATTGCATTGTTATTCACGTGCAAATCCACTACTCGCAAGTTAAATTCTCTAACAGATGTCTCATTTAAATGAGTAAAAGACTTCAGATACTCGGCTCCAATGAATAAAACCGCTTCTTGAACCGACTCACTCAGCGTTTACCTTAAAGATATTTTTCTGTTTTTGTGGGTAAAACTGCTGGCGAGTATCCTCATAAGTCAAAACCTCAATTTTTAAAGCCTTAATGTTTACTCGGCAAATAGTTCCTTAATAAAGGTTGTACATAGCTGCTGCTTAGAATGTATATTCAGAGGGGGCGTTCCCTCTGAATATACATTCTAAGCAGCAGCTATGTACAACCTTTATTAATGAATTATTTGCCTTGTAAACATTAAGGGCCAGATGCACTAAACTTTAAGACCCTTTTACAACCCTTTAAGGAACAAGTTTTAAACCGTGACATGCATTAAAGGCCTTTGCAGCTAATGCAAACGGAATGCAGATGAGCAAATTGTTTAGAAACCCTATTGGAATGAGAAGCATCAAAGTTTACCGCTTGCCCTAACGCAGGAAAACCACCAGAAAGCTAACCAGAGGTCTGTATCTCTCCTTAGGGCTGCCCAGCTTCCAAACTGTAATGTAAAAAAAAAAAAAAATCGGGAGGGAGGGGGCAAAAACGCTCGTCAGGAGCGTCCTTGCAGCCCCCCCCCCCCCCCGCCCGAGGTCACCGCTGCTCCCCGCTCCCCTTGCATTAAAAAGCACAAAACTTAAAACTATCAGCCCCGGCCCCCTCTCCCTTTCTCCCTCCCTTTCTCCTTTCTTTCTCCCACAGCACTGCCTCCCGCCATCCTCTGCCCCCGTGCCCCCCCGCCCGAGGTTGCCGCTGCTCCTGCTCCCCGCTTCCCCCTGCAGCATAGAAATCCAAACTTTAACAGCCCCGGCCCCCCTCCCTTCCTCTCTTTTGCCCACAGCTCTGCCTCCTGCCATCCTCTGCCCCCGTGCCCCGCCCCCATCGCCCCCCTGAGGTCATCGCCGCCACTCCCTCACTCCACCAGGCCGGCCCCCCCTCCGCCTTATAGGGCCTGCGCAGCACCTCTCACCTCTGTGTGGAGGCGCTGTGTGTGCCCAGTAAGGCGGAGGGGGGGCTCGGTGGAGGGGGGGGGAGCGACGTTGACGACCTAAGGGGGACGGCGGGGGCGGAGGATGGTGGGAGGCGGAGCTGTGGGCAAAAGAAAGGAAGAGAGGAAGGGAGTGGGGCCGGGGCTGCTAAAGTTTGGATTTCTATGCTGCAGGGGGAAGAGGGGAGCAGCTGTGACCTGGGGCGGGGGGGGGGGCAAGGCCGCCCATACAGGACGCTCCTGACGAGCGCCTTTGCCCCCTCCCGAAACACACGTTTGTGTTTTGGTTTTTTTTGTTGTTGTTGTTTTGATGTTTGTGGCATGCGCAGAGCAGCCAGCATAACGCTTGGCTGCTCTGCGCATGCTTTAGGGGCCGATTACCGACGGGGATTACACCATTTTAATGCATTGTACTTTTCATTACCGCACCGAACATGTGCGACTTGTTTTTTTGGTGCATTCTTCGTTTTTTCAAATTCGTTAGGGACTTTTACGTTTTAGATTTTTTTTACATTTGGTTGATGCCCTAAGGCCTTAAAAATTGAGGTTTTTGACTTATGAGGATACTCGCCAGTAGTTTTACCCACAAAAAAAGAAAAAACATCTTTAAGGTAAACACTGAGCGACTTGGTTCAAGAAGCAGTTTTATTCACTGGAGCCGAGTATCTGAAGTCTTTTCCTCATTTAAATGAGACATCTGTTAGAGAATTTAACTTGCGAGTAGTAGATTTGCAAGGGACATTCCGTCAGCAAGTACCAGGTATATTATTAATTGTTATTCACGTGCATTGAAGCTGACAATGAGTTGAAATTAAATGGGAAAAAAAAAACACAAGAAAATAAAACAAATTTCTATCCACCTCCTCCCCAAAATTGGACCCCTCCCACCCCCATGTTTTCCACCTGGATGCTAGCAGATCTGAGGCATCCATAGAAACATGACGGCAGATGAGTCAAATGGCCCATCCAGTTTGCCCATACACAGCAACCACTCTCTCTTCCTTTATATAATTCCTACCAAATAACTGCATTCAGTTTATTTTGATTTTTTACTTTAGTCTTTATTCATATTCTCTCATTAAAAGATACCCAAATCCGATTAACATTTACTTTTAACTTAATCAATCCTCACTTTCATACTCTACTCTTTCACACTCCATTCATTCACCTGAGACAACAAAATTTCTTAAACTTTTTCAGTATTCTTAAGTATACTAAACATCAGGGAGGCTGTATGACACCGGGATTAACATAATCCCTTAATGATTTTTCTGATGTTGATTCTAATTTCTTTTGAAAAATGGATTGTGTCAAAGTCTCATACTAAGACGACACAGTTTATATTCCCAGGCTCTTCACTGATGTCACTGCTGTTCATTCTGGTGACACATAGCCTCCTCAGATATTGCCTTCTTTCAAAGTATTCTTAATTTCTCTTATCGGTTTCCTAGCTCTCATCTATAGGAGACCGCTGATTGTTGCGTGCACCTCTGTAGTCGAAGTCCGTTATAACTCCCTACGCTTGCAATGCGTTTCACCTTCTGGCTTCATCAGGGGTTAGACTGTAAAATTAAAAGTAAATACACCCTCTCACTGTATTATCTAACTACATAACTCGTTTAATTATAATTTGTAACTGCCATACCTTTCAATTCTTTTCTGGCTGTTTGCACAGGATCAACCTCACAGAGGTCCTGGAAAAATGGCACCGCAGCTGAAAAGACGCCAGCGCGTGCGCCCCTTAAATATATCAGAGGGTAGCCAATCAGTGGTCAATAAGGAAGTGGAGTGGACAGGGTTATGAGTTCGGACCACTGATTCCTGCCAAAACTGGTGCTACCTTGCGGCTGATTCCCTGTTGCAGATTTTGAACCCAAGGATGGGCATCGCTGCTCTCCCCTGCAACCTAGGAAGATTTGTCTGCCTTTTTCGTTGCTGTGACTCTTCAGCATCTGCTTCTCTAGCGGTCCAGGTTGCGTGGCCTTTGATCTCCCTGCCCGTCGGGCCTTCCCCGTGATGTCCACCTTTGTCGCCGTTCGAAGGCCATGGCGTTTGTTGGGCCCCGTTGGTGAAGTGGCGCATCTGTAATTACTCTCTCGGCTTGCTATCCTGTCCACCTGCCTATCCGAGACTTTGCGAGTCAAGACCTGATTTAGACTTTTACCACCTTCCTCTCCCTTTATGCTTTCCTTTCCCTGCCTATTTATTACTTTGTTTTCAGATTGTATTTATGTTCCCTTCCTCCTTCCGTTCCTTCTACCTTTCCATTATTCATTGTATTTGATTTAATTTATTAGTTCATTGTAAGCCGCTTTGGGGCTGTGCCACTGTGGCAAAAGGCGGGGTATAAATGACCTAAAATAAATAAAAATAAATCATTTTGTTTAACATATTGCCTACAAGCTTTTTCAAATCTTATCAAAACAATAAATCGCAACTGAGAGATCGTATGATTCATAGTCTGCCAATGATCTACTAGAGGCATTTCCATTTTAGATAGCCTTATATTGCTAAGATGTTGGGCTAAACAATGTTTAATTTTTTTCACTGTTTGACCTATGTACCATTTGCCATAAGGGCAAGTGATTCCATAAATGACCATATCTGAATCACAATCAGAGTGGCCTAGTGGTTAGGGTGGTGGACCTTGGTCCTGAGGAACTGAGTTCGATTCCCCCATTGCCCACCGCATTGAGCCTGCCATGATTGGGAAAGCGCGGGGTACAAATGTAACAAATAATAATAAAATATTCAAATAAAATTTTTTATCAGGTTGATTAGGTACATAGATCCATACACACCCCTGGCATTTAAAATGACCGCATTCCTGTCTTTGTGTATTAATCCTTTTGTGTAAACGTTCTCCTATGTTACTGCCCCGTGAATAGGCAAATCTAGGCTTCCTCTCAAATTCTGGAGAAACAGCTAGCATCGGCCAATGTTTATTAATAATGTTTCTGATAGCAAAAATACCAGGCTCATTCGGTAAAACACATGTGATAGAACTATGTGTTTCTCTAATTGGCTCAGCATCTGTCAATAGCCATTCTCTTTGCACATTATGTGCTCTTTTGAAAGCTTTTCTCACTGTTCTTTTGGGGCAACCCCTCTGAGCAAAATGTTTCTCCATGTCACTTGCTTGTTCCATAAATTTAGTTTTTTCTGAACATAATCTACGTATCCTTAAGAATTGCCCCTCAGGAATGCTGTTTTTCAAAGACAGGGGGGTGATGGCTTTGATATTACGGTCGGTTGGCTTCCTATACCCTTGCATGACAAACCTATTCTCCTCATACCTAATAAAAAATGTCCAGAAAACAGACCTCTGTACCCCCCCCCCTCTGTACCCCTGGTTAGAAAATGTGATGTTATGATCTACACTATTCAAGTGAGTAAGGAATATCTGAAACTCTTCATGATTTCCAAATCAAGAGTACATCATCAAAGTACCTTCTCCAGAATAATATGGATGAATTAAACATGGTATTATTTATTTATTTCTCTTCAAACTTAGACATATAAAGGCAGGCTACCGTGGGGGCTACAGTAGCCCCCATGGCAACCCTCTTTGTCTGTAAAAAGAACCTTTGTTGAAATCCAAAATAATTTTTAGTGATTACAAATCTGGCCATTTGGTTTAACAAATTGATTTTCGTCAATGGTAAATCCATTTTACTCAAGTATTCATTGATTACTTCTAATGCTTCTGCCTGTGGGATATTGGTAGAGAGAGCATTGACATCAAGAGTTATCATCAACACCGATGTTTCATGTGGAATTTCCAATTGTTGCAACTGTATTATCATATCTCTGGAATCCTTAACATAAGATGGAGATTTCTGGACTTCTGTGGCTAAATGATAATCAAGATATTGTGACAGAGGTTCCCCACAGGGTGGCCCATTTATATAAGAGATCCCACGTGCCTGTCCCATGATTTCTTAAATTCAGGCAGTCTCACCACCTCCACCGAGAGGTGATTCTATGCGTCCACCACCGTTTCTGTGAAAAAGTATTTACTTAGATTACTCCTAAGCCTATAACCTCTGAACTTCATCCTATGTCCTATCATTCCAGAGTTTTCCTTCATTTGAAAGAGGCTCACCTCCTGTACATTAACGCCTCTGAGGTATTTAAATGTCTCTATCATATCCCTTCTCCCCCCCCCCCCCCCCGCCTCTCTTCCAGTGTATACATATTGAGAGCCTTAAGTCTGTCCCCATACGCTTTATGAAAGAGACCACTGACCAATTTTGTAGCCGCCCTCTGGACCGACTGCATCCTGTTTATATCTTTTCGTAGGTGCAGTCTTCAGAATTGAACACAGTATTCTAAACGGGGCCTCACCAGAAACTTATACAAGGGCACTATTACTTCTTTTTTCCTGCTGGCCATTCCTCTTCCTATGCACCCAAGCATCCTTCTGGCTTTGACTGTTGCCTTTTCTACCCGTTTGGCCATCAGACATACTCACTCCTAAGTCATGCTCTTTTTTCATACACAGAAGTACTGCACCCCCTATACTATACCTCTCCCTTGGATTTGTTACCAAAGTAAGTGTATGACCCTGCATATTTTAGCATTAAATCTGAGTTGCCAATTGCTGGACTATTCTTCAAGCTTTGCCAGATCCCTCCAAATGCTATCCATGCCCTCCGGGGTGTCTACCCTATTACAAGTCCATAAACCGCTACTAAACGGACTTGGAAAGATCCAAGATTCAGGAATAACATGTGTGGAATGTTTGTACGTTTGGGAAGCTTGCCAGGTGCCCTTGGCCTGGATTGGCCGCTGTCGTGGACAGTATGCTGGGCTCGATGGACCCTTGGTCTTTTCCCAGTGTGGCATTACTTATGTACTTACAGTGGTGGAAATAAGTATTTGATCCCTTGCTGATTTTGTAAGTTTGCCCACTGACAAAGACATGAGCAGCCCATAATTGAAGGGTAGGTTATTGGTAACAGTGAGAGATAGCACATCACAAATTAAATCCGGAAAATCACATTGTGGAAAGTATATGAATTTATTTGCATTCTGCAGAGGGAAATAAGTATTTGATCCCCCACCAACCAGTAAGAGATCTGGCCCCTACAGACCAGGTAGATGCTCCAAATCAACTCGTTACCTGCATGACAGACAGCTGTCGGCAATGGTCACCTGTATGAAAGCCACCTGTCCACAGACTCAGTGAATCAGTCAGACTCTAACCTCTACAAAATGGCCAAGAGCAAGGAGCTGTCTAAGGATGTCAGGGACAAGATCATACACCTGCACAAGGCTGGAATGGGCTACAAAACCATCAGTAAGACGCTGGGCGAGAAGGAGACAACTGTTGGTGCCATAGTAAGAAAATGGAAGAAGTACAAAATGACTGTCAATCGACAAAGATCTGGGGCTCCACGCAAAATCTCACCTCGTGGGGTATCCTTGATCATGAGGAAGGTTAGAAATCAGCCTACAACTACAGGGGGGAACTTGTCAATGATCTCAAGGCAGCTGGGACCACTGTCACCACGAAAACCATTGGTAACACATTACGACATAACGGATTGCAATCCTGCAGTGCCCGCAAGGTCCCCCTGCTCTGGAAGGCACATGTGACGGCCCGTCTGAAGTTTGCCAGTGAACACCTGGATGATGCCGAGAGTGATTGGGAGAAGGTGCTGTGGTCAGATGAGACAAAAATTGAGCTCTTTGGCATGAACTCAACTCGCCGTGTTTGGAGGAAGAGAAATGCTGCCTATGACCCAAAGAACACCGTCCCCACTGTCAAGCATGGAGGTGGAAATGTTATGTTTTGGGGTGTTTCTCTGCTAAGGGCACAGGACTACTTCACCGCATCAATGGGAGAATGGATGGGGCCATGTACCGTACAATTCTGAGTGACAACCTCCTTCCCTCCGCCAGGGCCTTAAAAATGGGTCATGGCTGGGTCTTCCAGCACGACAATGACCCAAAACATACAGCCAAGGCAACAAAGGAGTGGCTCAGGAAGAAGCACATTAGGGTCATGGAGTGGCCTAGCCAGTCACCAGACCTTAATCCCATTGAAAAACTTATGGAGGGAGCTGAAGCTGCGAGTTGCCAAGCGACAGCCCAGAACTCTTAATGATTTAGAGATGATCTGCAAAGAGGAGTGGACCAAAATTCCTCCTGACATGTGTGCAAACCTCATCATCAACTACAGAAGACGTCTGACCGCTGTGCTTGCCAACAAGGGTTTTGCCACCAAGTATTAGGTCTTGTTGCCAGAGGGATTAAATACTTATTTCCCTCTGTAGAATGCAAATAAATTCATATACTTTCCACAATGTGATTTTCCGGATTTAATTTGTGATGTGCTATCTCTCACTGTTACCAATACCTACCCTTCAATTATGGGCTGCTCATGTCTTTGTCAGTGGGCAAACTTACAAAATCAGCAAGGGATCAAATACTTATTTCCACCACTGTATGTACTTATGTAAAGGGAAGGGAAATGGGACTTGATATACCGCCTTTCTGTGGTATTTTGCAACTACATTCAAAGCAGTTTACATGTATACAGGTGCTTATTTGTACCTGGGGCAATGGAGGGTGAAGTGACTTGCCCAGAGTCACAAGGAGCTGCAGTGAGAATCGAACCCAGTGCCCCAGGATCAAAGTCCACTGCACTAACCACTAGGCTACTCCTCCACTAGCAACATTCCATGTAGAAGCCTGCACTTGCAGATCACCAATGCGGGTGTGCAGGCTTCTGTTTTTGTGAGTCTGACGTCGTGCAGGACGTCAGACTCACAGAAACACAAGCCTGCGTGGCCGCGTTTCTGATCTGCAAGGGCAGGCTTCTACATGGAATGTTGCTAATGGAATAGCAACATTCCATCTAGAATCTCCAATAGTAACATTCCATGTAGAATCTCAAATAGGGAAAGGGAAATGGGACTTGATATACCGCCTTTCTGAGGCTTTTGCAACTACATTCAAAGCAGTTACATATAGTTCAGGTACTTATTTTGTACCAGGGGCAATGGAGGGTTAAGTGACTTGCCCAGAGTCACAAGGAGCTGCAGTGGGAATCGAACCCAGTTCCCCAGGATCAAAGTCCACTGCACTAACCACTAGGCATTAACCACAAAGTTTGGTGTCATCCACAAAGAGACTAACCTTACCAGACAGTCCTTCTGCAATATCAGTCACAAGATGTTAAAAAAGAACTGGCCCAAGGACCAACCCCTGCGGTAAACTACTGATAGCATCCTTTTCCTCAGAGCAAACTCTATTTACTGCTACTCTGTCTCGTTCCATTTAACCAGTTTTTAACCCAGATCAGTCACTTTAGTGCCCATACCGAGGGCACTCAGTTTATTATCATCGCCTGTGTGGAACAGTGTCAAAAAGCTTTGCTAAAATCCAACTACACAATATCTAGTGCCCCTCCCATCTCCAACTGTTTGGGTCACCCAGTCAAGGAAATCAATCAGATTTGTCTAACAAGACCTGCCTCTAGTGAAACCATGCTGTCTCCCGTCCTGCAATCCATTTGATTCTAGAAACCTCACAATCCTGCGCTTTAGAAACGTTTCCATTAGTTTACTCACCACCAAGGTCACACTAACAGATGTGCAATTCTCAACCTCCTCCTTACTTCCACTCTTGTGCAGAGGGACCACAACCACCCTTCTTCAATCCTCCGGGACCACTCTAGATTCTAAGGAAACATTGAAGAGGTCAGACAACGGAGCTGCCAATATTTCCCTGCGTTCTTTGATCACCCTCGGATGTATCCCATCAGGCCTGTTGCTTTGTCTATTTTTAGTTTAGCTAGCTCTTCATGAACACAGTCTTCTGAGAATCGGTGCTGGTCTACCCAACATCCATTTTTTTCTGCAGTCCTACCCCCGGCCTTTCATCCATGAACACAGAATAGAAATAATTGTTAAGCAGTTCAGGTTATTCTTATCAGCTTCTACATATTTTTCCTCTCCACCCTTGAGCCTCACTCCTCCTATCACTTACATATCTAAAAATGTCTTGTCTCCCAGTTTTACTGTACTGGCTGTCTTTTCTTCCATTTGTATCTTTGCTTTTCTGACAGCTTTTCAGCTTCTCTTAGCATTTCTAGGTATTTTTGCCTGTCTTCCTCTTTCTGCATCATCTTGTAACTTATGAAGACTAACCTTTTTTCTCTTACCTTTTCTGCTACTACATTTGAGAACCAAAGCGACTGTCTTTTCCTCTTACTTTGATATACTTTTCTAACATGAAGATTTGTCCCCTTTAAAAAGAGCTCCTTTCAATTTGCCCACTGCTGTTGTACTTCCTTCAGCTGTTCCCAGCCAACTAACTCTTCCTTGAGATATTCCCTCATCTTGACAAAGTTAATTCTTTTGAAGTCTAGAACCTTCAGTCTTGAATAAGTCCTTTCCTCGCGTGTCTTAATATTGAACTACAGCATCCAGTGATCGCTAGATGCCTAATGATCACCCACCATAACATCAGAAACTCTCTCCATTTGTAAGCACCAGGTCCAGAATAGCTTCGTTCCGTGTGGGTTCCATTAGCAACTGCTGAAACAATTCTTCCTGTAGAGAATCCAAGATCCCCTTGCTTCTAGACAACTCCACAGCAGGGATGCTCCAATCAACGCCGGTATATTAAAATCACCTATCAGTACCACTTCCCCTTTCATAGCTAAATTCTCAATACTACACGAATTACAATCAGGATTCCGCCCTCTACACAGTGCCAAAACAGTAGTACTCACTCTCTTAATTAAATTCAAGCAGGAAATAGCAATAGGTAAAAGTATACTCCTCCTACAATTTGACATGTCCAGTGCTTTCGACATGGTCAATCATAACATATTATTAAGACTCCTAGACTATTTCGGAATCAGCAGAAACACACTCAAATGGATCAAGGGGCTTCCAAACCACAAGAATATATCAAGTGAAAGCTAGCCCAAACATATCCTCACCTTGGAAACCAGACTGCGGAGTACCACAAGGATCACCACTATCACCGATCCTTTTCAACCTCATGATGACCCCACTAGCCAAGTCCTTATCCAATCAGGCCTCACCCATTCATATACGCAGATGACGTCACAATATATATCCCCTACAAACAAGTCGGCTTCTATCATTACTGCCTCTAGATCTAGAGATTTGTTTCCTGTACTATGGACATTGGTATACAAAGCTCTCCAGATAAGGCTCTTTTTTTCTCCCATTTTATTATTCTCTTACATTCACAAGAGTTGTTAATGACTTTGGGGCTTTTCTCACCCATCTCCTTTGAATCTAGTTTAAAGCCCTCTTTAGTATTTTAGCCAGTCTGTTTACGGAACACACTTCAACCCTTCTTTGATAGATGGACACCAACTCTGGTGGTCAGTAGGTCTTGGAAAAGCATCCCATGGTCAAGGAAACGGAAAATGCTCATTCTGGCACCATCTATGCAGCCACACATTCAGCTCCAGGATGTGAGCTTCCTTCAATCAATCAAAACACCTCCTATGCACCTACTGCTTCACTGTCTGTCCCAGAGCCATGAAGTTACATTTGACATGTTCAGCAGGATACCTAGCAGTATCATTTGCGCCAACATGGATGAGCAGCATAGATAGTGGTCAGTAGGTTTGATGAGTAACATAGTAACGTGAGTAACATAGTAGGTGACGACAGAAAAAGACCTGTACGGTCCATCCGTCTACTCAACAAGGATAAACTCATATGCGCTACTTTATATGTATACCTGACCTTGATTTGTATCTACCATTTTCAGGGCACAGACCGTAGAAGTCTGCCTAGTACTAGCCCCACACCCCAAACACCGGTGCTGCCACCCAATCTCCGCTAAGCTTCTGAGGATCCATTCCTTCTGAGACAGGATTCCTTTATGTTTATCCCACGCATTTTTGAATTCAGTTACCATTTTCATCTCCTCCACCCCTGCAGGAAGGCATTCCAAGTATCCAACCACTCTCTCCATGAAAAAAATACTTCCTGACATTTTTCTTGCATCTGCCCCCCTTCAACCTCATTTCATGGTCCTCTAGTTCTACTGCCTTCCCGTCTCCGGAACAGGTTAATTTGCGGATTATACCTTTCAAATATTTGAACGTCTCTATCATATCACCCTGTTTCTCCTTTCCTCCATGTTCAGGTCAACAAGACTCTCCTCATACATTTTGTAACACAAATCCCATACCGTTTTTGTAGCTTTGCACCGTTTCAATTTGTTTTTACATCTTAGCAAGATACGGCCTCCAAAACGAACACAATACTCCAGGTGGGGCCTCACCAATGACTTATACAGGGGCATCAACACCTCCTTTCTTCTGCTGGTCACATCTCTCTCTAAACAGCCTAGCAACCTTCTGGCTACGGCCACCGCCTTGTCACAACTCTTTCATCGCCTTCAAATCTTCAGATACTATCACCCCAAGATCCCTCTCCTTGTCTGTACATATCAGACTCTCACCGCCTAAACACATACGTCTCCCATGGATTTCCACTCCCTAAGTGCATCACTTTGCATTTCTTCTCATGAATTTAGTTGCCAAACATTACACCATTCTTCTAGCTTCTGCAGATCTTTTTTCATATTTTCCACTCTTCTCAGTAAACTTTCTGCTACATCCCAAATCTTGGCACCAGGCAGACAGCACACCTCCCTGGACGTCAGATGGGTGCCTCAGAAGATCTGGTTTTTACCTCTTTGATTCTCTGGACTGAAGCTGACCAGGGGTGGGGGTTGCAGTTGTCTCTCAGCTGTGGGCTGGTCACTGCCACTTGCCCTTATACCTCAAGTAGATCCAGAGGATCTCCAGATGAGGTTTGTTTCTTCTTAGCAATAAAGTCAGATGTTTATGTCTACTAGTATTTGCTATACCACCTTTAACTTAACATAAACAGTGATGTTTATATACTGCTTATACCTAGGCATCCCCCACAGATAGATGCCTAGGTTCACGTGGAGGGGCATTTTCCAAAAGGGACATCCAAGTTGCGATTTGGACGTCCTTGCAAAACGGCGAAATCCAGAGGCGGGGAAACCCGTAGTTTCGAAACAAGATGGATATCCATCTTTTGTTTTCGAAAAATACAGTCAGAGATGACCCAAATCCTTAAATTTGGCCCGCCCCTAGATTTGGTCGTCCCTAAACATGGACGTTTCTGACGTTCGGCGATTTTCGAAACCAAAGATGTCCATGCCAAAAACAGCCAAATGGAAGCCATTTGGTAATGGGAGGAGCCAGCATTTGTAGTGCACTGGTCCCCCTGACATGCCAGGACAACAACCGGGCACCATTGGGGGCACCGCAGCGGACTTCATAAATTGCTCCCAGAAACATAGCTCCCTTACCTTGTGTGCTGAGCCCCCCAAAACCCACAACTGTACACCATTACCATAGCCCTTATGGGTGAAGGGGCACCTATATATGGGTAGGGGGGGTATGGGCCTGGGTCCGCCTGTCTGAAGTGCACTGCAGTACCCACTAAAACTGCTCCAGGGATCTGCATGCGCTGTCATGGACCTGAGTATGATATCTGAGGCTGGCACGACTTTGAAAGATGTTTTTTGAGGGTGGGAGGGGGGTTAGTGATCACTGGGGGAGTAACGAGAGGTCATACCCCGATTCTCTCTGGTGGTCATCTGGTCATTTCAGGCACCTTTTTGTGCCTTAGTCATAAGAAAAACAGGTGAAAAACGTCCAAGTGTTTGTCAAGGACGTCCTTGTTTTTTCGATTATGGGTCAGGACATCCAAGTGTTAGGCACACCCAAGTCCCACCGGCGCTATGCCTCCGACACTCCCCCTTGATCTTTGGCCGTCCTTGCGACGGAGTGCTTTGGAGATGTCCTAAATTGGGTTTCGATTATACTGATTTGGATGTCCTGGGAGAAGGACGTTCATCTTCCGATTTATATCGGAAGATGGACGTCCTTCTCTTCGAAAATGAGCCCATAAGTGCCTATACTTATCTGCTAAAAACAATCAACATTCCTGGAAGCATGAGTAGGTTTGGGGGGGAGGGGGGACACTTAGCTACAGAGAAATGTCAGCACTAGCCGGCTAGTTACATGACTGCATAGCCTAGACTGAGTTTTAGATTCAGCCAGATAGTTTGACATGATGTCCACAGGTGGCACAGTATAAAGCAAATCCATTTAAAGTGATAATAGGATGCCTAAGAAGGGAAGACACAGGCCTAACTGTTACACCTGTTTATATAAATTAAACATGCCTAGTGCCTTTTAATACATCACCCCAAAAGCATGTATGTTCTGGGTATAATTGGTGTATGTGTGTTTATAAAATACATACCCAAGTGCCGATCCTGCCCTTGCTGTACTTTGGAAATGCTTATGTGTGTATCATGTAAAAGTTTGTGCATAAAAGTAATTCCACAGAAATATAGCACTGATACCACCGTGGCAATTGAGCTTGTAACTTGCTTGTATAGTCTGCACACTCAAGTTGTTTATAAAGTTATCCCTTCAAAAGTACACGCAGCAGTTGGGCATAAAATATATGAAAACTATGGACTTGCAAAGCAATTCTCGTCTTGCACCTCATTGTAAATGCAGCATCTTCACCCGGTTTTGCAATAAGGACATACTTCTTGATACAGTGGCTGCAAATAGGACTGCCATCTTACCCAAGTCAATCTAAATACACTGGTCCAATCCTGGCTTTGCGCCACCCCTCTTTCCTCCCTCCTCAAAGTGCATGCGTGGAAACGTAGTTCCAGCATTGTTTAAGGAGCATCATAAGTATGAATTCAGGTATGCAGCAAGGCAAACCTAGGATTGGCTAAAGCTCTTTGGCTTGACCTGAATTAGGTGGCTACTTAAGCTGTCAAATGTATGAGGTTAGGGGACCTTCTTCAGTGAGAGATATCCAGGGATAAAGAATACCAAAACCATTAGCCACAAGCCTGATTGCAAACTCACTTTGTCTCTAGTTAATAACCACAAAGATACTGTGGCCAAAAACATTTAAACCATTTAATATTATTGTGTGTTCTACAGATGGAATATATTCTCTTGTCACGGAAGAAGGTGTGGTCTACCAGACCTTCTGTGATATGACCACCCAAGGAGGAGGTTGGACCCTGGTGGCCAGTGTCCATGAGAACAACATGTATGGGAAGTGCACAGAGGGGGATCGCTGGTCCAGCCAACAGGGGAACAATTTACTCTGGCCAGATGGAGATGGTAACTGGGCCAATTACAACACCTTTGGGACATCTTTAGGAGCAACCAGTGATGATTACAAGGTGGGCTCTGAGAGGATAGGACCTTATTTGCTGGGCTGGCTGAAATTAAACAGATTCTCTTCGGAGAAATGTTTCAAACACTGAATCTACTTCTTCTTTGTAGAATCCTGGCTATTTCGATATCCAGGCTGAGGACCTGTCCGTGTGGCATGTACCCAATAACACCCCTTTAAAAGAATGGAAGACTTCAGCTCTCCTCAGATATCACACTGACACTGGCTTCCTGTCCACAGAAGGAAGCAATCTCTTTGGACTGTATCAGGTAATGATATTCACTGGGTCAGCAGCTTCTGGGAACTCTCTCTTTTTACAGTATATAAAACGTAATGGAGATCAAGGACAATGCAGGGCAGACTTCTACAGTCTGTGCCCTGATTATAGCTAGACAGATCTACTACTACTACTAGACGTACACAGCACTGTACACTTGAACATGAAGAGACAGTCCCTGCTCGACAGAGCTTACAATCTAATTAGGACAGACAAACAGGACAAATAAGGGAAAAGGACAAAGAGTAGCAAGATTCCGTGCAGAATCTCAAAGAGTAGCAAGATTCTGGAATCCCACTGTAGCAACATTCTGTGCGGAATCCCAAAGAGCAGCAAGATTCTGGAATCCCAAAGACTACTACTACTACTTATCATTTCTATAGCGCTACTAGACGTACGCAGCGCAGTACACTTGAACATGAAGAGACAGTCCCTGCTCGACAGAGTTTACAATCTAATTAGGACAAACAGGACAAATAAGAGATAAGGGAATTACTAAGGTGGGGTTGATGATGGGCTGGAGTGGGCTTCAACAGCAACTCCAGTAGTTAGGGAATAAGACCAGTGCCAGGCAGACCTCTCCTAAAAATGGCAAGGGCAGATTCAAGATCAAGTGTGGATATGTTAAATGCATAGCATATGGTATGATATATTTTGTTGAGCAGACTGGATGGATCATGCAGGTCTTTATCTGCCCTCATCTACTCTGTTACTATGGGGCTCATTTTAAAAAAAAAAGCAAAATGTTTTAAAAAGCGTCAAAGCTCCATTTGGACAGATTTCTTCTCAAAATATCCAAATCAATATTTTCAAAACCTTTCAAATGTTTTATCTATGCAATTTGTCTCCAATGTGTCCAAATCACAAGGGGGTGTGTTGGGGGCATTTTGAAGGCGGGATTAGGGCATACATAACACTTGGATGTTCTCACTATAATGGAACAAAATTAAAACGCCCAGGGTGAAAATCTAAACAGTTTGGGCTAGACTTGTGTTTAGAATGCATAAGGCACAAAAAGGTGCCCTAAATGACCACTGGAGAGAATCAGGGATGACCCCCCTTACTTCCCCCAGTGGTCATTGACCCCCTACCACCCACCAAAAATGTGAATAAAAATAGCACTCACCAGCCTCTGTGACAGCCTCAGAGGCAGTGCGTTGTAGAGAGGACTCAGGCCCCTACATCCCCTTACCTGTCACACTTGTGGTGGAAACTGTGAGCTCTCCAAAGCTCACCAGAAACCTCATGTACCCACATATAGGTGCTCCCTTCACCATTAAGGGCTATTGTAGGGGTATACCGTTGGGGGGGGGTGGGTTTTGGAGAGCGTAGCAGATGAAATAAAGAGTAATGGTAAGATGTGTACCTGTGAGCATTTACATGAAGTGCACAGAAGTGCCCTCTAGGGTGCCCCATTGCTCTCCTGGGACGTCTGAGGGACCAGTCTACTACGAATGCTGACTCCTCCTAAATCCCAATGGCTTGATTCTGTACATTTTGCACGTGCACGGTTTTTTTTCCAAAAATGGTCAAAAATTGTACAAAACATAAAACCTTGTTCAAAACGGTATTTTCGAAAATGGGCTTATTTCTTAGTTGGATTTTTGTTTTTGTTACATTTGTACCCCGTGCTTTCCCACTCATGGCAGGCTCAATGCGGCTTACATGGGGCAATGGAGGGTTAAGTGACTTGCCCAGAGTCACAAAGAGCTGCCTGTGCCGGGAATTGAACTCAGTTCCTCAGTTCCCCAGGACCAAAGTCCACCACCCTAACCACTAGGCCACTCCTCCATTTAGTGACATTTAGTGCAAAACATCCAAAGTCCATCTTAGACACCATATCGAACATGCCCCTCCACGCTACATACAGGATGCATGGAAGACATAGGGAACACTAAGTCCACCACTCTAACCACTAGGCCGCTCCTCCACTCCACTGTGGAGGACAAGCTGCACGTAACTGAGAAGGAGAGAAGGGGACAACTGTATGTGGATGAGAGAAAGAAGGGGGACAAGTTACATGTGGATGAGAGGGATAGAAGGGAGAGGAGAGGGAGACATACATGGAGGGAAGGAAAAGGAAGAAATGCAGCATATAGAAGGGGAAAAGAGGGGGGCATGCTGCTCATGGTGGTTTGTTTGTTTTTGGAAATATATTGCTCATGGATGTTTGCTTTTTTGGAAATATATCTTTTCTAATTTTGTGTTTAGTGAAGTATGAAAGAAAATGCACCTGTCACTTTTACCAGTATTTTCATTGCATATGGAATTGTGCTTCCTTGGGGGGGGGGGGGGTCTGCATGTTTTTTTTTAATGGCCCCCTATTTTGTATCAGTTGAGGGTCTGTCCGTGTTCTGCATGCGAGACTGAGGTGAAGGATTCTGCTGGCACGTAGCATCCGTGTAGGAATCTGTAAAAGTTCTGCTTGTTCTAGTTTTCCAGTAGTGGGCATATTGGTATATAGAATGAGAAATAGTCCGACAGTAAATCATATGCCAGATTTAATGTCAATAAATTTATTGTGCAAAAATTCTTGGATGACTAGCAAACATAGGTTGGCTACAGCTACGAGTGCGGCAAAAATCAACCAAAGCATTTTGCGAAAATCAATTGGCCATTTGGGAATTTACAGTAAAGAATATTGTTTTAATATTTGTAAATTGGTTGCTGCCTGTGTATATTGTTTGTACCAATAGAATGTATAATATCGTTATGTACATATCTACAGGTGATTTTTATGTTTTTATTTATTTTTTTAGTCTGAGCCTGTACTTAAACATTTACACTCATCTCCACTTCCCTAAGTGCAAAGGCATAAAATACAAAGTACTGCACACATCAACCTTCTCCTATATGAGCACGCAATTCTGGAATACACTACCACGCAACCTGAAAACGATCTACGAATTAACCGACTTCCGCAAACAATTGAAGACTCATCTCTTTGAGAAAATTTACGGCAAGGATCAAAACACATGAACTCCATGCACACTAATAGAAATGCATCAATACACTCTCTTCTGAATTCTCTTCCCCCCGTATTTTCTCCACACTTAAAAAATCTACCCACAGATAAAATTGTTATACCCTAACGTTCTCTTGCTATTGTTCGATTGCCCTATCATTTCCCCACTGTTACATTCCATAGTTTCTATGACCCAAATGATGTTTTGACTTGACTTTGTCTTCCCATAACTCTTCACAATATAACCCATAATCGTACTGTAACAAATTGTATTTCCATCATTCACAATGTATTGTAAGCCACACTGAGCCCGCAAATAGGTGGGAAAATGTGGGATACAAATGCAATAAATAAATAAATAGCTGAGTAATCAAAGCAAGAATCTGCCTGGGAAAACCATTGAATTGCTATATATGAGGGCCCTTGCTAAATTTTTGGATCCAAGATTTCGTTTGCCTATTCTTTAATCCTGTCCTGCTGCTAAAGGCTTGGCAGCCCATGGACAGAGCCTGCCAGTATTCGTTTCCTTATATCTGTTCACTTCCTTCCTTATAGAAATATCCGATCCGCTACAATGGGGGGACCTGCTCAACTAACAACGGTCCAGCTATACCCATAGTCTATGATTTTGGCAACGCCCAGCAAACCTCCAGCTACTATTCTCCTAATGGCCGAGGTACCAAGTCAGTGCCCAGGGTTATTTGAATGTATTTGTTTGCTCTACAATAATGCTATTATTATTAGAAGTGGTCTCTTTTTCCTACAAAAGCATCACCTGTAGGAAAGCTAAATTGACCTCATCTTGGTAAAGTTATGCAGATCAGAAGGGTCTGGCTTGCAAATGTCATGGGAGTTTTGGGGTTTTGTGACTTGCATATCAAGGAAGTTTCTTAACTTGTTAGTCAAGCCCAAATTGAATTGTTTTTCCCCTCACCAACCTGCTCACTGAGAGGCTGATGCAGAAAGTTATTGCAAGTCTAACCACACGGTTACTGCCAATTGTAAATGGGTTATGTACACCAAGTAATGCAGAAATGGACTAGGTGCAGGTAATAGGTGTATTACATGTCTACACATTGCATTAAAATTAATGCATATGAGGCCACTAACCAGCCAGAACAGCTGCTGACTGGTTAACTCATGTCTTGGTGGATAATCTGTCATTTTCAGTGGCATTTAACTGGTTATTCCTGCTGAAAATGCCCGGTTAGCGCTAAAAATAAAGCCAGCAATGTTGGGGGTATTCCAGAGGGGTGACCGGGTACCGGCCAGGCTTATCAGCTAAATAAGGCCACATAAAAAGCAGACCTTTCTTTGCCTGCTAAGCCATGGCTGATTTAAGTCTGGATATTGAGTTAACTGGTCATATGCTAGCCGGCATTAAAAAAACACAGATATGGCCCTGCATTGAATATCTGGCTTGACCGCCAGCAGCTGGCAGCCAAAGTGGCTGCCTGTCGCTGGCTGAATCTCGAGTGGTAAATGTTCTGTGACAATACAGAAAAGTTGCAGCTAGAATTTTTTGCCAGGGTTTATATCTAACCCATCCTTTAGGGACTGGAACTTCCCTCGCCTAAAGATATTTTTTTAAAAACCTAACCCCCTTCCCCCTGAAGCAATACCGCCACTCTGCAAATGCCAAATCTTTAAAGACTTTCAAAGCTCGGTCTTATATCAATGAGTAGCGAGTTCCCACAAACACAGAGCTGCAATTGAAAAAGTATGAGGTCAAAGATGGAACATAAATTAATGAGTACAGATTACAAGAGGGCACTCAAGCCTGACGCTTTTCGTGAATACAAAACAGAGCCAACCCCAATGTAGCATTTTTAATTGGCAACAATATTGTACAAGAAGCCAATGCTAATTTGGTACACAAGAATTTTTTTTTGGGGTGGGGGGAGGGGGAAGGTGCAGATGTGAGTGGACAGCATAGGTTTGAATAAAGCCTTATGTCTTTAAATTAACTCTTGCCTTTCCTGCTTGTCTCCAGGAGAGTTCATCCCAGGCTATGTGCAATTCCGGGTGTTTAATACTGAAAAGGTTGCCCTTGCCTTATGCTCTGGTGTGAAGGTCACTGGATGTAACTCAGAACATGTGAGTATTCGGGGTTACTGTAGGATCCATGTATGTTCACCTGTCTATGCACTTGGGGTCTAGAAATGGTGTCCGTCACTGGAATGTGGGGTGTGTACGTGAGAACTAATGGCCGTGGACAAATACGTAGCAATTCAGGCCACCTGAGAGAGACACCAAAGAGTTGCACCAAGGGAGGAGGGGCACCACAAGACCTGAGAAGGGAGGAGGGGAGAGGGTGGAAGAGGACAAGAGGAATACTGGAAAGGAAAGAGTGTGAAAGGGGAGGGAAGAAAAGGGGCAAGAAAGAGACAGACACACGGAAGTGGATATCTTGAAAACCCAACCGGTTGCTAGGTCCCATGCAAGGTTAAATTTAATTACAATTTATTCAGTTGGCAGTAGTATTCACACATCCCATCCTCAAGGGCCACAGATGGTTCATGTTTTCAAGACATCTCTGAGCATGCATGGAATAGATTTGCATACAACCGAGTTAGTATGCATATCAATTTACTGTATCGTGTTTATTCCTTAAAAGGTATCCTGAAAATCTGACCTTTTTGCAGCTGGCAAGGACTGTCAGTGAATACTAGTGCTCTGGAATTAAAAATAAAAAAAATTCAAAACAGTCGCTCAGCAAAGAATTTACAATCTCAACTGCTTTCGTGCAAAGAATCCCAGGTTTGGACTTGGTCACATTTAACTTAGTAGGGTCCCCTCAGGACAAGCTGGATCTAGTTCTGGTTTTGCCTTCCATGTAGTATATTCATATCATACCTTGTACGATGAGTTTATCTTATTGTGTACACTGCATGGACCATACAGGTCATTATCTGCTATCATCTACTATGGTTATTTCTGTATCTTCCCCTCCCCCTCCTCCTCCCCACCACCAATTTTCTTAAACAAAGCAGGCCCACCTCTTCATGGGATAAAACCAGAATTGGAAAAATAATGGAGTGAATTGATATCCCTAGATCAAGTTCCCCTGGTGAACTATGGATCTTTCTCCTAGCTGGCTCCCAAACCTGGTCCTGGATGCACCACAGTCAGTAAGGTTTTCGAGATATCCATAATCAATAGTGTGCTGCAGCAACTAAGGAAGCAAATAGAATGTTAGGTATTATTAGGAAAGGAATGGAAAACAAAAATGAGGATGTTCTAATGCCTTTGTATCGCTCCATGGTGCGACCGCACCTCGAATATTGTGTTCAATTCTGGTCACCACATCTCAGAAAAGATATAGTGGAATTCGAAAAGGTATAGAGAAGGGAGACGAAAATGATAAAGGGGATGGGATGAGTTCCCTATGAGGAAAGGCTAAAGCGGCTGAGGCTCTTCAGCTTGGAGAAAAGATGGATGAGGGGAGAGATGATAGAAGTCTATGAAATAATGAGTGGAGTGGAACAGGTAGACGTGAAGCATCTGTTTATGTTTTCCAAAAATACTAGGACTAGGAGACACACGATGAAGCTACAAAGTAGTAAATTTAAAACTAATCGGAGAAAATTTTTCTTCACTCAACGTGTAATTCAACTCTGGAATTCGTTGCCAGAAAACATGGTAAAGGCGGTTAGCTTAGCAGTTTTAAAAAGATTTGGACGGCTTCCTAAAGGAAAAATCCATAGACCATTATTAAATGGACTTGGGGAAAATATTTCTGGGATAAGCAGCTTAAAATGTTTTATACTTTTTTGGGGGATCTTGTCAGGTATTTGTGACCTGGATTGGCCACTGTTGGAAACAAGATGCTGGGCTTGGTGGACCTTTGGTCTGTCCCAGTATGGCAATACTTATGTACTTATGCAATATTCATGAGAGAGATGAGCATGCAATGGAGGCAGTGCATGCAAATCAGTGGCGTAGCCAGACCTGACATTTTGGGTGGGCACTACTCGGTGTGAGTAGTGTTTCTTGGGATACTTCTTAATAATGCCTTAGAGTGCACTGGATGATGGATTTCTAAGTAAACAGTCTGTGCAACAGCTCTCCTGCATTAACACAAACCACATACCTGGTTCATGGAACACCAACATTTTTAAATATAGTGCTTTTATCTCATATCTTAAACTTGACAAAATATGACTGCTATAAGGCAAACATGTCAATGGCACATATCCTTCAAACTTTGCTGTGTAACAAATGCAAATGCCTGATTAACCTGTATTCATAAAACAGGTAAATTCTGAAACTGACATTCTCATTTAAAAAGCCAGAGAAGTCAGACTCATATAGATCACCACACGAACTACATGCACACACAACCTTTTACATCGGTCACACGCAGAACACAGACCACCCCTTACCAACTGCAGAATAAAAGACAAAAAATTAGAAATCGCAGAGATGCCAAGAATACAGACCACCCCTTACAAATTGCAGAATAAAACAAAAAATTAGAAATCACAGAGATGGCAAATTACCCAGTTCCAGGCTTGAGATTTTGTGCAGTCCTGATTTAAACTTTATAACCAAAATCAGTGCTGCAAGTCCCACAACAATGGGGTGATCAGAAATGCAGGACTGTCCCAAAATCTCCAGCCTGGAACTGTAGCCCGGCATCAACCCTGCCCTCCCCCATAGTTTGGCATCAGCCGCGGGAGAAAAGGTGGCGACAGCGATCAAAGCAGTGGCATACCTAGGGTAGTTGACACCCAGGGCTGGTCATTTTTTGAACACCCCCCTCAATGGTGTGCTTGTAAATTTTTAACAACAGGCTCTCTCCCCGTCCACCTTTGTGCCCCCCAAAAATTGCAGAGCTGACTATAGCCGGGGGGGGGGGGGGGGGCAATGCATTATTCTCTCCAGGAAAAAAAAATTAAATGATCCCAGGTTCCAATCTAACTCATGTTTAATGTGGGATAAAATGCCATAAATAAATAAATAAATATAAACTTTTAATGTTGAGCACCTGATTCTCAAAGTGAACATATTCCAACACTATCATGAAAATAAAATGGATTTTTTTCTACCTTTGTTGTCTGGTGACTGTTTTTCTGATCATGCTGGCCCAGTATCCGATTCTGCTGCTATCTGTCCTCTTAACTCCGTTTCCAGGGCTTCCTTTCCATTTATTTCTTTCCTTTCCTCCTTTCTTCTTCATTTCTGGTCCTCAGCTTCTGCCTATTTTTTTCATCCATGTGCAGTTTTTCTCCTCTCTTCCTTTTCCCTCATCTCATCTCCTTCCTCACTCTTCTCTCCCCTCCATCCATGTCCAGCATTTCTTCTCTCTCCCCTCCTCTCCCCTGCCCTGCATGCACCCATGTCCAGCAGTGAACCTCCTCTCCCCTGCCCTGCACACACCCATGTCCAGCAGTGACCCTCCTCTCCCCTGCCCTGCACGCACCCATGTCCAGCAGTGACCCTCCTCTCCCTGCCCTGCATGCACCCATACCCAGCGACCCCCTCCATCCACCCAGCAGCGACTCCCTTTTCCCCCCTGCCACCCCCTCCCGAGTTATTTGGCGAATTCTTCTCCTCCTCCCTCCCTCCCTCCAGATCTGGTCCCTCACCGCTGGCTTGTTCTTTGAATTCTTCGGGGCAGGCAGTCTTGCCTGCCCGCTTCCAGCACTGACTGTCCCCCGCTGCCAATTCGTGCTTCAAAATGGTCGCCGAGACTCTTGCGAGGCCGCCTCTGGAAGTCTCGGCGGCCATTTTTAAAGTGCGAACCGGCAGGGGAGGACAGTCAGCGCTGGAAGAGGGCAGGCAAGACTGCCTGCCCCTAAGAATTCAAAAAAACAAGCGGGCGGTGAGGCGGATCCGGGAGAGAGGGAGGAGAGCCAGAGCCGGCTCACAATTTTCAACAACCGGATCGCAAGCCGGAAGAAAATTTAACAACCAGCTCTTGCGAGCCGGCTCCAGCACACCACTGACCCCCCCCCCCCCCCCTCCAAAATCCAGTACTAGGCATACCGAGAATACAAAACACTCAGGACCTATAGAGCAAGTCTAGCATACCATAAGCAGTCATTTCTACAAGTCACTTAAGGAAAAGGAAGCATCTTAAACACTAAGTGAGCACTAGAACATCAATTCACCTATTGTAAACAACAACCAGACAGAATAGTACAGATCGTCGATCCTGCACAGTCAATGCACCTGAAAGCCATGTCTTTTTCACAAACACAGATACACCCTAAACCACTATAGAATAAGTAATCATAAACTTTCTATTTAGACAAAAATCAAACTGGAACCCCCAAGATGCCAGACTCTGCATACAATGCAACACACAGAAACAGAAAATGTTCCCCTAGTACTGTGCAAATATAAAGACAGCAGATGTAAATTGAAAAAAAAAACTAACAAATACCAATCACCACTTTACAAATTAACAAATAGAAAATAAAACAAATATAGAAATAAAATACCATTTTATTGGACTAATACATTTAGCTTCCAGAGGCCAAAATCTCCTTCCTCAGGTCAATATAGTATAGTGTGTTACAGTATCCTATCCTGACCTGAGGAAGGGGGTTTTGTTCTCCGAAAGTTAGTCCAAATGTATTCAAAATTAGTCCAATAAAAAGATTACCTTATTACATGTTCTATTTATAAACATTTATTAACACATCTACAATACTACTTTATCCTAAAGCAAAAAAAAAAATATATATATATAGTATTTTATTTACAGTTTGTTGTCCTCTGGGTTTCTGCTTTCCTCATCTTCTTTTCACCGTCTTCCTTCCATCCAGCATCTGTCTTCGCTCTCTCTCTGCCATCCAGTGTCTGCCCCTCTGCCCTTCAATCCACCTTTTGCCCTCTCTCTCCCATTCATCCAGGGTCTGCCTCCCTCTCGCTGCCCCTCCTTTTCAGCCCCCAGTTTCAGGGCCCACTATCCCACCAGCCCCAGTTTCAACCCCAGCACTTTTCTCCCACCAGTCCCCGAGTTTCAGCCCCAACCACTTTGCCCTATCCCCTTTCAGCCCCCAGTCTGCACAGTTTCAGCCCCTGCCCCTTTTCATACCCCCAGTTCCAGTACTAGCCCCCTTATCCCACCTACCCTCCTTTCAGCCCCCAGTTCCCTTCATTCATATGCCTTGCATTAGGGCCCTCCTTTTCAGCCCCAGACCCATTCTCCCTCCTGCCCCCTTCTCCCATCTGAGCCTACACCACCCAGACCCAATCCCCTTCTCCCATCTGAGCGCCCCCTCCCCAACCCAGATGACCCTCTTCTTCCCCTGCCACCTGGCACCTGATCCAGCCTGGAAAAAAAAAAAAAGGTCTGTGAAGTGCCTCGCATCTGCTCTGTGCTGCTATAAAGCAAGCAAATCGCCTCATCACGTCAGCCGTTCCTTCACTGTGTCCCGCCCTCACGGAAATAGGAAGTTACATCAGAGGGCGGGACACAGTGAAGGAACGGCCGACGTGAAGAGGCGATTTGCTTGCTTTACAGCAGCGCAGAGCAGACGTGAGGCGCTTCACCAACTTTTTTTTTTTTTTAAGGCTGGGTCAGGTGCCGGGTGGCAGGGGAAGAGGGTCATCTGTCCATCGGTGGAGCTGGTAGGCAGGTGGGGACTGTGGCGCCAGCGGAGCACCCCCCCCCCAACCTGCCGACACCCGGGTTGGTATGAGGATGTTGGATGGGCGGGCCTGAAGGGAAAGTGGCTGGGCCTGGGCCCGTCCAGGCCCACGCCCCTGATGCAAATCTTTAATGAATATTCATTATGGATACTCTGAAAACCTGACTGGCTGGGGTGCCTCCAGGATCAGGTTTGGGAATCACCATCCTAGCTATCAGTGCATGCCTGGTCTACTTCTCAAAGTACGAAGAATACACTGCATTCACACATCCCTAAATTCTGTGTATAAGAATAGCACCACTGTCCCACCCCTCCCTAACGCCCCCATTCTCCAATTTGTCCAGTTCCTAACCAGCTGTTCTTTTTGCCTTCTCAGCACTGCATCGGAGGAGGAGGGTACTTTCCCGAAGGTGCTCCCAAACAGTGCGGGGATTTCCACCGCCTTCGATTGGGATGGCTATGGCAAGAGTGCTGGCTGGAGCACCAGCAAAGCCATTACAGAGGGCTGCCGTGCTGATGTTCTACCGTTAATCTTGACCCTAGGTGGCAGGGTCCCCCAACTGGCTCCATGCCAACAGGAACAAGTAGATCCCATCCTGGTTTTATAATCCACTTCAGTCACCGTAGCTATGGACTAGTAGATTTTAATACACATATACATAGTAACATAGCAGATGACGCAGAAAAAGACCTTGCACGGTCCATCCAGTCTGCCCAACAAGATACTTATGTGTGCTAACTTTTGTGTATACCCTCTTTGATTTGTACCTGTGTTCTTCAGGGCACGAACCGTATAAGTCTGCCTCAGCACCTATCCCCGCCTCCCACCACCGGCTCTGGCACAGACTGTAAGTCTGCCCAGCACTATCCCGCCTCCCGCCACCAGCTCTGGCACAGACAACGTATAAGTCTGCCCAGCACTATCCCCCGCCTCCCACCACCGTCTCTGGCACAGACCGTATAGTCTGCCCAGCACTATTACCTGCCTCCCAACCACCAGCCCCACCCCCTCCCAACCACCAGCCCACCTCCCACCACCGGCTCTGCCACCCTATCTCGACTAAGCTCCTAGGATCACAGAAGGATTGGATCAGCCTGTCTCTGGAACATGGAGTTCTTACAGCATTGTTAGCAATTATGAAAGCACCTTAGATCAGAGGTTCCCAAACTGGTCCTAGAGCAACCCAGCCAAGTCATGTTTTCAGGATACTCACACTGAATAGTCATGTCATTGTAATTGTAATTGCCATGATCTTTATTAGCTAGGCTGTAGACTACATTTTTAAGATAACATAAAGACTGCATGGAGTGGAGGCAGTGCAAGCAAATCTCTCATGAATGTTCATTGTGGAGATCCTGAAAACCTGACCAGCTGGGGTGGCTCCAGGGAATCACCGCCCTAGATGCCCTCATCATGCAAAGGGAACCAACAATTATTTAGGGGGAAAAAAAATCACACCACACCTCATTACAATACTCAAATATAATATATATATATAAGCAGCATCTGCCATGAGCGGAGTTAAAAGCCTCAGAATTATTCTTAATCAATTGTACCCCCCCAAATTCAATCATAGGCAGAAAAAAAACTCTGTTCGTAGTAGGCGTTGCAATGTGCATTTTATTCTCCTTGAACACAGCCTGTGGGGTTATGAGTAGCCCATCTTAAACTAACAATGTTTTAAATGTCCAAAAAGGTCAGACTTATCTGTTCAGGATATAGATGTTGTCTTCGCAGGAACGTAAACTGGATTCATGGTCCAAACTGTCTTGTACAGATAAGTCGGAACCTTTTTTGACATTTAAAAACATTGCTAGTCTAAGTTTGTTACACACAAGCTGTGTTAGAAGGGAATCAAACTGCACCTTGCAATGCTGATCAGACAACGGAGGTGGTTTGTCTGCCAGCGACTGAATTTGGGAAGTACATCGAGTACTCAGAGAAAAAATTCTTCTCGTTTTCCGCTGCTAGTGGCAGATACGTGCTTATATATTTACAATTTGAAGTAATGTGTATGATTTTTCTTTGTTTCATCCCTCCACTCATTAATTTTGATTTATAATTTAGGAACAGGAATTCCCTTTGTCTCATCTTTGAATATTTTTGTTTCATAATGATAGCACCACATGCATGCTTATTCTTGGTAAGTAAGGTATGTTTTTCGGTCATGGAACCTGCTCTCAAAATTTCCAGGAGCCTACCAAAAAAAAATGATCACTAAAGGAAACCATAAGCCTAGTCCCTGGAGGCATCCCAGCCAGTCAGGTTTTCAGAATATCCACAATGAATGTTGATGAGGAGATTATATGCAGTGTAAGTCCCTCACCTGTAACTCTCTCGTCTGTCTGTATTATTGTAGATTGTAGCTCTTTTGGGCAGGGCTGTCTCTTTGTATCAGGTGTTCAGCGCTGCGTGCATCTGGTAGCGCTATACAAAAAATGCTAAGAATAGTGCATGCTAATCTCACAAGAATATCCTTGTGGATATCCCAAAACCTTGACCAGCTGGGTAGCCTCCAGGACTATGTTTGGAAACAATGCTATAAGGCCATACTGTGCCTGCTTTCCCCATTTTTGATTGTGTGAAATTTTCCCCGTGTCCCTGAAGCAACATTTGCATTTGTACTGTACAAATGCAAACATGTGAAAGCTGTATATTCCCACAGATGATATATTCTAATCAATAAAGTGACCTTTTCTATCATTGGTGCCTGGACATTTTTATTTTTTGATTCACCCTGGTCCCAACACTGCTCTTTGTCCCCCGACTCGGCATGCAAGAGATGGTGCTGGGTCAAATAACCCCAACAAAAAACAAAAAAAAAAAGCCCCCAACATAATAGTCTCTGACAAAACAGCCTGCCCACATTAAGGCCCCTTGACAAAATGGCCTAAGATATGAGCCCCCCCCCAAAAAAAATCACCCAATTAGGCAATGCTCACTTCATGCAACAGGGGCAGCCAGGACTTCCCTCCCACATGACATACCTAACATCTGTCTCGTGTCTTTCCCCTTCCATATTTCCTAAGTCCAAGACCAGGATGCCCCCTCTCTCTCCTGCTACACTTGGCTCTGGTGCAATTCTGCAAGCGCCGCGGTAAGAATCCGAGCCCTTACTGTCCTCAGGCCTAGTCTGCTGATGCTGAACTTTCCTCTGCTGCGGCCCACCCCCTCTTCTGATATCAACTTCCTTCTTCCTCTTGGGCAAGGCAGGTCACTTCAGAAGGAAGTTTTGGCATCAGCAGACCATGCCCAAGGAGAGTAAGGAGGACTCTGATTTTTCTTACCAAATTGGGCTATTTATTTATAGCCCAATTAACATTTAAGTACTGTTCAGATGCACCTGCTGGAGATCAGCATTTATTAAAAAAAACATCCATTACCAGCCTGTTACATGTATATGAGCAAAAGCATGCTGAGATTCAAAGTGGGTGTGGTTTGGGTACATCTACGCGGATGATGTGCAACTAATACCCATTGAACCTGACTGAATAACTGATTACTGTCTATCATCAATTCAGAATGGTCTAAACACAACAACTTTTGCCTGAACCCAAGTAAAACCGGGCTTCTCTGGGTCCTTAACACAAGTGGACACCGTACCTGGCATCAAAATCTCTTTTGGGAAGTACAAACTCCCCCCTCAAATCAGGAGTCAGGAATCTTGGAATACAGTTAGATTCAGCACTTACTCTGATTCCCCAAATCCACACAACCTTCAAGAGCTGCTTCTATTTACGACAACTGCACTGCCTCTCTCCTTTCATCGAGAAGGCATGTCATCCCATCATCAAGACTGGATTACTGTAATGCACTCTATACTGGCCTGACTACAAAGGGTCTGCACCAGGACTAGTAGAAGGTTGCAATCGACATGACCACAACACACCATTTTTGCAAAATGTTCACTGGCTACCAGTAAAATACAGGGCTAAATTTAAAACTCTGTCTGATCTTCAAGGCCCTTAAAGGAAAGTGCCTCGAGTACTTGAAGAACATGATGACACTCTATACACCTCCAAGGACACCAAGGTCATCCCCCCAAGGGGTATCCCTAACCATACCCTCTCCAAGAGATTACATGATGTGATACCCACAAGCGAGCCTTCTCCGGAGTAGATCCCACACTCTGGAATGCACTGTCTGAAATGCTCCGCTTAACACAAGACTATCTCTACTTGGGTAGTGCAGATTTTTTAGTTTCTCAGTGATGTATAAGGAGCAACAATAGAAGAAATCTCAAACATCAGATATTTATCTTTTACTTCTGTGCCTCAGATTTGACCTTTTTCTTTTATTACTTTGGAAAATGTTATTTTTATTTACCAGCCTTTATTTCCAAACACTCATTCATTTGTTGCTCTGAATTCATTTTTAGCTCAATATCTTTTTTCATATATTTGTATACATTTTTTTAACAGACTACTTTTTTTTTTGGGTGGGGGGAGGCTATTTTGTGGGAGGGATGCTAAGAGCGCCACCTATAGTTTATTCCAAGGCCACATCCTAGAATTCTGTGGTACCAAATCTCCAATCCCGAACACATCTCAAATGTAATAAATCAAAAATATATATCTCTAGGTTACCAAGCAGTTCGGTTTTCAAAAATCTACTAAAGCAATAAGCCAGACCTAGCAATTGCGATAGCTCATTCTCCAGATATGACAATTTAGCTAGGGATTGTAGAATGCCTGTTATAGCGACTGCTGGGTGTGGGCCCAGGGGGGGGGGGGGGATGGTTGTGAATTACTGGCTGGTTATTAATGGGGAAACGGGGGTTGGTTTGGGTACTGGTTGTGTTTTGAGATGCTGGAGGTTGTGGGGAGGATACGGGGAGGGGGATACGGTATACTGATTTGGTAGGTTTCCGATTGTTCGGAGAGGGAGTTGTGGAAAGGGTCAAACTTGATGAAGATATTTACTAACTTTTTTTTTTTTGAGTATATGGTAACTTTTATATCATTGCTGAATATTGCTGATTCATCAATAAACATTGTTTAAACAAAGCAATAAGCCAGACCTAGGCCTCCTTCAATATCTGTAACTGGCCTACACCCTTACTACGTTTTTAACTTGGTATCTATTTTTCTCATGAATTTCCCAGTTGACATGAGAGAAATGTTGCTACCCTTCCCCAGTGCTACAGTCAGCTTTGTGCTGCTTGTTATCAAAGCAGAGCTGTATAGTACAGAATGACATGGGGACAAAGTTTGTCCCCCATCCCCACAAGCTCTGTCTGATCCCATCTGCACAAGCCTCAATTATTGATTTTATATTTAAATAATTTTATTTCACTGTAAAAAAGAAAATATTCTGTACAACTTCATTTTATAAAATCACAACCAATACAGAAGGATTAAAAAAAAGTCTCCCCTTCCCTCTCACAAATATCCCCTCCACTAGTGGGAAAAACTGAAGCAGCCAAATTATTACAGAGTACATAGAAAATTCATGCTAACAGAATACCTTGTTCACACATACAGAACACAAATGCCAAATACATAATAGCTGATCAAAAATGATAAACAAACATATTAAACCAAAACCGCAAGAAGCCACACCAAAGAAATAGAAATACCGTGGAAAATATAAAGATCACACGTCAGGGATGATGTTATGGGAGTGCAAATAGGACAACTGCCCTCTGGCCAGAGAAAGTCCCAAGCTTGCTGGAAGCTAAAGGCATGGCCTGGTAGTGGGCTTTGGGGCCCCCTCCAAAATTTCTGCCCTGGGCCCTAGCCACATCTAACACCAGCGCTGGCAGGATACACATTTCAAATCTGACATTCTAATCACAAAATCTATATATATAAAAGGCAACCCCAACGTTCTGAAGCCTCCACGGAAGTTGAGGCGCCCGAGATATCCGGTGTGCCCTGGAGTGTCTGCACCGCCCTCGCGTCAAAACATCATGACGTTGAGGGCGGAGCTATTGACACTCGAGGGCCGAAACGGCCCACAGCGAACAAGGCAAGTAGCTTCAAGGGACGGAGGGAGGGGGCCCTTGCTAGCGCCCGTTTCATTCCGCTCAGAAACGGGCATTTTTTCCTAGTAGTAAATAAAATGTTTTCTACCTTTTGTTGTCTGGTCACTTTATTCTTCAAATTATGTTGGTCCCAGGCTCTGGTTTCTGTTTCCCTCTATCTCCTCAACTCACTCGCCAAGGTCTTCTGCCCATTTGACATTTCTTCTTTCTCCATGCTAACCCAACTCCCCCGTGTCCTTTATACTTCCTTGTCCAGCATCTCCCCCGTGTCCATCTCCCCAAATTCATCACCACCACTCTATGCTCCTATCATCTCCCCATGTCCAGCATCACTCTCCTGTGTCCCTATGCCCCACAAGTCCAGCATCTCCCTTCTCTATATTCCTGTTCTCTCCTGTCATTGCCCCTCTGTGTTCATATACTATCTGCATGCATCTCACCCTCTCTTCCAGTGCTGCCTCTGTCCCCTTCAGCTCCTTCCCTCCAGCACCTGTCAGCTTCAGCCCGCACTCCCTCCAGCGCTGCTCTCTGTTCCCTTCACCCCCCTCCATCCAGCACCTGTCAGCCCTCACTCCCTCCAGTGGTGCCTCTGTGCCCTTCAGCCCACCCTCTCTCCAGCACTACTACTATTATACATCATTTTTATAGCATTACTAGATGTATGTAGGGCTGTACACGCATACTGTCAGCCCCCGCCTTCTGATGTTAACTTCCTGTTTCACACAACAGGAAGTTATGTCAGAAGGCAGGAGCAGGCAGAGAAGGGCAGACCCTGGAGGTCTGTGGGGGGATCTTCTTCACAAGGTAAAAAGATGCAACCAAGGAGGTTAGATTGAGACAATGTAGAGAAGCAGGGAAGGGGAGAAGGGAGGAATGAAGGAGGAGATGCTGGACCTGCAGTAATCGTGGGGTTTATTTAATCGCTCCTGTGGGACGGTAAGAAGTTTTGCTCCCACACCTGCAGTACATTTTTTTTTTAACCACGGTTTACCATGGGTCCCCATCTCCGTGCCACTAATCTCATGGCACCAGGAACAATGGTTGTAACACTTCCATCAGCCCACACCTTTTTCAGGCGTTACATTCAGATACAACAGCTATTGTCCCATCTCTGAAGGGCTTATAAACCAAGCCTGTGTGGCAGTGGGATTTGAACCCTGAGTTCCTTAGTTCTCAGCCCGCTGCAACCATCATTGGGCCACTCCTTCAGTCCATACCAAACCTTCAGGTCCTTGTTTCTCCAAGAAAAAGCAGCAGCATTTGGCACAAGTTGTGGAACTTTAAGTCCCAGAGCTAGTTCTAAACACTTTGTCTTGCATTAAAAAATGGGAATGGGCCAAGATCTGAAACTAACCTGTGATTGGGCAGCGTGGGTGTCCACACAATATTTGTATCTCTAGAGCATGATGTAGGCACTACAAATTATACACAAATGGTTCAGTAGTAAATGTAATGAACTGTGGTATTTAAATCACTGAGGGAATAACACCATTCTTAATGGTAATACATATGCATTCTCGGTTTTAGCCACCAGATGTCACTCTTGTATAACATTTAGATGTTCAACAAATCACCTTAGCAGAAAACAAAAAAACAAAACACGAGCACCATAAATGTTATCCCATTTTTATTTCTTAACTCTGCATCTGAAAATCTTCAAAAAAATATGTACATTTGTTTTAGACCTGTATGATACATAGCTTAAAAACAAAATTCACAAGAAAACCAAAGCCTGTGCCCAGCCAGGCAATAGCACAGCACAGAAGATCCTGGCACGTTGCTGCCGTGGCTTCTACTGACCTGAAGCTTACTACCTCTCTTGCAGCTCTGCCTGGATACCACGCCATCTGCTTGCTAGGGTTTCACCTCAACTGGTACTTTACAGACAGCTAAAATCAAGAGTCATTCCAGTTTAAAAACCTGCAACCCTCCCCCCACATATATATATTTTAGTATAGAATCTGTCTCGCTCCTCCCACCCCAGAGAGTTTGGGGAATTAACTTACTGCTACTTCACTGTCCTGATTCTCTTCCCATCTCCACCTACTGTGCTATAACTCACCTGCTACTGGTGTGAGAAAGTCAACAGCTCATTTGATCCATGCTCTGAACATATGTTTAAGAAATAACCTTCCCCCCACCAACCCCCTGAACAGTGGGAGGGGTGTGACAGAAGACAGCAGCACATGGGTTAAATTTTATATATCTTCTAAAATTAAAAAGCCAGATTCCCTCCTCCCCTTATAAAAGTTTAACCTAGCATTTCAAGCTACTTTATGCTCGTCACCACTGTAAATCCGAGGCAAGGTGCTGCTCTGCTGATCATCACTAGAACTCAAATATGTACAGCATTACACCATCATAGTGCCAGGCCAAGTCCTATTCTATGTACATTTTTGGACGACTCAAATTTTCCAGCAAGACAACATTTGCACCCATTTTAGACACTTCTGCCCTAAGTCGTGAACAAGGGTGGCCTGGGATAACATTTTCAGCTGGACAACTCCATGTTCTCAATGCCTATAAGAAGCTTACCTAGCAGTAAAGAGATATTTCAATATAAAATGCAAAATAAAATGACATACAAATACTACAGCTATTCTCAGGTAATTCACAGAAATACAATTTACAAAAAGTTGGAGGTGGGCAGCAGGGAAGAGGAGAATTCGTTTTAAGGCAGGGACGATCGACAGCTGGAGCCTGAGTACAAATCATTCTGCAGTTTCAGTAGACAGAACTCACACGACGAAAGACGAAGTCTGCTGGAAATTGCGCTAGGGTGGAAAAAATTTGATATTTTATTAGAGAGACATGGGAAAAGTGACCCGACTTTCAGTACTTGTCTGCCCCACCTAACTGACCAGCACACCAACTATACTGGGATAAGTTGAGGGGAGACCAAAGAGGTTACGTTTTGATGAGATCTTTACATGCAAAGGGAACCAGAGCAATTGAAGTTCCAAAACCTATTTCATTGATAAAATGCAAGTTTGTTTTTATGAATTCTATCCAACATTAAGAAACGTTTTTTCACCAATATTATTTCTTGCTAGTAAAAAAAGGCCTGTTTCTGACACAAATGAAACGGGCACTAGCAAGGTTTTCCTCGGAGTGTGTATGTTTGAGAGAGTGAGTGAATGTGCGAGTGTGTGTGCAAGTGCGTATGTGAGACAATATGAGAGAGAGAGAGTGTTTCACACAGATAGTGTGTGCAAGACAGAGTGAATGTGCGAGAGAGAGAGAGAGAGTGAGAGAGTCTGGGTGTGAGTGTGTCTGAGAGAGAGAGAGAGAGAGAAAGAAAGAGAGAGAGTGTGAGATACAGACTCTCTGTGAGACTGAGTGTATGAGCCCATGAGAGACTGTGGCACATAGTGAATGTGATACAGTGTGAGAGACAGTGTGTGAGAGTGAGAAAGGCATTGACTGTGAGAGAGAGAGTGTATGCGAGTGTGACAGAGATACCTCCCCCCCTCTCTGGGGTCAGGGCCCCCCCTCCCTCTCTCTGGTGTCAGGCCCCCCTCTCTCTCTCTGGTGTCTGAGCGTTACTGTGCAGGATGTTTCAAGGAACTGACCAATCCTATTTAATAGAATGCACCTCCAACATTCTGAAGCTGAGAAACCTCGTGTGGTTGGTCACTTCTGCTTGTGACGAACCCGGAAGTACGTGATGTCAATTCAGGAGATGGATACAGAGAGCAGGAATGCCTTAGCCATGCAGTCAGCTTCAGAATGTTGGAGGTGCGTTTTATTGTATAGGATGAATAAATGCCTTTTAGTGCACACTTCTCACATCCTATGGCTATCTGTAAACACAGTCTGTTTTCAGTAGAACTCATTTTTGAAAAACAAAATGTACTCAGCAGGTTTTGGAACTCACCTCTTCAATTATGAATCCATATTACAGACATAAAAAGACACATTTGCATCAGCGGCAACCTATCCGGGGGGGGGGGGGGGGCTTTCAACCCCCCCCCCCCTTCCTTTACTAGCCCGTTTTTACGGGCTCAATGGCTAATATTTTAATAAAAAGTCCCCCCCCCCCCCAAAAAAAAAAAAGTTAGGAAAGGCACATGGAAAGGGAGGGGCGGAGCTGGTTCTAGGGTGCACATGAGCATTACATCTAGGCAGAGTATATCAGTGTGATCCATGCAGTCTGCCCTGTGGAATTTGGTCTTTTTCTGTCACCACTTACTATGTCAAGAAGCTCCTGACACCCAGATAATGAATGCAACAGTAGGAAAAAAAGACCACAGGGCTGATCCAGTCTGCTCATTCTGGCTGATGTGTTGTTTCCCCACCCTCCACCCCCATTTTCCCCACAAATCTTTCTGCTTTTTGCCTCTGAAGAGTTGGTGATCCCGATGGGGCAATGCAGACAGACATCCAACAAGATGAGACATACTTCCTAGATTACAGATAGGCATAAAAGGAGATATTTGGGTTTCGAAAAGAGCCCAAAAATTGGTATCTCCTTATAGTTGAGTTGGCATTCTCTCTCTCCCCCTCCCCCCAGCACGGTGACCAGCATTTCTCTTACCGCGGTAAGCCTGGACACCGACACAGATGCAGAACCGCAAGCAGGGCCGGTCGGGGCCTTGAGCATCTGCGCATACTCAAGGGCCTGGTTGCAGTTAATTCCGCATCTGTGTCAGCGTCCAGGCATACCGCGGTAAGAGAAATGCTGGTCACTGGAGGACGGACAGGGAAGAGGGAGAGAAATGCTTGAATATAAGCCCTCAGCTTATATTTGCATTTACATTCCACCACTCCCCTTTTTAGGGGGAAAATGTTCTTGGCTTATATTTGGACGGAATTATATTCAAATATATACGGTAACTTATTTTGAGCACAACTGGACTTACTTCCTTCTGTCATTGCAGGGTGACCTCATCTTTAAGAAATCTTTTATTGCCACTTTGTCCTAAGTGTGTGGGGGTGGAGGGAGGGAGGGAGGGGAATTGCTTCTGAAGATGGAATAAACCCTACCCTGCTTCCAGACAAGAGAGTATCCTGCCAGACCAAGGGTCTGGGGAAAAAAAAAAATCACTTCAGCAATCACAGCCAGGGAACTAGAGCAAGCTCTTCTGCTTTAGCACAAACTACCTGGTGATGTTTGAATTAGACATCGGACCATAAACCAGCAATACAGACCGTAGTGATACACCTCCTCCCCCCACCCCATCCCAGCCACACTTACATCACTCCTCGTCTCTGAAGGCTGGCTGTAGATAACTTTCTTTCCAGCACTAAAAAAAAAAATGCATGCAGTGATGAAAAAGGTGGTGCACACACAGCAGAACATAAGAACCCCAAAGTATAAAGTGATTTCATCTACTCTTGTTGTACTAGGCAACTTTACATCTTTGTTCCTATTTCCTGAAAAACAAATGTGAATTAGGCGCTAGCCAGCGGTATCAGAACAAAAACATAAGAACATAAAACACTGCCATACTGGGACAGATCAAAAAGGTCCATCAAGTCCAGTATCCTATGGAAATGAATTCCAGAGTTTAATTACTCTTTGAGTGAACAAATATTTTCTTCGATTCATTTTAAATTTACTACTTAGTAGCTTCTTGTGTCCCCCCCTAGTCCTAGTATTTTTGGAAAGAGTGAACAAGTGATTCACATCTACCTGCTGCACTCCACTCAGGTCTATAAAATACTGAGTGCAACAGGTAGATGTGAATCACTTCTTTACTTTTTCCAAAAATACTAGGACTAGAGGACATATAAGGAAGCTACTTAGTAAATTTAAAATGAATTGGAGAAAATATATTTTCACTCAATGAGTAATTAAACTCTGGAATTTGTTGCCAGAGAATTTGGTGAAAGAAGTTAGCTTAGCAAAAGGTCTGGTTAATTTCCTAAAAGAAAAATTAACCTCTGGAATTCGTTGCCAGAGAATGGGATAAAAGCTGTTAACTTAGCAGGGTTTAAAAAAAAAGTTTGGATAATTTCCTAAAAGAAAGTCCATAAGCCATTATTAAGATGGACTTGGGAAAATCCACTGCATATTCTAGGATAAGCAGCATAAAATCTGTTTTGCTGTTCTAGGACCTTGCCAGATACTTGGGACCTGGATTGGCCACTGTTGGAAACAGGATACTGAACTTGGACCTTCGGTCTGTCCCAGTATGGCAGTGCTTATGTTCTTATGTTTTAAAAGTATTCACCTACTGTAGCAGAACATCCTTTACTGCCACCATAACCGGACACTGAAAAAAAAAATACCAGGGAGTGAATTTTCAAAAGAAGTTACCCAGGCAGGAGTGCCTCCTACTTGGATAAATCCTGATCGCTGGGTACTACCTGGATTTTCAGCCGCCTTAATAGCACCACTGAAAATCTAGGCAGACCAAAGTGGTTCTATCCAGTTAACGCCAGAGGTGGAGTCGGGAGTTAACCGGGCAGAGCCAATATTCAGTGGCAGTACTGGGATAGCTACTCAGTTAACTTAGGGCAGAAAAAAAAAAAAAAAGGCTCTCGGAAGTTTACTGTGTAGGTATCCTGGTACCACCTCTGAATAAATCGGTGGCCACTGCAGACCCAGATAAATCAGTACCAGTTTCTGATAGGGACGAGCACTCAAATACCCAGGTATAAATTCAGCTGCCGCTGGCCAGCATTTAACACACACACAATGCTGACATCCACCAGATGAGTACTAGCCCCTTGGTTTTTAAATGAAAGGGTCTGAGCTCTTCGACTGTAGGTATGGCACCTCAGCCTTCTCCTCAACCAGACCAATGGAGCCACCAGGATGCCCTTCCAACTAAGGATTACGTATATCAGAGTGGAGGAGGACAGTGAACATTATATACTACTGACCCCTACCAGATATTTAATAATGGACTATATTCTCATAACATGACTCAGGGGACACCCTTGATTGGGTCATAACTCTCCTTTCGCTTACAAGAAAAAGGTGTGAGGCAGCATTACAAGGTGCACCCCCCCCCCCCCCCCCCCCCTTCACTCTCGTCCTATTCTTTTTAAAATGGATGCTTTTGGTGGAGAGAATGAAGGTTAAAGTTCCAGGGCTGTCACCACATTTCTTTCTCACTGGCTGACAAGAGTGATGTGCAGGGCTGAGAAGGGCTGTAACTGCATGAGAGACACCTGCTGGTCAAGTGGTGGAACAGCAGTTTGGAATCGCATAGAAGGTAAAACTTAAGAAGCTGACACTCACCTGGCATCACCTACGAAAAAGAAGAGAGAAAAAAAAAGAAAAACAAGGTTAATATAGTTTTAGGTATAGGCCATGCTATTCCCTCTTTGTCACACCTCCTTCCCATCCAGGATATCCTCACCCCTGCCTCCAATCCCTTACCTTCCCTAGCATCTCCCTCTGCCTCCATCTGCTCAGTGGAAGGATCCACTCCGCATCTGTGCCAACCCTACATAAGTCCAGCACTCACAGGTCATTTCCGACAACGATCTCAAGTTTTGTAGGATCAGCATACAGAAGGACTGACCTATGAGCTTTGAAGATACTCCCAGGGCTGGAACAGCTGGGGAACAGCAACAGTGCCATAGGCTCCCGTTGGGTTTGCATGGCCTTTGGGGCATGGTGCTGACATTTTCGGAACCCTCTATGGGCAAATATGCGCCCCTAACTGTGAAGGGTCAAGTTCCAGTCTGAAGTGCCCAAGCAAGGATACTCACGACTGAAATAGCCACGTCTACACAAGAACCAAATCAGAAAGCCGATAAGCGCCAGGATAAGAATCGCAACTATCACTCCAGCCACAATGCCGCCCACGTTCACGTCACCTGCAGAAGAGAAACAGTTATTGGGAGAAGGAATACTGACCAGAGATATATAGCTAGAGAGCAGAGAGTTAACTAGTCTATCAGCCTTCCATTCCTCAGGTGCTTAGAATTGCTGGAAGCGGTAGACTGTTTACTAACTCCCCCCCCCCCCCCTTCATCATTTACAGCCCTGATGCTGAGTACAGAAAGGATCGGTGGCCACATTTTAGGGCTGCTGAGTTCACCAAACATTCTATAAACAGCTGTGCTTCTCTCCTGGACTGCAAGACTGATTTAATGTAAAAAAAATTCTTATATTTTGTCTTTACCCACGGTGAGTGATTTGAGTCCTAACTAAAGGGAAGTTAATTGTAAAACTTATTTTTAGTTATGTACAATTTTGATAACTGTTAGGTTACTTTTATGTACATAGCGGTGACAGATTCATACATAACCTGCTCTGAACCAATTACAGTAAAGATAGAACATAAGAGAATTTAATTCAATTACAAGTCTCTTACTCCTCCCTGATTCCCAGAGTAGCTCTGGCTCAAGTTCGCATCCTACTTCTGCCTCAGTGGTCTTACAACATAGCTCCCGCCTTAGCTCCTGTCACATGCCATCCGCCTCACATTTCCTCTTAAACTCAAGCTGTGGAATGAGCTCCAAGGACTGGCCATGGCCACCAGAGCAGGCTCTTCTCGCTTAATCTGGCGCCAGACATCAAGCTACTGACCCAGGCAAGTGTAAGGTCCAGGAAGGTGGGAGGAGTTGGAGGCACGCTTGGGTTGCCAGTAGAACACATCACCCCCTGCCTGTTCTTAAGAGCAGTGGCTTTGAAGGCTCAGTAGAACATTTCCATCAGTGCCCACCTGAGCAGGCTCTGGCTGCTTGATTTTTGGGGTACAAAATAAATGCATAAAAAAAAAAAAAAAGAAGAAGTTATGGATTGGGGATTACAGGGATCCCAAAGGGTTTTCTGGATTCCAACCCGACTATGGGCTCTCACCTGAATTATTTAATCAAAAAAGCATATGGTAAAGCTCTGACCATCCTAAAGTGACAAAGCTAATCTAAATATGCAAGGTTTCTGGATAGTTACCTAAGCTGTGATTCTGTCAAGTCTTGATTATTTTAAGAGTGTATTAATTGGCTTGCCCGATTATCAAGTTCTGCAGAAAGCAGCAGAAAATGATTTTAGGAACTTTTAACTGATAACTTTAAATTGGGAGCCAATTATGGTGATAATTGAATTTATTCTTAATTTTTTTTTTCAAGATCCTGCATGGTCTTGAGCCTAAATAAATGAATTCGATTGTTATGCATGATCCAACATGATCATTATAAGAGCAATTTAACGCAAGTTAATAACTTGGAAAAACTCAGTGGAAGGTTTGGGGCCTGAATGTTGGAATAATGTTAAAGAAACCAAATATGCTGCTCTGTTGCTCTTTAAAAACATGGCCTAAGAAATATTACTCAGAGGAATAACCAGAGTATGAGATACTTTTGTAACTTTCTATGCTTCACAACAATATACAAAACAGAACTGCTGTCTGTAAAATGACAAAAACCTACCTACAACTCCAGTTGGTATCATTTAATCTCCTCTTTTCATAGAATGTGAGACCGAGGCCCTGAAGCAGCAGCGCGAATCGCTGGCCATCGTCGGCTTGGCACATTAAGAACAGAAAGAGGAGTACAGCACGCAACGCTACCCAGAAGCACCCACCATAAAGGTAAGTGGGGAGTTTATTAAGATATATAGCTGATTACCTATGAGGTTGCAAGCTGACTGTCCGTGTAGTTGTATAGATTACATTGTACCCGCAGGATAATACAGCATTAGGTTTTTTTGGCCAATGATGAAGGCAGGGTTTATTTACCCGTTATAGCTTTTTTTCCTGCTGGTCACACAACAACTGGAGTTTGTAGGTAGTTTTTCGTCATTTTACAGACAGCAGTTTTTTTGTATATTGTTGTATAGTATAGTTGATCTGCACCCGAACAATATTATAGTGCTTCTACAGTACTTAGTGAATTAAGCGGCAATCAGGTGTTCTTGTAGTAACCTTGATTAACTAGTCTGAAAATGTGCTTTATGTAATGCTGAACAGTTATCCACCTTGTGCTGCTCTGGTGAAGGGTGGTCAGTGTGATTAGGTGTAACTCTGGTTGGAGTAGTGGGAGAAGGTGATAGAAGAATAGAAATGGGTGAGGTAAAAGTAATGAGTGGGTTGATAGGGAGGTTCAGTGCTTTTTTTGTAGAAAAAAAGGTGCCGGTACTCATTGTGGGCGGGGTCACCACACATGGCACCGCCCCTATTATAGCCACACCCACATTAGCCACACCCCTTATACCAGCCATGGCGCATATAAACAGACATCATTGAAAATATTATACTAGTATAGGAGAAAAAATAATGTGATTTTTTTTCATTATAAATAATTTCTGTAAGCTCTTACAGCTCCAGTATACCAAGTGCAAAATAAGACAAATTCCAAACACTAAAATGAAAATAAAATGATTTTTTTCTACCTTTGTTGTCTGGTGACTTTGTTTTTCTATCCATATTGGTCCCAGTCTCTGATTCTGCTGCTCTCTATCTGTTCTCTTAACTCCGTTTCCAGGGTTTCCTTTCCATTTATTTCTTTACTTTCCTCCTTTCTTCTTCTTTTGTTGCCCTGCATCCATAAGTAAAAGCTGGGTCCTCCTCCATGGAATTGACTGGAGGAGGTATAACATGGATCCAGCTTTTGCCTATTTTCTCCATCCATGTGCAGTTTTTCTCCTCTTCCCTTTCCCTCATCTCCATCCATGCGCATCTTCTTTTTTCTTTCCTCCCCTACATTCATGTCCAGCACTTCTCCTCTCTCTTCCCCTCCATCCATGTCCAGCATTTCTCATCTCTCTTCCCTCCTCTATATCCATATAAAGCAATAATTCTCTCTCCCCTCTCCTCCATCCAAGTCAGCATTTCTCCTCTCTCCTAGCCAACTCCTCCATCCATGTCCAGCAATTCTTCTCTATCTCCTGCTCTCCTCTCCATCCATTTCTAGCATTTCTCCTCTCTCTCCTCTCATCCATGTCCAGCAATTCTCTCTTCCCTGTCCAGCGATTCTCCTCTCTCCCCTCCATGTCCAGCAATTCTCTCTTCCCTGTCCTCCCCTCCCTGTCCAGCGATTCTCCTCTCTCCCCTCCATGTCCAGCAATTCTATCTTCCCTGCCCTCCCCTCCATGATCAGCAATTATCTCATCCCTGCCCTCCCATCAATGTCCTGCAATTCTCTCTCCCTTGCCCTTCCCTCCCAGCCCATGTCCAGCAATTCTCTCTCCCCTGCCCTTCCCTCCCATGTCCAGCAATTCTCCCATCCCATGTCCAGCAATTCTCTCTCCCTTGCCCTTCCCTCCCATCCCATCCTATGTCCAGCAATTCTCTCCCTTGCCCTTCCCTCCCATCCCATGTCCAGCAATTCTCTCTCCCCTGCCCTTCCCTCCCATGTCCAGCAATTCTCTCTCCCCTGCCCTTCCCATGTCCAGCAATTCTCTCTCCCTTGCCCTTCCCTCCCAGCCCATCCAATGTCCAGCAATTCTTTCTCCCCTGCCCTTCCCATGTCCAGCAATTCTCTCTCCCCTGCCCTTCCCTCCCATCCCATGTCCAATTCTCTCTCCCCTGCCCATGTCCAGCAATTCTCTCTCCCTTGCCCTTCCCTCCCATCCCATGTCCAGCAATTCTCTCTCCCCTGCCCTTCCCTCCCATCCCATGTCCAGCAATTCTCTCTCCCCTGCCCTTTCCATGTCCAGCAATTCTCTCTCCCCTGCCCTTCCCTTCCATCCCATTGATTTCCAGCAATTCTCTCTCCCCTGCCCTTCCCTCCCATCCCATGTCCAATTCTCTCTCCCCTGCCCTTCCCATGTCCAGCAATTCTCTCTCCCTTGCCCTTCCCTCCCATCCCATGTCCAGCAATTCTCTCTCCCCTGCCCTTCCCTCCCATCTCACAGATTAGGCTGCAGAGAATACCTTCTCCTGCTTTAGACTTAGTCCCGCCCACCCCTAGAGTGACATGTCTTATATAACCTCCCCAGTGCTTTTTTTGTGCCGGTACGCAACGGTACAGCGTACCGGCACCTTTTTCTCCTCCTCCCCTCCCCTCCCATTACTTCCAGCGATTCTCTGCCTCTCCCCTGCCCTCCCATCGACGTGCAGCGATTTTTCCGTCCCTCCCCTGCCCTCACCTCTCCCAATATCCAGCGATTCTTCGTCCCCAAGGGTCCTCCTTCACTGCCTGCCTGCCTGCCAGCCAGCGTCGGACTCAGAAGCGAACGGTGCAGGCAGCGATTGGCTGGCAGCGTCGTAGCTTCCCTCTGCAGGTCCCGCCTACAACTTCCTGTTTACGCATAGGCGGGACTTGCAGAGGGAAGCTACGACGCTGCCAGCCAATCGCTGCCTGCACCGTTCGCTTCTGAGTCCGACGCTGGCTGGCAGGCAGGCAGTGAAGGAGGACCCTTGGGGACGAAGAATCGCTGGATATTGGGAGAGGTGAGGGCAGGGGAGGGACGGAAAAATCGCTGCACGTCGATGGGAGGGCAGGGGAGAGGCAGAGAATCGCTGGAAGTAATGGGAGGGGAGGGGAGGAGGAGAAAAAGGTGCCGGTACGCCGTACCGTTGCGTACCGGCACAAAAAAAGCACTGGGGAGGTTATATAAGACATGTCACTCTAGGGGTGGGCGGGACTAAGTCTAAAGCAGGAGAAGGTATTCTCTGCAGCCTAATCTGTGAGATGGAAAATGCTCTCTGAAGCTGCTGCTATAAGTTGTTAGTTTTCTCTCCCTGAAAGAGATCCAAGCCACATTTGTCCTTTAGATTGTAAGCTCCTTTGAGCAGGGACTGTCCTTCTATGTTAAATTGTACAGCGCTGCGTAACCCTAGTAGCGCTTTAGAAATGTCAAGTAGTAGTAGTAGTAAACTGGTGACTGAATTAAATTACTCAGATCACCACCACATTCTTCAAGTGGGGGTTTATCGTGGCACCAGTATTTGATTTTCATGGCAATTTTTATGAGATCGTCAAACTTTAAAACACTTTTTCAGAAGGTAATATGCAGTGTTTTCTCTAAAGAAATAGCGTTTTGAGAAGGGCACAAGTAGTACTATCAGATCATATTAGCGGTTTGTAGTCTTTTGACCACTTACAATGACTTTTTTTAAATTTATATATTCCCAAAGGGCTTTTAAAACGTTCATATATAAAATTTTTTTTATCAAAGAATGTTTATTCAGCCAGGTAAACTCAGATTTTAACTTAATTTTTATTATAATTTAACTAGTAAAAAAGGCCCACTTCTTAACGCAATGAAACGGGCGCTAGCAACGTAATGAGTTCCTGCCATTAATGTTTCCACGGTTGCATTCTGAATATAATTGTTTACATGTGTAAAATTTCTTTATATACAATAGTTTTTGTGTAAACTGTGTTACAATGTGGTAAAAGTTTTCCTTGTTCAGGCCCTTCAATCAGTTTAACAATCACATCAGAAGAGCTCCTTACTCGTGAGAAAGCAACATACAGTTGCCCATGTGAGAGACAGAGTGACAGTGTGTTTTACAGTGTAAGAGAGATACACAGAGTGATTGAGTGTGTGTGTGTGTGTGTGTGTGTGTGTGTGACAAAGTGATTAAATATTTGTCTTCCCTTCCGTTCTGTGCACTTGCCTCCACTGATGTTCGTACCTCCCTGTATATGATTGTTTGTTAGAGATTCAATCCACTCCACTTCCTTCCTCCAAGTTCCGTTCTGTCTGATTGGTTCTTCGTTGACAGTGAGAGCCAATGAAACGCTGAACTACAGACTTACGAACCCTACACTGCCACAGTGCCACGGAGTCAGCTTCAGAATGTTGGAGGTGCTTTTTATTATATAGGATAATTTTTATCTGCACAAGTGCTCCATCGCCTTTAACCTCACCATAGAGTATATAAAGCACTAGCCTGACTCAAGATGGCAGACTTTGTTCAGCCACAATGAGAGAGAGAACGTACTGTTTGGCTTTCTTTCTTCATGTCCACTACATTTTTTTATGTAAGTAAAGGTTTATTTTAGTAGTGCTTAACACTATTTTTTACTTTTTAATCTTTTGGGCTGTTTTCGATGCAGATTTACTAATTAAAGGGGAAACACCTTTTTGCCCTGTAACTACATGTCCCTTTTGTGCTCTTTATATGTGACACTTTATATGTTAGTTGTGACTACTGGATATTTATATGTTCACAATTTTTACTATTTACACACATGCTGGGAATATTAGTATTTCAACATATTGGTGATACGCTTGATCACCACACTGGATGTCACCTTTGTCTACCATTGTTTTTTATTATTTTGTTGTTTTTCTATTGTTTTTTAATCACTGCAACCTAACATTGTTAATGGTGTTCGTTTAATATGTTATTTCATTTAGAATTTTTATTGTTCACATCATGATTAAAGATTTTGACTTATTTTATATATTTTTTTCAATAGATTTTAGATTTATATGTTGTTTTAGACAAATTTAGCATTATATACATATTGATTTTAATTATATTCTTTGTATGTCTGATTAACAGTGTACTGTAAACCCCTGACAGCCTTTTGAGGCAAAATGTGGCCAAGTAAGGTAAACTAAATCTAGTCAGCCATCTATTCTTCAGTCTGCTTTTCTTGTTTGACGTTTTATTTGTGAGCAGATTATTGCCTCTCTTGTTTATCTGTCTACCAGTATTTTGGTTACAGCTGCCTGTACTCTAAAAAATGGCAAACCAACACTTCCAACAGGATGGGGAGTATTTATATATATAAAAAAATGTAAGTTAACAAAAAATGTAAGAGTGGAAACAGCATCAAAGTCTTTGAATTTAGACTCCTGATCCTTACAAACATGTCAAAAATACATATGCTTTTGTCTGGGGGGGGGGGGGGGGGGGGGGGGGAGTTAGATGCATAGTATTAAGAGGTCCAAAAATGTTAACTTTATGCAAAGACAGTGACCCAGCCCTCTTGTCATATCAGCTGAAGATCACTCTCTCTCCTGTTGGCAGCATCTTGTGACAATGTAAAGAAGTCAGAGGCCACACTGCATGGTCTTGTGACACTGAAGGCAGCAACAAAGATTATAGTCCAAGACAGAAACAGCACCTTTTCAAACATTAAGTAGGTGGGAGAGAGAGATGTTACCAGTTCCACCATATGTTCTCCACCAGTGGTAAAACTTGCTCCATCGCCCTGAACCAAGCAGAATGTTCTAAGCTCTGGACGCTGTATTACTAGTTTCTGTAGCACTAGATATACACAAAAGGTGGTACCTGATCTAGGGAGCTTACAAGCAGTTTCAGATAAAAGCTACTTACTGACTTCCATGCGCACAACACTCGAGAATATATCAGACCCGATGCCGTTGCCTGCTGAACAGGAATAATCCCCAGTATCATCCTTCGACACAGGGTAAAAGGTCTGTCATGGGGAGAAATGAGAAATCAAAAGGTTGAAGACAAAGATTAGGCAGCGACAGAAGTCAGTTAATATCACTCTCAGAAGAGACTAATAACCAGAGCCCCATCCCACAACAGACTTCGCTAGAACTGTGGGCTGTTGAAGGTGCACCCAGCTATCTTGCTGGTCAGCTCTGGACCTCTAAGTTTCTCAAGTTTTCCCTGAAGGAGTAGCCTAGTGATTAGACAACTGAGCTGACAATCAGGGAAGCCTGGTTCAAATTCCCCTACCGCTCCTTGTAATCTTGGGCAAGTCACTTAACCCTCCATTGCCTCAGGTAGATTGTGAACCAGAGTTTCCCCAAACTGTGGGTCAGGACCCCAAAACAGAGTCACAACTTAAGTGGGCTCTCCATAGGAGCAATACTGTTCTACACCTCAGGGAGGGGGGGGGGGGTCAAACAATTTTATTTGGCTGCAATCATAGGGTCACAGGCACAAAAAGATTGGCAAGCACTGTTGTAAATCCTCTGGGGACAAGGACCTACCTAGTATACCTAAATGAAACTTGCCTTTACTACTGAGAAGGTGTGAGCTAAATCCAGATTCAAGGCATTACTTACCCCCTTCCCTACCCCCTCAGGATTTCCCTGGTATCTAGGGTAAGGGAGAAGTAGTGATCCCCAGTTGCTCATACATCCTTCGAGCACCAGGTTCAAAGTAGCATCAGCCGACACCTAGCAGCAGTAGCACTAGGGGTCAGGTTGCCATATGAAGGACAAAAGCACCTAGTATGACAGTCTGACCCCTGTAATACTGTAAGACTACCACCAGGGGTCGCAGCTGCCATTTTGAACCCAGAGATGAAAAGGACAGGAGCAACCAAGAAAGACTTCTATCCTAATCCAACAGTCAAGGACTGGATTAGGTAGGCTCTGGGGACGGGGGTCTGACCCCTTTAAGAAGGTTCCCCAGGAGCATCATAAAAGAAGCTTGAGAGACTTGTGTAAGTTTATGATTCATTTACCATGGGAGTCACTAACCCACAGTACTGAGTTACTGCAGGTTAGCGACTCCCATGGTAAACTTCATTCCCTCGCCCTTCAGAAAAAGTCTAAATTACAAGTAGTACAGAATGCAGTGGCAAGAACTATTTTTGGAGTGGATAAATATGACCACATTACTTCTTTGTTATTCCAACTACATTGGCTACCATTAGAAGCAAGATTCCAATTTCAGGTGGATGTAGCCCTGCATCTTGCTTTTTTAAATGATTTTATTTCTAGATCTACTAGAAACCAATTTTTATTAACGTTTCCCTCGTTTCACAATGTAAAGGCAAAGAGGATTTTTCAATCCACTTTTCCATATCAGGCTGCACAGTTTTTGAATTCTCTTAAGAATTTGTGATTTTCAGTTTAGGAAAGCCCTTAAGATGGTTCTTTTTAAGAAATTTTATTAATTTGTGGTAACTGAGTTTTGTTTTTTAAAGAATTGTATAATCTAACTCCTGATGTTTGTTCAGTTTTTGTCTGTTATGTTTTGTGGGTTATAAGACTGTAGTTATAATAATGTGTCAGCTATAAATTATCAAAGTTAATGATATGAATGCTAATTTTATTCTCTTAATTGATGTTTCTAATATTACTTATTTTATATGATTTAGTTTGTAACTTAGGCCATCCTTCTCTATTATTCCTCCTCTTAATTTTTTTTTTTTTTGCGGTGTGGGGCAAGGGAGAGGGAGAGAGAAAGAAAGCGAGCTAAGCCCAGGCATACCAGTGTGCCAGTTTTGGCATCGAGGGTGTAGGAGGCGTTCTGGAAGGTCTGACTGCTCTTTGGGTTTTCCGGCATCAGCATCTCGTTCTTGTACCACTTGTAGGTAGAGGGCGGGTTTCCATTTGTCTCAGTGCACCTCAGTTCTGCCTTGCTACCTGTTGTGACCGAGGTGGGGACACTGATGGTGGGCACCGAGGGGGCTACTGCTCACATGGGAAACAAGAGAAAGAAAAAAAAAACAAAAGGAGTTGAGTCATTTCTCAATGCAAACTTACCGTATTTTTCGGACTATAAGACGCACTTTTTCCCCCCCAAATTTGGGAGGAAAATAGGGGGTGCGTCTTATAGTCCGAAGGTAGCGATTTCCCTCCCTCCCCCGGCCCTGTCACCACTTCTCCCCTACTCACGTCATGCGATCTTCCCTGGTGGTCTAGTGACGTCGGGGCAGGAAAGAGCCCCCTCTTTCCTGCCCAGCGCGCTGCTCTCCATCCTCCTGTATGCAGCCTGACGGTCTCGGCGAGATTCAAAATGGCCGCCGAGACTTCAATTCTCGGCGGCCATTTTGAATCTTGTCGAGACCGTCAGGCAGCATACAGGAGGACGGAGAGCAGCGCGCTGGGCAGGAAAGAGGGGCTCTTTCCTGCCCCGACGTCACTAGACCACCAGGGAAGATCGCGTGACGTGAGTAGGGGAGAAGTGGTGACAGGACCGGGGGGAGGGCGATCCCGAACTCGGACAAGACGCACCGGAGCACCTAGGTTTTAGAGGAGGGAAAAAGGAAATTTTTTTTTTCCTATTTCCCTCCTCTAAAACCTAGGTGCGTCTTATGGTCCGGTGCGTCTTATAGTCCGAAAAATACGGTATGTTATTAAAATCAAGGCTGACCTGCTGTCTCAGCAATACTGTTGAAGGTGGAGCACTTCTGTACAGAGGACCTAAGTTTAATTCCCGGGTCGTCTTCAGCTCTACAGTGAAGTAATGACTCAGATTCCACAGTGCATTAACCCTGGCTAAGGAATGCCACAGCAGGGCTAGGATCAGGGGCATATCAAACCCCATGAAAATAATGAAGGTTCACAGTGTTCTAGGTCACAAGAAGCCACTTCCATAACCACCGTAACAGCAGAAAAACAAAAAAACAGACTATCCCACCTGGTCTGTTATTCTGTGCCCCAATGCTAATGATACAACCCAACTGCCAGAGTTTGACCCCCCCCCCCCCGAAAAAGTTTACCAAAAGTTTTATAAAATGTATTAGTGAATCCATCTGGTGCTGGGGCCTTGCCGGGTGCTAGCGCACGGACCGCTTGAGAGACTTCATCTAGCTCTATAGGCCTAGATAACATTAACTGGACTCACTCTGAAAGTGTAGGAAGCCTTACTGGATCAAGGTAGGCAGAGATAGATTCCCCCAATGGATGAGTCTCAGGAGTGTATAACTTTTCATAAAACTGCTTAAAAGGGGACTGCAAGCTAGCCGGGTCTGAGTGCACTACCCCCATATCATCTTTAAGGCTAGTAACCTGCGCCCGAGCAGCGCGTTGTTTAAGTTTGTGAGCCAACAGTCTACTAGCCTTACTGCCAGATTCAAAGTGAAACTGGCAAACTCGCTGAAGTTGTTCTGATATATCTGCCAGTTGCAACTGGTACAACTCGTGTCTAAGTTTATGTGCTTGATCTAATAATGAGGAAGGAGGCTGAGAAGACCGCCCACGAAGTGACCTATCTACTGCTTTTAATTGTTCTCGCACCAGATTTTCCGCTTTAAAGCGTTCCCTTCGCAGATGAGCTCCCAGTGCTACCAAATGACCATGCATCACTGCTTTAAGGCCCTCCCACAGTATCCTGGGCGAAACTTCCCCATTAAGCTGACTATACTCCTTTATCTGCTACTCAAGTTGGGAAATATGGCCCATATCTGCCATCTAAGCGCCATCGTGGGGGGGGGTCCTTAATGATATAACAGGACACAATTGTAACAAAACTGGGGCATGATCCGACCACGTGCGGGTCACAATTTGATGACTATGGACACACCCAGGGATCAAAGCATCCCCCAACCAGAACTCAATACGCAAGAAGGAACTGAGCACTGTAGAAAAGTATGTATAATCTCGTTGGAGCGGATTTGCTTGCCTCCATCTATATATATAAAACTCACCCTCAACGTTCTATTGTCGGATGACGTCACTGAAGCCAAGGTTCGTAAGTTCGAAGCTCTGAAGCCAAGAAACTCACAGCCTCGGGGCCCCGCCCTCGCGTCAAACGTTATGACGTTGAGGGCGGAGGCGGACCAATTCACTCACATCGACGACGGCTAGGGCGCCGCAATGGGCCACCCACTGACAACGAAGGTGCGTTGGGTGGGGGGCCACAGTCACACATCGACGGTGGCCACGGTGGCGCAATGCCGTCACTAACAACCAAGGTGCGTTCGGTGGGGGTGGGGGGCACAGGAAAGCCTTGCTAGCGCCCATTTCATTGGCTCCAGAAACGGGCCTTTTTTTTACTAGTAAGTCAATAAACTGCCACCTTGTAAGAAAAGCATGGAGCAATCCATGATCGCGTTTAGCATAATGTATTGTTGGTGTAGAGTTATCCAATTGTGGATTGAGCGTAAGGTTAAAATCTCCCCCCACCAGCAGGGACCCCTCCCTGTGCTTTAATAGTAGCTGATCCAACTGGTAAAAAAAAGTCCCTACATGGTCTGCAATGGGGCCATATATGTTCAGCAAGGTGTATCTCTGGTCTCCTAGTGAAAAGATTAATAAGAAACGCCGCCCCCCCCCCCCTTATCTCTAATAATTTTCTCAATGCCCCATGCTCGTGAGTCATTAAATGCGATCAGGACGCCCCAGTTCTCTGTATTATCATGATTGGAAGCAAAATTAATTTGTGGGTATCTTCGGTGAAGGCAAAGATATTCATGTGCTGGTTTCAAGTGTGTCTCCTGAATTAAAGCTATATCTATCAGGAGGCGAATGAGCTCACGAAACAGCAACTGCTGCTTCATGGAGGTACTCAGCCCTCTGACATTCAAAAGTACTAATGTTATGTCGGACATTAAACTTCAAAAACAAAAAGATTAACACGATTAATATTTCCAGTTGGCTCCACATCCCATCCTCCTCCCCTCTCCCTTCCCGAGAACCTTTCCTCCTCCTTGCCAGAATAGAATCACCACATCCTTCCCACCCCAACCTACCCTGTTAGTTTGGTGAAAGACCTCAGAGTTAAGGACAGATAACCAACCGAGGAAGAATGCCCCAAATCCCCGTCTTTCACACAAACCATAACATTATAGTATGATATAAGACTACACTGTAAATTAGTAACATCCTCTGCAACCAGCGATTGAACCAAATAGTAACCACAGAGGCTGGACCCTCTCACGCAAGTCAATAATCAAGCAGAAAAAGGGCAGCTCCAAAATACATGAAGCTCTCAACACTTCTTGGTGCCAAGATCAACTGCAGGCATGGCATTCAGGGAAGTTGCCCAGTCGACTGCTGGCGCTGCAGCCGCTTATGTCCCCTCGTCACTCGCTGCCACTTAGGGCATGAAGTTGACATGGGAACGGTCTGAGACTTGCTGGAAGTTGGTGTCGCCATCGGCAAGTTTCCTCCAATACAATCTCAGTAGCCTCTGATATAGATCTAAGCTGATGGAGTTGGCCATCCTTATGGAATACCAAGGCGAAAGGGTGACTCCAACAATATTTAATGCCCATCTCCCTAAGCTTCATTGTGACACACTTCAACTCAGCCCGCTGCTTAAGAGTAGCTGCTGCAAAATCTTGGCATATTTCCACAGTATAGGAGTCCCATTTAAAGTGGGCAGATTGACGAGCTGCTTTCAATACACGCTCCTTTAAAGTCTTGGAAACAGGCAATTATATCCTTAGATAAATTGTTTCTTGCGAGCCCCATAGCCCTGTGAGAGCGCTCCAGCAAAACTGAAGTGGGGTCTACCGGGATCTGGTATCCGCTAAACAGGGAGCTCACCAGTTGCTGCACTACTGACTCACAGTTCATGTACTCCGGTGTACCGGGGAAACCACAAATTCCGCCAGCGACTCCAATTTCTAAGTCCTCCAATTTATCAGCCAGCTGTTGATCTTCGTGTAACTCGACTACCTCCAAGGAGGTCACTGTCTCCACTTGCTTCTCTAGTCGGTTCTCCATCTCTTTTAGCTGGCTGCCCAGGTCATGGATCTCCCCATGCAAGTCTGCTCCCAGTGCCGCGAGATCAGTCTGAACAACCTTAATATCAGTTTTTATTTCCTGACGACAATCTTTCAACTCACAGAAGGGTGCCTTCTCTGTTTCATCGTGCGCCTCCTCCAGCGCAAGTATGTCTCGGGGCGAGGACCCCCCCCCCCCCCCGATCGCTCTGAGTTACGTGAAGCTGCAGATTCTGGGCCCACCATGTGTTTCACTGAAGTTGTACCGGTAAATGAAAACCGAGACAGATTTTTCTGCGCGCTCATCGCAATACCGGCTCTCCATTACTTAGGCACTCTTGTCACTGCCCACAAACAATTCAGAGGGTCGCTGGGTGCGGGAGGGTTGCCAAAAGAGTATCAAGGGTGGCCGGGAGCTTAGCCCTTAAGTGGCCATATCATTCGGCGACGTCCCATAATCCATTTCTTGACAAAAGAAGGGCAGTGGTTGGGGTATGCAAACCATAGCTCTTTCTGGAACACAGTTAAACATGGCCCTTCTGAACAGCCTCCTAAATTTGCTGCAGGGCAATAACTGGGACTCCCCTTGCCCCCAAAGGTCTGCAAGCCCTGGCACACAGTGCTGTCAGAGGGCCATTCATGGGCGTAGCCACAAACCCAATTTTGGACGGGCCTGAGCCCAAAGTGGGTGAGCATGACAACCCCGCCCCTATTACAGTCCTCCTCCCAAGGTACTTTTAAATCCTTTAGGTCTGCTAGCAACTCATTCCCCCTAATCATGCCAGCTCTAAGCTTTTTCCTCCAATGGAACTTCCTGGTCCCATGAACAGGAAGCTATCAGAGGGAAGGCTTGGGCAGGTAAGAGCAGAGGAAATGAGTTTCTGCTCACCGCTGGTGAAGAACTGAAGGATTTAAAAGGTACCCGGGGGAGGGGGGTGAGGAAGTGGAATTAAAGTGACTTGAGCTCCTGGAGGGAGAGATGCTGGGAGTCTTCAGCTGGTGAGTCTTGGGAATTCTCAGCAGCCACATCACTGCTGTGCCACTGCTGGGTGAGCCTGAGTCCACCTGGGCCCACCCATAGCTATGCAACTGAAGCCACTGTGAAACCCTCCAACTCGTATTTTCAAGGAAGAAAAAAAAAAAAAGCATGGTATACACTTAATACTGAAAGCTGGAGGACCTCAAGCTTGCTATACGACAAGGTTAAGCTTAAAAACATTCAGCAGCCAAAACTAAGATCCTGCAGCTTTCCCAGACTTTATTTAAATCCATTGTGGTGGTCAAGAGTCAGATTTAACGCCACCGCCCTGACACTAACCAGCATGAGTGCAGTACCTCGAACAAGAAGGTCGATTGTCACTTTTCCAATCAGTGATGGGGGTGTTACTTTGACCACTTCACAGGTATAGGTCCCATTATCCTTGGGAGTCACATTATCCAGGCGAATCCCTGTGTTAAAGAACTGTGCCCTGTCCTTATAAGGCTCTGTGTGAGAGAGAGAGAAAATGTGCAACCATCATGGGTATCCTTACAGATTTGGATTAAACAATTATATATATATATATATATATAACACCACTCTGTTCCCAACTTATTTTAGTAATGTAAGAAGAACTGTTATCTATTATTAGATTAAATGCCCACCAAACACAGTGATTCTATAAATTCAAGCTAAGATAATTCTTCTCCTGGCTCACAACTTGTCGACCTGGGAATGGAAGAGGGACTGTATAGGCCTTTTCTTATAGAAATGCAGCTTTTGGTTGGACTGTTAGACCCCACAGTTATGATGCCATCAAGCACTGTGAAAGCAGCTGACAGATCCAGCACATCCTGATTGGTCAGAGATGGTGATATATTAATGTTCTATAACCAAACACTTAACACGTCCTGGATGTTCTCTCGTTATTACTGAACCTTTGACAGCCCTCCTCTCTCTCTTCCCCCTCCCCCCACCAAATGATAAACCACAGCTATGTGTGTGTCTCATTTTGGCAACTGCATTGTTACTTCTGAGAACAGGGAAGTGAACAAGGGTGCAGGGGTTCAAACATATGAATTCAGGATCCAACAGCAAGCAAAGGTCACATCGCTGTATACTGCTAAGAACCAAACCAAGACATACCCACCTGTTAGCTTTCCATCCAAATACACAAAACTCTCGTAGCCCTCCTTTGAGAATTTCCATTCAATCCTTGGAGTTGAAAAATCAGCTGAGTAGGAACACATAAGCTCAGGCGCTGCAAACAGAACACACATCATTGAACTCCCAATATAACAGCTGTGACCTTCATCCCCTAAGCCAACACACTCATCCCTACTGTCCTTACCTACAGTGCCTCCTGCTGGGAGCGGCTAAAACTGCAGAAGCTCCGAGCACATACAGCTCTCTCACCACCAATACCTAGCCAAGGGGTGGCCAACCACATTTCTAGAGACCACAACCCACTTGAATTTAAGATTTTCTCACAATGAATATGCATGATATAGTAGTACATGTAAATCAATCAGGCATATTCATTATGGAACTCTTGAAAACCAGACTGGATTGTGGCCTTTGAAGACAGTGGTCTCCCACCCCTGATACAGCAAGTTAATGAAAACAAAAAGACAAAACTTACAAGCGCCTACATCAACTGGTAGAAAGGGTGTGGTAGTGGTAACTCCTCCCAAGGTTCCAGACCCTATTATGAGAAGGAAAAGAAAAACCCTGTTATTCACCTCACACAAAGTCAGTCAAAGCAATCCGACTGTGGACATCTTCTGTGGAAACCATCAAGAAATGTCAAGCCACAACTGCAATCCCAACACCCCCCCTGATTTTAACAGGCGTGGTCTACATCTACCTCGTGAAAGCACCAAGCTACATCTCTAAACAGGTTTATCCTCCCTTCCTCCAAAACAGACAAATCCTCTCTAATAAGGGAGTTTACAGTGCCTTGTCCATTCTTTACCATCGGTGTGTCCAGTTTCTTTTCTTATAATTTACTGTTTTCAGACAGATATTTTGGTTAGAGCGAGAGCTGTTTTGCAAAGGTTTCTCCTCCAAACCACTGTAGCTCCTGGGAGTTATTTTCAGATTTATTTAAATTTATTTACTGCCTTTTTTGAAGGAATTCACTCAAGTCGGTGTACGGCAAGAAGTCAAACATAAGTATGTAGCATGTATAAGGATAATGCACTTTTTTTTGTGTGTGGGAAGAATGCTTCTCCTGATGAGTAGAACGCCTTCTGCACCCGTTTACTTACCATATCGAGCCACTTCCAGTCAGTTTTTCAGGATATCCACAACAAATATTTATTGGGATTTATTAACCCCCTTTATGAAGGGATTTACCCAAGGCGGTGTGCAGCAGGTACAGTTTAACATTAAAAATTTTAACAGCGTAACAGTAAAAATGGCCAGATATAAACATGAATATTTAAATGAGATGAACTTGAGAAAAGCAAATTAAAACCTAATAGGACTACAATGAAACAAAAATATACACATTTAACAGCACTGAAGAGATGTACATGTAATAATAATGAAACAAACATGCATTTGAACGTTCAAATAACAGCTTTGATGCTAAAATCTTTCTACAACAGAGCTTACATACAGCTGAAGGGTCAAGTGCAGATAGACAGGGACAAGATGGGTGGCTAAACTCTACGCAAGTTCTTAGACCAGTTTATCTTGTTTAACTGTACAAAGTTACATGCATGACAAATTTCCTTGTAGAAATTCTACTGTACGCACATCTCCCTCGTGCACATTCAATGGAGAAATCCTGGAATCCTGACTTGCTGGGTGTGTCCTGAGAACCTCTGTTCTATTGGGTAGCATTTAAAAAAAACAACTTTCTTCAGAAATGAGGTACAATAAAATTGGAAAAGGCAGAATCAGTGACAAGAGTAAACAAAAATGTTAACAAGCGAAGGAGGCGTGCGTTTCACTCTTATGAGGTATGCTGCTATCCTGACAGGAGGGGGTGGTTTGGCACTTCCGCTGAAGCCAGAAACCTGGTTCTTCTTGTTCACCCTGTTCTGCAATCATTCCCTCTTCCTTTCCCTCCCTGGAAGTGGAGATTTGCAGAACTTGCACTCCAGGACTTTCTAATCTTTGGAATTTATTTCCCCATTGACAAGCAGGTTCTGAGCTCTGGGAGAGCTGTTCGGTTCTAGTACCATCAGGGGACGTAACCACTCGTGCACGTCAGTCGTACTAGTAACAGGAAACCATGTTACAGGTCAAAACACTGCTAGTGGTTGGATACATTAAACAGTTCCACTGAGAACATCGTCGCGAAGGGCGACAAAAATGATAGCGGAGATGGGACGACTTCCCTATGAAGAAAGACTAAGGAGGCTAGGGCTTTTCAGCTTGGAGAACCGACGGCTGAGGGGAGACATGATAGAGGTATATAAGAGTGGAGTGGAACAGGTGGAAGTGAAGCGTCTGTTCACGCTTTCCAATAATACTAGGACTAGGGGGCATGCAATGAAACTACAGTGTAGTAAATTTAAAACAAATTGGAGAAAATATTTCTTCACCCAACGCGTAATTAAACTCTGGAATTCGTTGCAGGAGAACGTGGTGAAGGTGGTTAGCTTGGCAGAGTTTTAAAAGGGCTTAGACGGTTTCCTAAAGAACAAGTCCATAAACCACTACTAAATGGACTTGGGGAAAATCCACAATTCCGGGAATAACATGTATAGAATGTTTGTACGTTTGGGAAGCTTGCCAGGTGCCCTTGGCTTGGATTGGCCGCTGTCGTGGACAGGATGCTGGGCTCGATGGACCCTTGGTCTTTTCCCAGTGTGGCATTACCTACGTACTTATGTATCAAGCCTAGACATTACCTTCTTACAGAGCTAAAGCAGAAATTTCATAGGACAGATATCCAGCCAATGGCATTTTTTTTTTTAGCCGCCATTGGTGTAATTTCCAGATATTCAATGCCGGACAGTGTCCAGACACCATCACTGAATACCGGGTTTATAAGGCCAAGTGCAATATCCAGTAATTAAGCATCTAAGCGACACCTCAAAGATGGTACTGACTTATGTGGTCCCATGCGACTGCCAAACTTAGATGGTAAGGTGCTAAATATCAGTCCTTAACCGCTTAAGTGTCGACTCCACCTCTGGACCACCCACAAAACAGAGGACTTTCAGTTTAAACAGTCTGTGGACATAACTGGTTCACAAGCAATTTAACCAGCCTGGAGCTGTTTCTGGCCAGTTAAACTCTGAAAAGAAAAAAAAAAAAAAAAAAACTATTAAACCGAGAAAGCAACAAGGAAAGGGCAAAAGAAAAAGGGGGAAAGAATGAAGGGAAATAGACTTAAACTTGCAAATTTTTGCAAGAATGGAGGGTTCAGTATTCCAAATCAGCAATGGCAATCTTTGACTGCATGTTCAAGTGTACAGCGCTACGTACATCTAGTAGCGCTATAGAAATGATAAGTAGTAGTAGTAGCAGCTGAGACCTTTTCCTAACATGCACAGCACAATATTTTCAGCCAGTTTGAAGTTTCCAGAAAGTAACATATATAGTAACATAGTAGATGACGGCAGAAAAAGATCTGCACGGTCCATCCAGTCTGCCCAACAAGACAAACTCATATGTGCTACTTTCCGTGTATACCCTACTTTGACCCGTACCTGTCCTTGTCAGGGCACAGACCGTACAAGTCTGCCCAGCACCATCCCCGCCTCCCGCCACCGGCTCTGCCACCCAATCTCAGCTAAGCTCCTTAGGATCTATTCCTTCTGAACAGGATTCCTTTATGTTTATTCCACGCATGTTTGAATTCCTTTACCGTTTTCATTTCCACCACCTCCCGCGGGAGGGCATTCCAAGCATCCACTACTCTCTCTGTGAAAAAATACTTCCTGACATTTTTCTTGAGTCTGCCCCCCTTCAATCTCATTTCATGTCCTCTACCTCCTTCCCATCTCCGGAAAAGGTTTGTTTGCGGATTAATACCTTTCAAATATTTGAATGTCTGTATCATATCACCCCTGTTTCTCCTTTCCTCCAGGGTATACATGTTCAGGTCCGCAAGTCTCTCCTCTTGTAAAGCAAATCCCATACCATTCTCGTAGCTTTTCTTTGCACCGCTTCAATTCTTTTTACATTTTTAGCAAGGCAACAATTCTAATTTTCAAAAAAAAAAAAAAAAAAATTGTGGTTTACCCATTTGAACTGATCTTTGGTGCTGTCAGTTTGCAGCTCTAGAATGAGCAGACCTGGGTCCCATGTGAATATTATTTGGTCCCAGGCCTGACTTTGGTTCAGGACCCAAAATGAGAGAAAAACTTACAGGCCTGTGACTGACTTGAACTCCGGTGTTGCTCAAAGGCTCATGAGCAATTGGGACACTGCAGAGCAAGCAGAAACCCGCAAGGGCGGGGGTCTAACTTGCAGAGTTGCATGAATGTGGCAATATGGTGGTCACATGTTCAGAAAGACAGAACTGGATAATTCCACAGGAAGATGACCAGGTGCCACAGAAAGTGTTTTGAGGAAGATAAAAAAGGCAGGCCTAAGCTCAGGAAGTCCATAGACTTGTCTGTTAAGTGAAGATTATATAAGTGATTGAAATAGATCATTACGTTGGAGAGTCAGATTCTGATAATACCAATGGTTGTATTGCTTGCTGTCCTCCCGATGAGAACTGCTGATTTGACTTGTACCTGGTAAATAAAATTGAGCTGTACTTCTCATCACAAATGGTGTTCTGTAAACTGCACTTACTGAGCAATGGCTAATTGTAATTATACTTGGTGGTTAAGAAATAAAAGTATCTAATTGCTTTCTCAATCGCAGCCTTGGGTGATTTGTTCCATTCCTATGTATTGGTAGGAGAACTGCCATATTGGGAGGGATAAATACACCTTAAACAAAAACACATTGCCAAAGGTACCGTATTTTTCGGACTATAAGACGCACCGGACCATAAGACGCACCTAGGTTTTAGAGGAGGGAAATAGGAAAAAAGAAAAAAATTTGCTTTTTCCCTCCTCTAAAACCTAGGTGCTCCGGTGCGTCTTGTCCGAATCCCTCCCTCCAAGTTCAGGATCGCCCTCAGGGTTACCTCCTCCCCCCTCCCCGGCCCTGTCACCACCTCTCCCCTTACTCACGCGATCTTCCCTGGTGGTTTAGTGACGTCGGGGCAGGAAAGAGCCCCCTACTTTTCTTGAGTAGGGGGGATTCCAGAGGTAAAGGAGGCTTTTAACTCAGTCCAGAAACTGGATTCATATGTTCCCTCTAGAGGATATCAGCTTAAAAGACTGATGCTTGGACAGGTGGATATCAATAGTTGGAAGTGATCAGACCAAGGTACAGGCTTCCACACAAACGAGCTAATCAAGCTAGAGGGATAGAAGTAAAAAGACCAACGCAAGGCCCTGTTCATGAGTTGCATCCTCTACAAACACCAAATTCACTCATCTTCAAGAACGATTTAAAGTTATGAACATTGGTATCAGCTTCATTCTCTAAATGTAAGTTAGAATCTCCCAGGACAACTACTCTAGAAAATTGGGACATGGTGGATGAAGTGACCTCCAGTATCATAGGTTCGGCCTTGGTCCAGGCTCCTGGCGGATGGTTTATGAGGGGTACAGCAATCTTACATCTTTGGAGTCCTCACAGAATTTGGACAACAAATATACCAGTTCTGGGAACACTCCTGAATTGACTAGGGATACATGAAGAAAGCCCTTACAAATGAAAGCAAGTCTTTCCTCGTCTTGGAGAATGATGTCAGTCATAACCGGGAGGGTATAACTGGGGTAGTATCGTACTATTAACTTCCATAAGCCATGTCTCAGATAAACAGAAAACCCAGATAACCCAGATCTGAAGACTGTAGAAGATCACATGATAACAAAGCCTTATTCCCCACAGATCTTGCATTGACGTAAATTGCTAGTATGGGAGTTGAGTTATGTGTTCTAAGAAGATTGTTTAGCTAGGTTCAAAAGAGACTGAGTTTTAGGCCGCTGAGGGGGCATCAGTGTGTCTTGCCTAGAGTTGAACTTGGTAAGCTGCCTGTAGTCTGAAGCACTCAGCAAGCATGTGTTGGTACAGTATATCAGACATCTGCCAGTGAGAATAGGCCATTTTCAAACCCTAGGTTTCCTAGGTATATTGTAATCAACAGCCCATGTAGACATGGGAATCACCACCTCTTGTTTTTTTTTGGAGTAAGCATCATGAAATAGGTCTCCTGGCACTTCCTGGTGACTCAGAATGGACAGAGATGGAAACAGATGTAGGGCTCAAAGGACCATGTGTCTTATTAAAGCATGGTAATCCTAGTGCTGGTCAACAGCTCGCTTCCCGCACCATGACAATGTATATTGCATCACACATGCACAATGAAGGAAGCCGTACAGATTCCATCCAGCCTATTAGATTGTAAGCTCTTTGAGCAGGGACTGTCTTTCTTCTATGTTTGTGCAGCGCTGCGTACGCCTTGTAGCGCTATAGAAATGCTAAATAGTAGTAGTAGGTGACAAATGAGCTCCCTGCTTAACAAAAGACATTCATCATCTCTGGATAACTACTGAATGATACAGAGAAGAGCAAAAAATAAAACATCCTTGAGGAATCATATTCCAAATATTTAAACATTACAAACTTGCTTTTCAGGCAGAGGCTGGTAAATCTGGTTCCAATGATGCCGGGGGGGGGGGGGGGGGGGGGGGGGGGGAAGAGCACAGGAGAATGGTATAAGAGGCAAAGACCATCCCAGCTGGGAATCTCACTCTGTTTTGCCTTTATTAACAGGCAAAGTATGAAAAATGGAATGGAATGTGTGTCTGATTCCTTTCTCTCAACAGCTGGCATGTCCGTCCACCGGAACGCTGGCTAGAAATGACCTTCAGGCCAAGCTTTATGAGAAAGCTCACACCACACTCATTGCCTAATGGTTCCAACACAATATTAAAAGTGAGGAATAGCAACACAACTTCACTTTGCAAAGACACACGTTGCACTAACAGATAGAGATACCTGTCCACCGAAGCAAGACTGACAGCTCATAAAATTGGAGGCTTTTGGCTACTGGTAAGGAGAATTACCTTCACCTTACCTTGGCTCTAAACGATATCTAACCAGTTTTTTTATTTTATTTTGAGGCGGGGGAGAGGAGATAACACGCCAGTTTAGAGGGTGGAAAGTGAAATCAGATTCTCCTTAAAAGGAGATGCCCTGAGTATTGTAACAGGTCATCATTAGCACAGGGACCACAAATATAATCAACACAGGTGCTGGAAGCAATAGAGTGGACACGCTGGCAATAATTTCTCATTAAACTTTCGCAGTCCCTTCATGTTGTGTATCTGGGGTTAAAGCACAAGAGTGAAGTGCTGGCAAACTAAGGGAGAGGAAGGAACATGACAGAGGAGTCAAGGATAAGCAAAATACCAACCTGCTGGCGGCAGCCTACTTAGCCCTGGGCTGCTGCTTTAACTGGCCAAGTTTCAGACAGCTAAATAAAAATACCCTGCCTGCAGAACCAACTGCATCATTTATTTATAAAAAGTTCTCTCTCACATTACCTACCATCAGGGCTTTTTTTGAGGGGGTACTCGGGGGTACTGAGTACCAGCACCTTTTCCACTGTCTGCTAAAATTGACCCATGGACCCCAAGTTTTAATGATAGAGCTCAGGCTCTACACACCAATTCTATCTTGTAATAGATTCTGTGACTGGTTGCAGGGGGTCTGGCTATTATGGGGTGGGTCCCTCAGTGATCACCCCACTCCTGAAGGGTGGCCTAGCATTTGAGTACAGGCACCTTTTTTGCTAGAAAAAACACAGTGCCTACCATTCTAAGAAGAAGTACACAGAACATACAAATTCATTACATAAACAAAAAATAAAGAACAGTCTATACAAATCCCAGAAACACCATTGCTCCTCTGACACACCCTGTGGATTTCATGTTGCCTTAGTTCATGACCTGTTGATTATGCTCTATTTTAACAATAATTTCAGTTAACACCTTCCCCCATCCAAACGCTCTGTTACCAAAGAAACCTGGCAGGGTGGAGACAAACGGACGCCAGTCCCGGCATGTTAGAAGGGCACAGAACACTTTCTAAGCCGCTTTACTGTTATCAGAATCCAACAGGAGTTGGACAGCCTCGATCTCTTCTCTGATCAAAAGAGAAGGGGAAAGGGGAACCAATACACCACCCAATTTTACTGCGGTGCAGGTACATCGCTTAAGATGTGACACTGGAGGCAAAACCCACAAAACACGAGTGGCAATCAGCATATCTAAGCAGAAACGAAAGCAGGGTGCAAGTTAAAAGAAAGATAATTCAATAACCCATATCAGTGTTTACATAAATACAGCAACAGGGCTTTTATTCCTGCTAGAAATACATCCTCTGCATTGACCAAGTTGTGATTTACCAGTACAGGCTGAGATTATTCAACATAGATTTTACACTGCCAGGCACATAACCCTACAATTAGCAGCAGGTCTGCCCTACTATGACCTGAACATGTATACCCTGGAGGAAAGGAGAAACAGGGGTGATGTGATACAGACGTTCACATATTTGAAAGGTATTAATCCGCAAATGAACCTTTGCCGGAGATGGGAAGGAGGTAGAACTAGAGGGCATGAAATGAGATTGAAGGGGGGCAGACTCAAGAAAAATGTCAGGAAGTATTTTTTCACGGAGAGAGTGGTAGATGCTTGGAATGCCCTCCCGCGGAGGTGGTGGAGAGGAAAACGGTAATGGAATTCAAACATGCGTCGGATAAAGATAAAGGAACCCTGCTCTGAGGGAATGGATCCTCAGAAGCTTAGCTGAGATTTGGTGGCATAGCCGGTGGTGGGAGGCGGGGCTGGTGGTTGGGAGGTGGGGATAGTGCTGGGCAGACTTATACGTCTGTGCCAGAGCAGATGGTGGGAAGTAGGGCTGGTGGTTGGGAGGCAGGGATAGGGCTGGGCAGATTTATACGGTCTGTGCCCTGAAAATGACAGATACAAATCAAGGTAAGGTATACACAAAAAGTAGCACATATGAGTTAAATTTATCTTGTTGGGCAGACTGGATGGACCATGCAGGTCTTTTTCTGCCATCTACTTTCATCTACTATGTTACTATGTATGAAAGCTCATACAGTGGTTCCCCAAGTCTGTTCTCCTAAAAAAAAAAAAATAAATAAAGGTTCTCATTTAAAAAAAATAATTCACCTTAAAAACTAAAATTCAAGTTGAAGTAGATCGAACTTGAGAAAAACTGAAGTTACACCATATAAACCAGCATCCTCAATTTTTTACAACACGCTTTTTTCACAGAATATAAGCAGGTTATTTTTTGGTAGGTTTCCTGAAGCCTCAACATCTTACTGTTCCTTCACTGAATTTTAATGTTTGTTTATTTATTTGGATTTTGCTCACATCTTTTACAGTACTAGCTCAAGGTGAGTTACGTTCAGGTACACTGGGTAAATCCTTGTCCCAGACCACCAAGCAGGAGTGGGATTTGAACCGGCCACCTCTGGATGTGAAGACCGATGTGTCTAACCACTAGGCCACTCCTTTATATTGTAACCCATTTTAATTCAACTGTAATTAAAAAAAAAATTGCACCAGCTTCCCATTGGCAACAGAGTTCAAGGTTAGAGAAAAGGGAAAGCAGGGACCGCAAGAGGACACTCATAGGCAAAAATTGAAAGGATGGGGAAACTGATAGTTCCATAGGATTTTCAGAGGAGATGTCAAAAATACAGCTGGGGGAAAAAAAAAAAAAAAAAAGGAAAGCCTTCCCATTCTTGGCAATTATTGATAAAAGGGGCCATCAAGTTCTATAGCAAAGTTACAAAATTTAGAAGCATTAGAGAAAAAGAGGGGTATTTAAATGTTTCATGTCTCCCAAGAGATAAGCCTCTTAACGAACTCTCTGGAACAAGAGAGACACAAGATGAAAGGTGAAAAGGGATAGATTCAGGAGGAGTAACAAGGAAATATTTCTATACAGAAAAAGGGTGGTGGGCACATGAACAGTTTCCCAGCAGAGGTGGTGGTGAGATGAAGATGATCCAAATTCGAGAAAGCACAGATCTCTGGGGAGAGGAAGGCATTGTAAAGATCAGTAGCATGTGATGGATGGGCAGGCTGGATGGTCTATTTTCTGCCTCTCTATTAAGGGAAGAGACCTAGGAATCAGACAAGAGAAAACTGGAGCAAGTAAACAGGGGACGGCTTACTTTTAAGCAACTCTCACCCACGAGAATACATTAAAACACTTCACTGATATTTACTGGTTCAAAGTACATCTCCTGTCTTATGAAATCTTTCAAGTGAAACCAACCTGACACTGTAAATGTTTCAGTTTCAAAAGGTAGGCAGACTGATATCAACCTGGCTTTTCAATAGTTTCACTTAAAGTTTTGGAGAGCTCAAATCTCGTAAATGTTGAAAGCTAATTCAATTTAAAAATGGACAAATAACCCCCCTGGGCTTTTGTAATGCTTGGATTATAACTGGGGGGGGGGGGGGGCGCACCCACACTAGGAACCTATTCTATAAACAGAAAACAATTCCTAACATTGCTTTTTTGGCTGCTGCCACACAACGAGCAGATTTCAACGTTTTGTCCACGATGACACCTTTTCCTCAGAGACTCTCAATGCACATTGTACTGTATCTGCCATCTGCTTTGCCCACGCCGAACCCTTGCGCTTTAAACTCCATTGGCTGCCTGTAAGGAGTGCATTGCCTTTAAGCTTTGCTCCCTGACACACAAAATCTATGGGGCTGCCCCGGATTACATGCTCCCCCTTGATCGACCTTCCACCTAGAAATGCCAACCCTGCTGCTCGGTCCTATCGCCACCTCCCGAATTGTAAGGGTGTCAAGTACAAGAAGATCTTCACCTCGTCCTTCCACTACTGGAGTCCCAAACACTGGAATGCTCTACCGCACCACCTTAAAACTCAAGCGGACCATGCCCTCTTCAAGAAGTTGTTAAAGACCTACTTCTTTGCTAAGACTTATTCCCCACTTTACGCCGCTGATTGATGCACCCTCCCTGACCCTTACCCTGCCTAGTTTGCACTGTTAGAAACTACTCCCCCTATTTGCTTCTTGTATACTTTCCTAAGTTTTCAACTTTGTAATTTTTACTTAACTTTCTGTAAGCCACATTGTGCCTGCATGAGTGGGAAAATGTGGGATATAAGCGAACCATAAATAAATAAATCTGGATGCCTCTGTTCTAGCCTCTCAAGATGTCAGACAGTTTCACAATTTTGAATAGTTCTGTGTCATCTGCAAGTTTTATCATTTTGCTCATTCCATTTCTATATCATCTATAAACAGATGGGTAGAAATGAAGTACCTGTACTTCATTACAGTGTAACATGATACGAGTTATTGATTTTGCTGAATCAGATACCAATATAAAAATACAGCTTTAATTGGTACAGAATCAGATAAACTGGTCTGGATTTCATTTCACATCCCCCTTCTACCTGGACTACTGATAACAAAAACTAGCTGGGTGTATACCTAAACCCATCAACACTTCTACTACACCTATGAAAAGACTACACCTCCACCTATTCTCAAAGACTAAGCCCATCTAAGCTCAATCACTCTCAGACAATGGACCAGCAGATGTCCAGATGATGTCATTAAACATGGGACCAGTTACCATGCCCCATCTGAAAACTAGATGAAACCAGTTTTCAGCTATTCCTGAGTTTTCATTGGATCAAGTACACCCTACCTGACTTCAACCTAGGGTCCAGCAAGAAAATATAAAAAGACTGGAATATGCCCAGCTCTCTCCAAACTTGCCAGGGTTGCAGTTAAGCCGCCGAATTGGGCGGCTTTTCGGAAATGGCTGCGTGGAATTTTCTAATCACGTGGGTTGTGGGGATTTGGGCGGGTTTTCAAGCGGCCGCAGTGCGGGTTTGGGTGGGTTTTTTGCGGCCGCCGATTGGCCGGTTTTCCCGCTGCCGGGGCTTCTATTGGTCCAATAGAAGCTTTTCCGGGGCTTCTATTGGTCCAATAGAAGCCTTTCAGGGGTGGGGTTGATGTCGGAGCGGGGCTAGTGATGCGGGAGGCGGGGTTAGGTGACACTGAGGACGGGGGTTGGCTGCGGGCAGGTTTACAGCTGGTTTTGGGCTGGGAAAATTTTTTCCAACTGGCAACCTTGGCTCTCTCTCTTGGGATCTGCCTCCTGACTCTCTGCTGGACTTCACACATACGCTGATGATTTTCTCCAGGCTCCAACTGCACTCTGCAAGAAAGACTTTCTTCATCACTCCAACCAGCTACCAGCAGACTATCAAAGTGAGTTGCCATATCCAGCATAATTTATAATTCAGACCCGATATCTTAAAAAGCACATTTCCACTTGTGATAAGATTCTTAAAGACTGCCTCTCTCTTGTAACATTATTACATTACCTGTATTGAAAATAAACCTCTTAAAGATAAAGATATGGTCTTTATGTTCTGAGCACGTCCTTAAACCTTGCAGTGCAGGTTAATGTAATTTAACAAATATAATATTTAATTCCCCTTTTCTTATATAGTCTTATGTAAGAAATATATTTCTATTCTCCACCAATTACCTATAAGGTAATATAATAAGCATATATAATATACGTGTGGCTGGGCAGGGGCCTTCCTCCAGCAATGTTCGCTGCCACGCTTCCTGCCCCGATCCCCCCCCCCCCCAAACCAATACTTGGTTTTAAATGTGAAACCTAATAATATTAGTGTTTATGAAGTTTGGTATTTAACCTCTTTCAGAATTGAAGATTTTTTATGTTATTGCCCTCCTGGAGTTCTTTATGCTGATTGCTCTATTTTACCAGATATACTGTTTTCCAATAATATCTCTTCACAAACCATATTGTTGGGAGATTTTAACTTACATTTTGATTTAATAGCTTCTGATTTGGTTAGTCAGATTTTTCTGAGGCTTTTAGGTTCAGGAAGGAATCAGATGCTCTCACAATGCGGGGTATGTATTGGATTTATTTTTTTATTTATTTTACTTATTTTTTTCTTTTTAGATAAGATGTATTTAGCTAGTCATTCTGTGGTTATCTCAGACCCCAGTGCTGTGCTCTGATTATTTAAATTTCCTTTTTAATTCCTGATTCAATTAAATCCCTTAATAAGATGAACTGTAAAATAAATAAATACCCTTCCCCCCCCCCCAAAAAAAAAACACAACCCAAAAACACACACAAGGGACAGATTGATCCTGCGAGGTTAAAAAATTGTTTGGATGCCTAAACTGATTAATATAGATGGTTTGTCTGTAGACCAAATTGCTTCTTTGAAATCCTTTAATTATACACGCCAAAAAAATCTTTGCTCCTTGGTTCTCTGATGAATTAAGATCATTGAAAGAAATCGTTTAGGAGAAAAGAATGTGAGTGGTGTACATATACTGACTCATATCAAAAGTCTGAATACAAAAACAAGTTAAATATTTACCAAACAGGAGAGACTGAATACAAAGAAACATTTTAATGGTGAACAATTGCTAAAGCTTCTTCATCTTTGGACACACACCTTACTTCTTCACTCTCTATGAAGTCAGCGTGGCATATCGTGCCAGGAATTTGCTGATATTTTTCAGAAAGTAGATATTTTGAGTTCTTTTGATGGTTCTATTCTTCCTTCTGAACAGCCTAGTGTTTTGGAGATTAAATGGACGCGTTTCTCTGCGATTTCCCAACAACAGGCGAAGTCCATAATGGGTGAAGTGAATTCTTCACATTGCATATCGAATAACTGTTCCCCTGAGATTATTACATTTTTAAAAAAGCGGATCTACTGGCTCCTTTGACTACAATAATAAACCTTTATATGAAGGAAAAGTATCTGAAACCCGGAAAAAAAAAAAGCATCGTTCTATTGCAGGGCGTTACTTTTGATTCAAAGCAGGTCATTAACTATTGACCTATTTCTTCATTGAAACTCTTAGCAAAATTTTTAGAAAAAGCTGTGTTAGATCAACTGCAGGATTACCGTGAAGAGAATGTATAGATACTTTACAATATGGATTTAGCGCTAAAAACTCAATGGAGACATTGTCGATTTCGGTTTTAGATTCCATTCATGTTGGTTTTGACCATGGTGAAGAATATCCGATGGTGTTCCCAGATGTCTCTACTTTTGACAATTCATCATGAGATTGTTAAACAGAACACATTCAACTGCAGGATTACCGTGAAGAGAATGTATAGATACTTTACAATATGGAGTTAGTGCTAAAAACTCAATGGAGACATTGTCGATTTCGGTTTTAGATTCCATTCATGTTGGTTTTGACCATGGTGAAGAATATCCGATGGTGTTCCCAGATGTCTCTACTTTTGACAATTCATCATAAGATTGTTAAATAGAACACATTCACTGGGTATTCAGGGAGCAGTTTGGAAGTGGTTCCAATCATTCCTTGCTGAACATTATTTCTGGGTTTGTTTAGAAGAGGGTTCTGCTTCAGGTTTCTGCCCTTTCAACTGTTAACATATATACGATTCCAATCTGCGGAATATTATACTGCTTAGGTGTCCAATATGATTTGAATGCTGATATCCAGTTCTATTTTCCAGTAAACAGTACTTTTTCTTTCTTAGAAATGCATTTGCAAATATGAAGATCTTGGTTCAATGCTAATAGGCACAAATTGAAATGTGAGGAAAACGCAGATATTATTCTCATCAGTTAGATCCTATGTAATGTGCTAAACAAATAATTCTCTTTGGTGTTTACAGAACAAAATCCTGGAGAAGGACCATGGTCAGCTGCTGAGGGTATATCTGGGAATGGAGCGGATATTGCACATTCACGGAAGAAAGCGTTTATTTATAAATGACTTGAAAATCTGAAAAAGGACAAAGCTATGGGGCCAGAAGGGATACATCCCAAGATACTGAGGGAGCTCAGAAATCCTGGCAGGACCTCTTAAGGATTTATTAAATAGATCTTTAGAGATGGGAGAGATTCAGTGGGATTGGAGATGAGCCGATATGGTCCCTCTTCACAAAAGCGGAGTCAGGGAAGAAGTGGGAAACTACAGGCTGGTAAGCCTCACGCCGGTGGTAGGAAAAATAATGGAATCACTGCTGAAGGAAAGGATAGTTGACTTTCTAGAATCCAACAATGGTTACAAGATCCTAGGCAACATAGTTTTACTAAAGGAAAATCCTGCCAAACAAATCCAACTGGATTTCTTTGGTCATCCAGTCAAAGAACATGCGCTTAATTTCGGCAAAGCCTTCGATACGGTTCCTCACAGAAGACTCCTGAATAAGCTGAAAGGGCTTAACTTAGGACCCCAAAGTGGTGAATTGGATTGGAAACTGGCTGACAGGCGACAGAGGGTGGTGGCAAAGCTATTCACAATATCCTCATGTTTTAGGAGCTCATCCTGGTCTTCAGATTGTTGCATAATGGTGATCTCATGACATAGCTTCTGTTAATTTCTGCTATGACTATATCAGTCCAACAAGGTACTGCAACCTGCAAAGAATCCTGCTCTCTCTCCTAAATCAGCATGGCTAAAGTACGCCTATAAAGTATAGTCATGCCCAGTGCATTTTTTTCTAGCGAAAAGGGTGCCGGTACTCAAATGCCAGGCCACCTTTCAGGGGTGGGGTCATCACTGAGACCCACCCCATAATAGCCAGGCCCCCTGCAACCAGTCACAGAATCTATGACAAGGCTGAATTGGTGTGTAGAGCCTGAGCTCTTCCATTAAAACTTGGGTCAGTTTTTAGCAGACAATGGAATAGGTGCTGGTACTCAGTACCCCCTCAAAAAAAGCCCTGGTCATACCACAGATAATTAAGAACTTTGCACACATTCTGGGTACTGATCTATAAAATGAGTTAATTTAAGATTTAACTCTTGCTTTTTCATTCATGGCATGCACAGAACAGTTATACAAATCAAAATCAGTTACAAATTCATAGAATATTCAAAGCAAATACAAAAATTTAAAACTACTAAAACGAATGAAAAACACTAAAAAAAATATCAAAAGCTAGGCAGCCTTCAATGCAACAGAAACAAACTAAAGGAATCTCTGACTACTCAAGTTTTCAGGATATTAAACTTGTATAATCTGATATGGCTTTCAGCTGAAACAAAGGAGTGTCCCGTAATAAACTGGTTCCAAAAAGCATCTCACTCAAGAGGTGACTAAATAAGGCAGCCTTTAAAGGCTGAATGATATTCCGCTCCCAAGTTGGGAGTCAAAGAAGTCCCACATGCTTATGATCAATGGGAAGCAGTGAGGGGCATGTGCGCGGATGTGTGTAGGATCAGTAACCTGGGTCCTAAATCTCATAAATTGCAGGGAACAGATTTAACAGGCTCTGGACCCAATAAACTTTTAATCAAAGAACATCTTCCAGTTTCTGGTAGCCTTGGTCGCTCTCCCACTTTTTGTGTTTTGTTGTCTTTACTGTGGGGCGCGTTTGAGTTCTCCGCTTGCCAGCGGACTTCCTCTCACATCTGGACCCACAGAGTCATGTTCAGTCCTGCAGGCTCTTAGTGCACTCTACTGCATGACCAAACACGTACACAAAATGGCACGAGTATTAGGTCTCGGCATTCCAGTAGGTACTGTGAACTTGCCACAGAGCAATGTTTCCTTGAAAACTGTTTTATCTAGCTCATTTATCAGCCACTACCAAAGCTTTTGACAGCTTAAATGGCTCATCCCAACGTCCTGTGGTACTGATCTAGAAGCGACAGCAGCGTTCCATGCCTTCTTTAAAAGCAATCTTCTAGCAACACAGGGCTAGATGAGGACAACCTCAGGCTGTCTAATCACTTCTGCATTACTATGAGAAATATGAGCCAACAATCTTACCAGAACTGCTGGTTTAAATGCAAATAGCTAGGACAGACCCCCACTAGAATCTACAAGAGAATGCTTGCAAAACACTAATTCCCATCAAGGTACTGAATCCAGCAACCACCACTCCCAATCTGAGTCATACAACATATAACTATGCTCAGTTCCAAGGAGGGGGGGGGGGGATTGGAAGACTTGCTCCAACCATTTTGTCAGCAGTATACATGTTTACTGTCCAGGAACTGCAGAGAACCAAAGCTGGGATTAGAACTCAAAAGGTTGATGCAGAAAGCTACTGCGAAATAATCACGAGGTTATCACATGTTGTACATGCACGTTAGTGGCCAAGAAATGCAGAGAGGGATTGAGCACAGGTGTTAAGCACAGAATACACGGCTGCATTACATTCAAAATGTATGTTAGTGAGGCCATTACGTCCTTATATGCGCAAACAATGCAAGCCATTTTTGCAAGGTCTGAGACGGCACAAAAGGTTTAAGCAGAAGATGTCATGCCAGTTTTCCAGATTAAAGTGCCAGTTTTTGTCTCTCTCTGCAACTGGAAAGAAGTGCATGCAACTTTAAAAGCCTGACTGGAGGTAACTGATCAAGCGCGCATATCTGAACAAAAATGAAACAGTGCTAGCAAACATTGGCACTGCTCTTCTACACAAGTTCTTTTGCAAGGCTGAAATTTATCTGTGGATGACGAAGGCACCAATGTGAGCTGGTACTTTCGCTTTTATACTGTGAAACCTTTGTACACATGCAGGGCAGACTTTCCCCAATTAGCACAAAAATTCTGCACAGATTAAAAAAAAAAAGTGTGTGTGTCATGGAATTAAGTTTGCGTTAGAAGCCACATGCTCAGCCATTTACGCATGGCTCTACCATGTGGCCTCCTGCATCAGCTGTAGGACTAAGTTCTAAAAACACTTCCTTCAGGAATGAACCCTGGCCAGCTGATATCAGATAAGTTCCTTTTGAGTAAGTGCCAGCCAGCAGAATATTAAGCAGCACTCTGTTTACTACTGATGAATATTCCCTCCGACTACCTCGGTACTAGTCAAGGCAGTGCTTTGGGCAGTCTATCGGAAGAGCCAGAAGGTATCAGGTTAGAAGTGACAGTCTGCTCACTGGATAAAGTTAGGACTGCAAAAAAGCTGTCTTACCATTATCAAGTGAGTGGTCTGAATATCACCACTAACCAGATAACACGGATTCCTGAATATTCGATGCTGGCTGGTATTCAAGCACAGAATATCCAGTGGCTTTCACCATCCGCTATCAGCACTTATTTTCTTATATAGAAACTTGTTTTTGCCATTGATTTTGGTCTGGCTTTATAAAACAGCTAAATATAGATACAGTATCTGTGGGAATCACCATTAAAGGCATCTTAAGACACGTCTAGGTGCCCACATTCTTTTTTTTTATCCACTTGTCCTTTTAAATTTCCCTCCAACTCTGTCTCATCAACCAGGAAACCTGACAATGTAAAAGGGTCCTATTTTCTCCTCACTTGAGCCCGTTAGCACAAAACATGGTAACCTTGGGGATCAGCCTTGACTCTTGGGTAAGAAACCAGCCACATAAACTAAGCCCTGAAGGCAATGTTTTGTATGACAAGAAACATTACCTCAGGCCAAGCACACAGAAAACCACAAATTACACGTAACTCCTGTCAGCTACAATCTTTAACAGGCAATTCTGTCTCCGATAAAAACGTCTTACCCGATATTCTTTCCTTTTCTCCTACCAGACTAGTCTAGATCAAGTGAGTGATGTATCTGTCAACCAGAAGATGGAGCCAGAGCAAGAAAGTAGTTTCATGTGCAGCCTTAGAATACTCAGCATTACAAAATAGCCAAGCAATGAAAGCCCAAAGTGTCGTTTCATAATGAAAAGTTCAGGCAAAATGCTACAACGAGTCAAATACATCTACCAACAAGGTGGACATACACTCCATTGACATACAGTACTTCCACAGAGCCAGGAGATGCACGATACATAATACATTATGGCAACATTCACAAGAAATGTCATACACAGATTGGACTGAAAGGAAGCAATAAAAATAAATTCAATTACCACAAGGGAAGGTTTGTGAACTAGTCTAGTAGGACTAACAAAGAAAATCATCACTTAAGACCCATTTTTGATTCCTTATCGTCTATACCAGACCAGTCCAGAACAAGTGAGATGTATCAAAGCAGTACTCAATAGGGTGGGAGTAAAATATCAAAAACGGTGATGCAGCAGCCTACATACCAAAGCCAAGATGATCTGAAAACTTCCATACCCCCTCTATCGAAAAGGAAGTATCAACACTTAAAGGAGAAAAGCTGAGAAACAACAAAACAGACAAGCTGGAATTTATGCAAGAATCAAGAGCAAAAGTCATCCATGAAATGCTTATCCGATTCAACTACAGGACATGATCCTAGGTCAAAATACCATAAATGTAGGTGAAGCAAGCAAGCCAGTATCAGAGTTGGTCCACTAAGTGAATGAAAGAATCAACTACAGACACTAAAACCTGTCAGTAGCCTACTAGCAGAAAAGGTTGCCAGGTGCAGCATAACACAAACAGGAGTGGAAAGTAGTAAGAGAATCCCCCTATGAAATTGGAGGTGTTGTCTTAGAGCCACTCAAGCTGGAAAAGGGCAGAGAATCTAAGACCATGAGTATGTTGATGGGAAGGACCCCTTTGCTTCCTAGATCACTGATTCAGTAGGAGCATATATGATAGTAAACAGAAGAATGCTCCAGAAGATCCTCAAAGGAGAATCAAGTAGTTGTAAGGAAACAGTGAACATACCCTTTGCAGGTGCCCAAAAGAGGCTAAAAGCCCAAAGACTATAAATATGTAATAAGTGCAAGATTTCCTGATAAACTTGGTCTAATAGCTTGCTCCAGGAAGACAAACAACTAAATTACAGAAAGGGAGTGTAGTGACAGAAATGCAGCACAAAAGAAAGATGTGGCATCCTGCAATACACCTGATGGTTAAGGTTTATTCATTTTGTGATCCGGTTAAACACGAGTACAGAGGAAGCCAGATGCCCGTTTGTCCTTATATAGAAGGAGCAACTCTGCAAGCAATGCACAGATAGAACAAATGAGTTACAAGTAAGAAAGTATTGCTAAGAAATGTAAAATCATTACAAAGCACAAAAATACTGATTTGTAATGAAGTACAAATTCCAGAAAGTATAAAGCTGGATACAAGGCCGCCGCTTAAAGGTTCAGCTGCCATACTAAAAAAAGTGGCGATATCGCAGTGGGCAGAAAAGAGTGAGCTTCTTTCTTGCCCCAAAGAAACCAGTAGAACACCTGGGTGCACAAAAGTAGGCTCAGGGAGTGTAGGGGGAGGGGTAAATGTCAGAAGACAGTGGAGACTGGGACATTGGGGGTGGGGGGGCAATATTGGAAGACGTGGGGAGATGGTGACTCCAGGAGGCTCGGGGAGTGTAGGGGGAGGGGTAAATGTCAGAAGAGAGTGGAGACTGGGACATTGGGGGTGGGGGCGGCAATATTGGAAGACGTGGGGAAATGGTGACTCCAGGAGGGCAGATGGTAAACTTGGGGGTAGGATAGGGACAAAACATCGAAGGGAGATGCTGGACATGGAGCGAGAAATGGTGTCAGATGGACAGGAGACCCTATAGAGACACTGGGACCAAAGTGAATGAAAAAAGAAAATAAAAGGTAGAAAAAAAAAAGCATTTTATTTTGAATTGTATATTAATTGTATGACAGTTTTTTGGTAAGTGCATCTTTCTGATATCTTGCAATCAGAGGTCTAGCCAGACCCGTTTTGGGTGGGCCTTCCAAAACTCACCTTCTTTGTCCTGCATCTCTCTCCCTCTCCTTTGCCTCCCAGATCTGGCATCTGTTTGGAGATTTTGCATTTGTGTTATTGTGTTATTCAATGAGTCATTTGGATAGTTTATGTTATTACTAATCCACAGTAATAATTTTGAGTGGAGTTTGGGGGCATGGTGTTAACAGCCCCCTCCCAGCCCTCTTCCCCACTATTATACAGCAGCGATTCCTAAATTTTCCCCCTCTTTCTGATCTTCATTGTGAACTGTGCCAGTCAGTAAGGGGTCTGTGAGTCAATGAATGCCCATAAGCCCCGTTCCCTTCTCCTGTGGTACTGGGAGTCCTCAAAACCACACTGACACACAGGGCCCTTTACTTACTGCTGATGCTGCCTTCATGCTTTAGATAAGGGGGTAGTGTAGGGTTAGTGGATGAGAAAGGGGAGTGGAGATCTTTCTATTTTATCATCTGAAGTTGAGAGATTTTTAAAGTGTTAACATGGGTCATATGTACATATTCACAATATAGTACTGCTTGCAAACAAACTAGATTCCAGGTCTAATTTGTTAAGAATACTTTTTACTCTGTAATTAAAGTTTTAAAGAGCTGTATTTTTTTTTTTACTCAAGTAATTTTTTTATGTAATTTTAAAGAGGAACAACCCCATCTGTGTGTACATAATACACTCCTAATGTTTGTGTTGATTAAAATTTGCTATACCACTAATTCTGAAACAAGATAGATTTTAGCAGTGTACTGTTAAAATATACAACATATAAAATAGAAAAGGAACTCCACTGAAAAGGAAAGACTCCTCTACTAGGGAAAAGGGAATGGAACTTGATATACTGCCTTTCTGTGTTTTTTTGCAACCATCCAAAGTGGTTTACATAGTATATACAGGTACTTATTTGTACCTGGGGCAATGGAGGGTTAAGTGACTTGCCCAGAGTCACAAGGATCTGGACTGGGAATCGAACCCAGTTCACCAGAATCAAAGTCCACTGCACTGACCACTAGGCTACTCAAATTTGTAACATATTTAACAGATACCTATACTGTGAACAGAAGGTGACATTAAAAAAAAAACCCACTTTTGCCATTAACATGGAGCCAACAGCAGTAAGCTAGCCTATACTAAACTCCTTTCTAAAGATGCTGAAAGAAGGAATACCCCTACGCTGCCAAGCGCTCAGGTAAAAAACATTTTGGTTTGGCCAGTGTACAGGGCATTACAGTAGTCTAGTTATGATGTTATCATGGCATGGACCATTGTGGTCAGACTCATCGTTTCAATATACGGAGAGAGATTTTGTAGCAGTTTTTGAAGGTTCTTTGAATTTCTGGGATCAGAGTGAGTGACGAGTCTAGCAGTATCAAGATTCCTGACTTGTGATTTTAGGGGGAGTTCATACTTCCTGAAAGGTATTTTGAAGACGTGTATTTGTCCACTTGTGTTTTGGTACCCAAAGAATCTGTTTTATTTGGGTTTAGGCAAAGTTTGCTGTTTGACTGCCTGCCTAACCCCAACTCAGGAATGGGCAGTTTACTCAGAGCTGTGGGTAGATCTTATTCAATGGGTATGAGTAGTTGCATATCATCAGCAGCTCAGCCAAAGGTTTTGAGGTAGATATTAAATAAAATGGGAGACAGTATGGATCCCTATGGCACCCCACAGTTCAGTGTGGAAGGGAATGATGTGCTGTTGTAGACAGAACTTTATTAGGATATATTTACCACCTTTTTGAAGGAATTCACTCAAGGCAGTGTACAGTAGGAATAGATCAAACATGAGCAACTAGTAAAAGAGGCCCGTTTCTGAGCAAATGAAACAGGCACTAGCAAGGTTTTCGTCGGAAACACCCCCCCAACCCCTTCGTTGTCGTGGCATTGCTCCGCCCTCAACGTCATGATGTTTTGACGCGAGGGCGGGGCCTGTAGCGATTTCCCAACCACCCCCCGCCTCCCTGCCAACCCCTTGGTTGTTCTGCCATTGCTCCTCCCTCGGCGGGGCCCGGAGCGATTTTGGTGGCTTCACCACCACGAACCTTCGAACCTTTTTGAAGGAAGTCAGGGCTTGGCTTCACTGACGTCACTGTCTTCAGAACGTTGAGGGCGAGTTTTATATATATAGATAGGCAATTATAGCAGTAAAAATATTCAAAAACAATATAAAGTATGGAATGGTATGCTATTTACAATGTGAACACAATACGAAATAGAACATTATAATTGATAGTGAAGGGTAAAGCAAAGATGGAACATATAGATAGGTAAGAATGTAGGAAGAGTTAGAAAGTAAGGTGATTCATTTAAAGGAAGTTGCACATGAGGTCAGAGAGATGGTTAAATATTATCTCAGCTAGGGTAGGAGTGGATAAACATGTCCTGCTGACAAATAGGATTTGAACCTAGTAAATACTGTGCCACCGATACCTGTTTCTGCCAGTGCTGTAAGCATGTTATGATACACGGTGTCGAAGGCTGCTGAGAAATTGAGCAACTCTAGTATTGCGGCAGATCCAGTCACAGTTCCTGCATAAAAGATTTGCATACAATGGAGACAGCAGATGCAAAATTTCTCTTATGCATATTCAAAGTGATTATCCTAAAAACCCAACCGGCCAGTTGGTCCCTAAAGACTAGGTTAAAAAAATAGCATTTTAGTGAAACTAACAGTACCTCTAGCTCCCCAATTCCCTTTGCAGTAGATCTGAGGGAACAAACGGATCCTTGCTGAATAAGGTTGGTTGGTATCTTAAAAGTTCTCTTCTTTTTTTTTTCAATGTGGATAATAAAAATTGCATCACTGTATACCTGTGAAGAAACAGTGTGATTTTAAGCCTGTAAAATGTACTGGATATTTTCCTGCTTTATTCCTGAAGTGTATTTCTTCAGGCAGGTGGTGCATGCTTTATGCTAAAGCAGTTATAGAAAAGTGAACGCTCCCTCTTAGTTTCACTCAGTGAAGAAGTGATCTACAGTACTGTGAGCAGTATACTTTTAAAACATTGTTGACTGGGCTGATTGGAGAAAAAAAAATAGTAATTCCAAATGAAAAGAACTCCTGGGCCAGTCTTAGCCAAGAAGAAGAGACTGATCTCTTTGCTAAGGCCTCGCTACACTTGGTAACTTCTGAGCAGCTATATGTCCTGATTTTCCCAGGTACTTTCAGAAAGTAAAACAAATGTTTAGTTAGTGTTATAATTGATCCATATTTCAGTTACAAATTGTTTGCTAATTGCTCTCTTTGTTCATTGTTCAATTTTTAAGACAAACAATTTTCAGTTTATTGCCTCCGTCTGGACTGATAACGAATCCTGGTGGTTTGTGTGTTGGGTCCAAGTGCTTTCTGGGAACTGTGGAACCACTGGGAGTGTGGCTCCAGTAACCTAGAAATCACTGGGGATAATTTGTGTGGAGACTTGTCCAGAGGTGGTTGTGACCCAGTCGGTGGGAGGAGTGTAGAGCACAAGCAGCAGGTGCAGACAGACCTGAGCTGTGCTGGGGATAGACCGTCAAAGTGGCTGAACAGTAACCCCAGGAGGGTGGCTAGACATTTTGTGACAAGACATGTTCTTTTTCGGTGGCACTGTCAGGCTCAGTGTGATAAGGGAGGATCACCATCCACTTAAGTGGTTCAGATTTTTTTTTCCCCCACAGAGCACAGTAAACACATGCAGCAGTAACAAGGTCCCTTCCAAGTTCAGTTTTTTTTTTGTTAGTGTTAGGAGATTAGCAGCTTGCTGATGGCAATTGGTTGCAGCCAGCAGACACTGGAGATGCCTGACCTAACTCAAAAGCAACCGGATAACCTCAGAGTGGAGGAGCTGCAAACCCTTTGTGGGCAGAGGCCTGCGAGTTGGCAGGGCCAGATGCCACACCAGCTGAGATCTGGCAGAACTACATGCTAGTGGGCAGACCAGCTGCGGCAAGAGGAACGGGAAGAGCGACAGTGGCTAGACCAGTTGCGATAAGAGGAACAAAACCGGGAAAAGCAGGAATATGAATTCCCACTGCAGAAAAGTTGGAAATGGCTGGTGTCCAAAGCTCCAGCCCAATCCCTCCGCCGAAGCAGGACCCACAGCCCGGATCGGGCCCAACTTGTTGTCGCAGTTTGATGGTATCAGAGGTGACACACATGGATATTTAACTGCCTTTGAAAAAATTTGCCACCTCAATAAGATTTCTCAGAAAGACTGGGTGCGCTGAGAGGAAAGCTCTAGTAGAGCACTTGAGGTATTTCAAGGACTGTCCATTGAGATGTGCTACCAGTTTGAGGAGGTGCACAACACTTTGTTGAACTGTTATGCCATTACCCCCCCCCCCCCCCCTCCCCAGACCTACAGACTAAAGTTCCGCACTTTGCAAAAGGGGGCAGATGATACTTACAGCGAGATTCAGCTAAGATACCAGCATCAGCGTTGACTCAGTACAGCTGAAGTAAAAACCCCGGAGGATTGCCAAAACCTGCAAAACCTGATGGTCCTGGAGCAGTCTCTCCAATGTTGTTGTCCACAGGTGAGGGAACATGTTCAAGATTACCAGCCCTGTACTCCAGAGAAAGTGGCCGAGTTGGATGTCATCTTTATGGCTAACCTTCCCTGGTTGGCAAACAGAAGCCAGGATCTAAGGGCAGCCAGGGCCCTAAGCTATATATTCCTGCAACCTCAGAAACTGTCAGCAAACCCTCCAGTGTTCCCCAAAAGCCTAAAGACTTTAGGCATGAGCGTCTTTGTTATCTGTGTGGGCGTATAGAACATTTCAAAGTCTGCACTAAAAAGCATTCTAGTTCCTGCACCAAGGCTGGCAGCTTTCATGAGTGGCTTCAGTACCACAAAAGAGAGCCACACAGTTGCTACAGCACAAAAGGTTACTGGCCATTCATCAAACAAAGAAGCAGATAGGTTTCCACAACACTACAGTACCCCAGTAACTGATGAATCAGACCCAGGTGGATTTTGTGGACAGCGGCTCTAGCATGACTTTGTTATGACCAGAGCTAGTGACAGAAGATGCTATTCTACCAGGGCTCTGTAATGGAGTGAATTTTAAAAAGATTGTTTTTCAACTCTGTCTTTGACGAAAGTAACTTTTCTTGTAAATATAAAAAACAAAGTTGGAATGCAGAAGATAAGACAGCTCTAACTAGCTTGGGAAAACATGTGACCACGTTCCCACAGACGTAAGCAGAGAAGCATGCTGTAATTTTCCACAGAAGCTTTCTGTAACCCTCTTTAGCTCTGGACATGTGCTCAGAGCCTAATAAAAAGGGAGGGCTTGTCACAGCAGAGTTGGGGGGTCATCTGTGAGTAACGTACGGACTGTGCACAGGGTTTGTTCCTGGTCTAAAGCTCCTAGCTCTCGCTGTGAACCGGGCCCCCCCCCCCCCCCAGCTAAGAGCCTGGATGATGGAGACCAGTGATGATTGTATGCATAGTGTAATTATTGTTTCTTTCCTGGTCTAAGAACTCTTTGCATTGCTTAGATGTAGAGACCAGTGATGTAATGATTGTTTATTGTACTGTAACTTTTATACAGCTAACCATTGTGTTTATAGAGCTAATCATTGTATATGTGCTAACCATTGTATATATATCTTAATCATTGTAGAATTTAGCTTCCCTAATAAAGGTTTCATTTATTTATTATGAATCCAAAAGAATCCACGGTACTTATTGGGTAGTCTGTGTCAGTGAGACAGGCTGTAAATCCATAGCAGTTCAGGCGCACTGCAGAGGTAGTGCTAGCCAATGGATCCAGAGAGACCATACCCATTACTTGAGTATTCCTGGATTGGGGTACCAAGCCTGGATACAGGAAGTAGGCATAATGAAAAACATGCAGTTACAATGCTGTGTGGGACCGACATGTGTCCAATGAACACTACCCTTGATAGCAGAAGCAGCATTTCTGCTATGGTGACCCCGTAGTCAGGCCCAGGCAGATCAACAAGGAGAAGCAGCAGATAATCACCTCTTCAGTTCCAGACCCTGAGCCAGTCCAGGTGGAACCAGTTGACCAAATGACCGGAGGAGGCACTCCAGTGCTTCCGAACTGCACCAGTTCCTGGGGTGACCGGGGCCATGAGTATGGAACAGCCTAACTTAACTGACACCTATTGATCAGACTAATGACCCTGATATGTCAGAGTCACCAGCAGAGACCCTTCCAGATATGGTTACTGCTATAGGATAGAGACATGCTTTTCAGGAAACACAGCACTCTGACCCTTACCTGGAAGCCCTGAGGGAGAAGGCTTGTCACCCAACCAATGAGACTGGTAAAGATCATATCCTATTGAAAGGGGGCTTGCTGTACAAAGAGACTGATCTTGCCAATCCTAATAGGCCCTGGAGAGCAGGCAAGCAGCTTAGTGCCCAGGGCATACAGAGAACAACTTCTACAGATTGCACATGATATTCCACTAGCAGGACATCAGGGGGTGACACACACACTAGATTGACACAGAACTTCTATTGGCCGAGAGTATCTTGAGCTGGAGCTATTGTCGAACCTGTGATGTGTGCCAAAGAGTAAGGCCCAAGATCACCTCCAAAACCTTTGCCCATTGTCAGTGAGCCCTTTAGCTGTGGCTATAGTGGGGCCTCTAGCTGTCCATAGCCAGACTGGGAAAGATATATATTGGCAGTGGTGGACTTTGCTACCAGAAATCCTAAAGTGGTAGCCTTATCCTTCATAGAATTAGAGAAAACTGCCACTGTCCTGCTAGAAATATTTTCCCGGATAGGATATCCACAAGAAATACTCTCAGACCAAGGGACACAGTTTATGTCTCAGCTGATCCAGAATCCGTGGGCACACTGTGGAACGAAATCTGTATGTACCACACCATATCACCCTGAAACTAATGGTTTGGTGGAGAGATTTAATGAGACATTAAATATGTGAAAGACTTTCGTAGAAACAAACCGCGTCTGGGAAAAGTACTTAACCCTACCTACTATTTGCATACAGAGAAGTACCTCAGGAGTCTACAGGGTTCTCCCCATTTGAGCTGCTTTTGACTGGAAAGGGAAATGGGACTTGATATACCGCCTTTGAGGTTTTTGCAACTACATTCAAAGCGGTTTACATATATTCAGGTACTTATTTTGTACCAGGGGCAATGGAGGGTTAAGTGACTTGCCCAGAGTCACAAGGAGCTGCAGTGGGAATCGAACTCAGTTCCCCAGGATCAAAGTCCACTGCACTAACCACTAGGCTACTCCTCCCCCAGAGGGCCCCTTGACCTAATAAGAGAACATTGGGAGGGGAAGTTGACACCTCTGACACCCCTGTAACTGAATATGTAGCTAATATGCAGCAGACATTAGGAGAACTTGTGGGCTTTGTCAGAGATGGCAGCCTAGACTCATCAAAAGCCCTGTTATGATCGTTAGTCCCAAAATATCGATTTTTTTTGAGGGCCAGCAGGTGCTTGTTTTAGTCCCAGTGCATCAGAATAAACTTCAAAACAAGGTCATAAGGTGCCTGAATGATACAATCTATTTTATACCTATGGACCCCGAAGACAAGAATGCAGCTTACCTTTCATGTAAGTATGTTAAAGGCCTAAGCAGATCGCAGCGTTAAGGTGCTAGCTCTGTGCAGCCTACTAGAAGAATGTCAGGATAATGAACCCATACCTAACCTTCTAGCAGAGACATTACGGGAGGAATCTGACACTGAAGAGAGACTACCTAAATGTACAGACTGTGGGGGAAAAAATACTTTCAACTTTCACTCAAAAGGGGAAACTAGAAGAACAGGAAATATGTATAAACGACATTTTACGTGCTGAGAAAATATTTCAGTATAAAGAAAGAGCTAATGCAGCACCTGAAAGATAATAAAGAAACTGGAATATGAAGAAGTATAAAATATGGGGAAAGCTGTATCAATAAAGCAAACATTACAGAATATCTTCATGTTCTAGTTATGACAGGAGCTTCAACCAGGAAGAAAGCTCCACAAGAAATGCAAATTTCACCCAGGAGACAGACCAGTTTCCAATATTGAGTGTAAGAAAAGTTTCAGTTGCCAAAGCAGCATAGAATCCATTCAGGGAAGAAACCGTTTAGATGCAATGAATGTAGAAAAAGCTCTACTCAAATCACAGCTAACAAGTCGCCAGAGAATACACACAGTAGTAAAACCATTCACATATGCCGAGTGTAGTAAAAGCTTTTGTCAAAAGATACTCCTCACTATTCACAAATTGAAGCACACAGGATTTAAAAAAAAAAAAAAAAAAAAAAAAAACAACTTAGCATGTGCCGAGTGTGGTAAAAACTTCTGTTATAAGCACCGGAAGGGCAATGAACATGGCAAAGCCAATGGCCTCTCCAGGAAGGAAAAGCCAGAGCCGCCATGACATTGGACTACTGAGACCCAATCAACGGTCTGTAGAGGCCGCAGTCCGGAGTCTCTCTCTCTTAAGGGAGGAGATGTGAAGAAACGTAAAATGTAATTCCTGAAGTGTACTTCTTCTAGTAGCCAGCAGGTGCTGTTTTAGGTTAAAGCTGTTATAGAAAAAAGTGAATGCTCCCGCTTTTAGTTTCACCCAGTGAAGAAGTGATCTACAGTATTGTGAGCGGTATACTTTTAAAACTGGTTGACTGGGCTCTGATTGGCCCAGGAGCTCTTTTCATTTAGACTTGAGTGGTTTTTTTCCCCCAGACTTAGCAAGGAAGAAGAGAGATAGATCTCTTTGCTAAGGCCTTGTAAACAGTTACATTTGATAACTTGTGAGCAGCTATATGTCCTGATCTTCCCAAGTACTTTTCAGAAAGTAAGAAAATGTTTAGTGTTATAACTGATCCATATTTCAGTTACCTGTTATTGTTTACTGTTTTAAAAATTGAATAATGAACAAAAATTGTGAAAACAGTAAACAATTTCAGTTTATTGCCTCTTTGTCTGGACTGATAAAGAATACTGGTGGTTTGTGTGTTGGGTCTGAGTGCTTTCTGGGAAACTGTGGGACAACTGGGAGCATGACTCCAGTAACCTAGAAAATCACTGGGGACAGTCTGAGAGTGGGAGACTTGCCCAGAGGCAGTTTTCAACCAGTCGGTGGGAGGAGGGTGAAAGTGTAGAGTACAAACATCAGGTGCAGGCGGACCTGAGCTGTGCTGATAGACCCTCCAAGTGGCCGCAGGGTAGCTAGGTGCTTCATGACTGAACCCCTTAGAGGAATTTGGTTGGCTATGTCTAAATGCCTGGAGAGTTGAATTGCAGAACCAGAGCTACTGCCACCCCTCCCCCGCCATATCCCTACCCACAAGAGAACACGCCTCTGGTGCACACCTGCATAAAGTCACAAAATGGACAAGGCAGCATCAAGCCAACTAACCTGATGATCCAGCTGTCTAAAGGGTCTCCAGTACCAGAATCTCAAAATTAAATTTTGGCAACGTGGTCTATATGGGTGCTCTTGGGGATGCTTTGCAGAGACTATATATGGTCCAAAATGCAGTGATTCAATTGCTTGGACGGTTGACTAAGAGGGATCATGTGACCCTTTCATATGTATGTATGGACTTCAAGGATCAAAACACATGAAGTCCATACATACCAATAGAAATGCATCAATACACTCCCTTCTGAATTTCTTACACCCCGTATTTCCACCACACTTCAAACTCCACCCACAGATAAAATGTTATACCCTATGTTCTCTTGAAATTGTTCTATCAACTTATCTTCTCCCCATTGTAACATCACATGGTTTCCACACCCTAACGATTTTTGATTTGACTGTCTTCCCATAACTCCTCTCAATGTAACCCATAATCGTACTGTAACACACTGTATTTCCATCCTTCACAATGTATTGTAAGCCATACTGAGCCCGCAAATAGGTGGGAAAATGTGGGATACAAATGCAATAAAATAAATAAATAAATGTGCAATATCGAACTCCCTACACCTGACTACCTCATTTACTCGAACACGCATTACGCACTACCACTCCATTTCCCATGCCGGAAATGAACTTTCTATATTTGACTGTCTAACTCACTTTACACTATCTTCTATGAATTTTACTGCAATACCACTTTGTATTTCTCAGTTCCGGAAATGGCGATCGCCATTACGGCATAATGTAAGCCACATTGAGCCTGGAAATAGGTGGGAAAATGTGGGATACAGATGCAATAAATAAATAAATTGTTGCTGATGGAGTATAGGCCAACGTTACTGTTTCATGAATTACGTTCTGGGAGATCTGGATATTTGTTGGCGCTGTTGTCCCCTTACATTTTTTTCTAGATCTATTAGGTCTCAGGATGCAGCCCTATTGGCTTTGCAAGGGTGTCTTCAGCTAGAGCTTGTGGGTTTTTGGTTCACTTTCCTTTGGAATCAGCTTCCAGGAGATTTGAGGAAGAAGGAAGGAACAATCTTATGTGTTTAAAACAAAATTGAAGTCTTATTATTTTTTTTTTTAAGAGTACTTGGGAACATGAGTCCCAACTTGTCTTCTAGAGGAGGTGATGTGCAGAGGTGGATGTAGGTTTACATGTTATTTTAATGTTTGTTTTCTATGATTCTTTCCTATTTTTAAATTGGCGTTCTTTTCTGCTTTTATTGTAAACCACCACCTTGTTTTGGCAAAATGGGTGGTATACGTTTTGCCTATACCTAGAAATCCTACTATCAGAGACAGAGAGACCTGGATAAGATCTCAGCAGGTAACACAGATGAAAGCAGATAAAAACCCCACATGGTCCTTCCAGGTTTCCCAACAAACACACTCATTATCAATTCAAGATTAAACCAACAATGTATCAAGTGGTATAAAAACACTTGATTCTGGGTCTCTCTGCCATTTTTGGGACACAGATTGTGGAAGTTGGCCCAGCATGGTCATACTCCTCACTGGCCTCCCACTTAGCCATCTATCCCCCCCCCCCCCCCCCCCCCCCTTCAGTCCGTTCAGAACTCTGCTGCACGTCTTATCTTCCGCCTCGACCGATATACTCATATCACCCCTCTCTTCAAGTCTCTTCACTGGCTTCCGATCAGGTACCGCATACAGTTCAAGCTTCTCCTACTAACCTACAAATGCACTCGATCTGCAGCCCCTCCTTACCTTTCTACCCTCATCTCCCCTTACGTTCCTACCCGAAACCTCCGCTCAGAGGACAAATCCCTCCCTCTGTCCCCTTCTCCACCATCGCCAACTCCAGGCTCCGCCCTTTCTGCCTCGCCTCACCCCATGCTTGGAACAAACTCCCTCAGCCCATATGCCAGGCCCCCTCCCTGCCTATCTTCAAGTCCTTGCTCAAAGCCCACCTCTTCAATGTCGCTTTCAGCACCTAACCACTACACCTCTATTCAGGAAATCTTGACTGCCCCAACTAGACATTTCGTCCTTTAGATTGTAAGCTCCTTTGAGCAGGGACCATCCTTTGTTAATTTGTACAGCACTGCGTAACCCTAGTAGCGCTCTAGAAATGTTAAGTAGTAGTAGTAGTAGCATGGTCTTGGTGTTATTGGTGTTCAGGTCCATCTCCTGCTATAATGAAAGATCTACAAAGAACATCTCAACAAATGTGTACCCCATTTTGCTCTTAAAGAAAAAAAATCTGTCAGGGAAACCCCATCACCTCCCAAGAAGAACTAACTCCCGAGCTTCCATACCTTTAAAATTAGGAAGGTCTTCTAAATGTCTCCCTTTAGCCTCTGAGTGTAAGGTAAAGCCACTCACCACTTCTGATCATAGTATAAATGCAGATAGATAACAGCTTCTCCCTTGCCTCCAAGCCACCCCTCTCCTCCCATATTTACTTAGTTCAAAGTTCCATCTCAATTAGGGCAGGTTATAATAAAAAGCTACACATATTAAAAACATTTAAAAAATAAGACAGTAAATATATAGCCAAAGAAGCGACAGTGAGAGGATAGCTGGTTCTAAACCCAACAGATCATCTATCCTCCCCGCTCCACTCCCCCAGGAATGTCTCCAAATGGGCCACAGTATGGTGAGTATTTTATTTTTTATTTTTGTTACATTTATACCCCACACTTTCCCACTCATGGCAGGCTCAATGCGGCTTACATGGGGTAATGGAGGGTTAAGTGACTTGCCCAGAGTCACAAGGAGCTGCCTGTGCCTGAAGTGGGAATCAAACTCAGTTCCTCAGTTCCCCAGGACCAAAGTCCACCACCCTAACCACTAGGCCACTTCTCCACGAGTATGATATCAGTCTCTCAAATTTACTGCTATCACTCGCCACAGTACTTGAATCAGGCCAAAGAGAGCTTCCTTTCGGTGCGCCTCAAAATTCCTTTTAATCAGGACTGTGGCTGCCAGAACAACAGGAAAGAGTTCTGTAGTCTTCCGTCATATTTGTTTTTGTCTCAGACTGCATTTCTTGGTACTCGACGACCTTTTCTCTCTACATGATTCACAGCATGCCAGTTCTGTGGCTAGGCACAGAACTGTATTCTATAAATTAAGAATTGTGTAAGCAAGAGATCAGTTTTGAACCGTACCCAAGTTTTCGGCCCCTAATAAGATCACAGCAGAGTTCCCTAATGTAGGGGTCAGAGCAATCATCTAATCGGCCCCAGATCATACTTGTTATATGACTAGATAAACTTCGGATAACCAGACTTTGAATGCCATACCTGGTCCTTAAATGTTGCTCACCAGGCTACTGGTAACCTGTGGAGAACTGCTAAAAATTAGTCATTACGTTCCTAAATATTGCCTGGATCAAGAGCCACCTAACCAGGGCTCTTCAGCTTGGAGAAAAGGCGGCTGAGGGGAGATATGATAGAGGTCTATAAAATAATGAGTGGAGTTGAACGTAGATGTGAAGCTTCTGTTCAGGCTTTCCAAAACTACTAGGACTAGGGGGCATGCGATGAAACTACAATGTAGTAAATTTAAAACGATTCTGAGAAAATTTTTCTTCACTCAATGTGTAATTAAACTCTGGAATTCGTTGCCAGAGAATGTGGTAAAGGTGGTTAGCTTAGCGGAGTTTTAAAAAGGTTTGGACGGCTTCCTAAAGGAAAAGTCCATAAACCGTTATTAAATGAACTTCAGGAAAATCCACTATTTCTGGGATAAGCAGTAAAAAATGTTTTGTACATTTTTGGGATCTTGCCGGGTATTTGTGACCTGGATTGGCCACTGTTGGAAACAGGATGCTGGGCTCGATGGACCTTTGGTCTTTCCCAGTATGGCAATACTTATGTACTTAACCACGGCATTACGTACAAGCTGCAAACATCCCATCCAAAACATTTAAAGTCAAGCCACAATCACAGCACATAGAATATTTGTGTATACCTGAGAGAAGAATGGATGCCTTCCACAGATTTTCATTTTTAAAAACCCAGTTAAAATCCAGCCCATGATGGTCAGTGTCTAAAACACTGGCCACCGAAGGCTGATTTAACACTCGACATTCAGTACTGACTATCCAGTTCATCAGCAGTAACCAAAGTTATCCAGGTACCACTGATATTCCAGCACCAGTACCTGGTAAGCTGACTGGGTGAGTCAGGTCAAACTTTTATCCAGTCCAATTTATTTGGATATTGGCTGTGCCCAGAAAACTTTCAGTTCCGACTATGCTGTGCCCACCAAGTACCTTGGCACTGCCAAAAGCTAGACTCATATTCAGAAAAACAAAATACGAAAGTTCTAAACCCCCTAAGAGAAAAACTGCACTGGCTCCCACTCAAAGAACACATCACGTTCAAAATATGTACCCTAGTTCACAAAATCGTTCATGGCGAAGCCCCAGCTTACATGTCAGACCTGATAGACTTACCACCCAGGAATGCTAAAAAATCATCCCGCACATTCCTTGATCTTCACTTCCCCAACTGCAAAGGGCTAAAATACAAACTATTGCATGCGTCAACCTTTTCCTACATGAGCACGCAATTCTGGAATGCGCTGCCACGCAACCTAAAAACGATCTATGAACTAACTTCCGGAAACTTCTGAAGACCCATCTCTTTAACAAGACCTACCACAATGATCAACACATGTGAACTTCTCCACATGTATCAAGAACTGTCTTACAATGTTTGTTATATTACTATCATGTTACTCAAGATCCTTCTGTAATACCAAATGCCTAATTTCTACTTATTTCCACTATTCATGATGTATTGTAAGCCACAATGAGCCTGCAAAGAGGTGGGAAAATGTGGGATACAAATGCAATTAATAAATAAATAAAAACAGTCATAGTCTGCCTTACTATCTACTAAATATCTGGTCTTGTCCTGGCTAAGGGGGAGGGGAGTTAACCCCTGCTTAAATACCAGCCCATGTTTTAATGATTAAAGAAAAAATTTGAGGCGCAGAAGGGCAAAATCTAATACACTAAAGCATTTATTCTATCCTTAGCTGGAATCACCAAGCGTCATGGTGCCACACGTTTCTCCCTTTGTACCCACAGCACTAATTTTCTGGGAGGTTAATTTTAAAATTTCAAGACATTCATTCACACCGTGGTATCTTGGTGGAGGAGTAGCCTAGTGGTTAGTGCAGTGGACTTTGATCCTGGGGAACTAAGTTGGATTCCCCCTGCAGCTCCTTGTGACTCTGGGCAAGTCACTTAACCCTCCATTGCCCCTGGTACAAAATAAGTACCTGAATGTATGTAAACCGCTTTGAATGCAGTTGCAAAAACCTCAGAAAGGCAGTATATCAAGTCCCATTAACAAGATTCCATGCAGAATCTTAAAAAGTAGCAACATTCCACATAGAACCCCAAAGAATAGCAAGATTCTAGAATCCCAGCCTATTTGAGATTCTACATGGAATGTTGCTATTCTACTAGCAACATTCCATGTAGAAGCTGGCCCTTGCAGATCAGCAATGCGGCCGCGCAGGCTTCTGTTTCTGTGAGTCTGACATCAGACTCACAGAAACAGAAGCCTGCGCGGCCGCATTGCTGATCTGCAAGGGCAGGCTTCTACATGGAATGTTGCTAGTGGAGGAGTAGCCTAGTGGTTAGTGCAGTGGACTTTGATCCTGGGGAACTAAGTTGGATTCCCCCTGCAGCTCCTTGTGACTCTGGGCAAGTCACTTAACCCTCCATTGCCCCGGTACAAAATAAGTACCTGAATGTATGTAAACCACTTTGAATGCAGTTGCAAAAACCTCAGAAAGGCATTCCCCTACAGGCATTTTAACTTCATAAGCTACTGCTGTCAGACCTCAGAGAAACACACAATTGAATACTAAAAATATTTGAAAACAATATTATTCCAGTTTTGCCGATGCTCATTGAGGTTTGTACTCAAGTCTCCCCCTTCAGCCTTCCCTTCTCTAGGCAAAAAGGAAACAGATTTCTTCACCCTCCTTTCAAAGGTCATTGTTCAGGTCGCCTTCTGTGTCCAGTTCAGAATGATTCAGTCGGAAGAGATTTTAAAAATGGTTTCCTTTTTTCACCTGAGGAAAAAAGTGATTCAACATTCCTCAAATATCCTCATCTCGCCTTTGGAAATCAGCCTCTGAGTGAGCAGGGTGTATCTGTCCCTTTCCATCATCCCCATCTATATTCTTGCACCACACGAATGAGGCAGCCTACAGCATAATCTGGATGCTGGGAAGATTACTCAACACACTTACCTTTTTATTTTCCTTTTGAGTATGGAACCTTATTCCCAAAATGCTGTCAATTTATTCAGAGACCCGTCTCTCTCTAATTTTTTCCTGCTCAATTGCAACTAGAGCTGGAATCTGGCACTTGGCACCATCAGCCTTCACTTGAAAGTTATCTGTGGATTCGTTTCCTATTTTTAATCACCATGGTTCATTCCAAGACTCTGCAGTCGTGGCCCTGATCAGGCCACCAGATTGCCACTGCACAGTATCTATAACCCATTCCTTCTAAGTGGCTGAGCACATCTCTAGCTTACCGAGAGAACAGAAGACCAGACTTTGCACTCATCTAGCGATACTTGCAACATTTTCACACTCATCTAGCGATACTTACTCGTACAGAGAAGGGCGATGAAAATGATAAAGGGGATGGGACAACTTCCCTATGAGGAAAGGCTGAAGTGGCTAGAGCTTTTCAGCTTGGAGAAAAGATGGCTGAAATAATGAGTGGAGTGGAACGGGTAGATGTGAATCGTTTGTTTACTCTTTCCAAAAATACTAGGACTAGGGAGCATGAAGCTACAAAGTAGTAATTTTAATACGAATCAGAGAAAAGTTTTCTTCACTCAACGTGTAATTAAACTCTGGAATTCGTTGCCAGAGAATGTGGTAAAGGCGGTTAGCTTAGTGGGGTTTTAAAATGTTCTGGACAGCTTCCCAAAGGAAGAGTCCATAGACAATTATTAAATTGACTTGGGGAAAATCCACTGCTTATTTCTGGGATAAGAAGCATAAAATGTATTGAACTTTTTCAGGACCTTGCCAGGTATTTGTGACCCGGATTGGCCACTGTTGGAAACAGGATGCTGGGCTTGATGAACCTTTGAATGTGCTACTACACCAAAACATGATGTGTATGCTAATGGAAGCAGACATGAAGGTGAAAAAGTACATAAGTATTGCCACACTGGGATATACCACTTTGGAACTCCATCCCTCTTGACTTCACTTATAGGTCTTAAGTACCACCTTCAATCTATTTTTTCTCCAAAGCTTTCACCTCTAGCAATTGACTGAATGATGCAATTAGATTTTTGTGGTCCCTGGTAAAACAATTTCACAAGTCTGTCTACTTTATTCTTTACATCCACGTGCTATACTGCTTTAACAGAACAGAGCAGTTGACAAAACAAAAAAAGTACAACCAATGGTTTACCTAAAACACAAAGCTACTACTACTATTTAGCATTTCTATAGCGCTACAAAGTGTACACAGCGCTGCACAAACATAGAAGAAAGACAGTCCCTGCTCAAAGAGCTGACAATCTAGTAGACAAAAAATAAAGTAAGCAAATCAAATCAATTAATGTGTAGAAGAAAGCGGAGAGGAGGGTAGGTGGAAGCGAGTGGTTACAAGTCAAAAGCAATGTTAAAGAGGTGGGCTTTCAATCTAGATTTAAAGATGGTCAAGGATGGGGCAAGACGTAGGGGCTCAGGAAGTCTATTCAGGCGTAGGATGCAGCAGACTAAAAGGACCAAAAAAAAACAAAGCAACAACTACAAAACCCCACACACATACATAACTTAAAACAGAGGAGAAAACAACATAGGTAAGAACTATGGAAAAGTGAATCTAGGGACAAGAGGACCACCAATCACCAAACGCCTGTTTACAGAACCATGCTTTGATTGCCTTTTTAAATCTGGAAGAGCCTACCCAGAGGAAGTTAACCTCCAACCTCCATATATGGCGTAAAGAAATATTACATGGGTCAATCAAGGCAAAGTATAACTGAATTGTAACCCAGGACGCCTCCTGTTGCTTCTTCCCCCCTCCCATTTCTATTTCAGCCACTACCCTTATGTAAACCACCTAGATATTTCTTAATTCACAGCATATTAAAAATGAAACATGACCAGGTAACTGAACTCAGGATCCTCTGCAGGCAGTGCACATCGCCCTTGCATTAGAGAACACTTATTAAAAGAAGCAATCCCTATATTTCAAGGTTGAACTACTAGTAACAAAGAGAGAACTAAGCTCCTTGTGACTCTGGGCAAGTCACTTAACCCTTCATTGCCCTAGGTACAATTTAAGTACCTGATTGAAACCACATAAGTGAACTATATCAAGTCCTATCCCTTTAAGTAGAAACAACTATCTGTAAGAAATGAATAATTGTAGTGGATCCACTGTGAACCTAGGAAAGATACTTAACCTCCCATTGCCCCAAATACCAAAAAAACCCAACACTTTAATTGCAAGTCTGAATACACATGAAAGTGCTAGAATAAGGCACTGTTCTTCTTTAGCACATAAATATCAGCCTTGCAAATATTACCTGTAATACGTAAACCACTTTGGTTGTACCACTGAAAGGTAATGAAGAATGTAATAATGATAATCCTATATAATAAAACTCGCCCTCAACGTTCTGAGGACACTGACGTGTCACTTCCTGCGGGTTCGAAGGGTTCATGGTGGTGAAGCCACCGAAATCACTGTGTCTGTGCCCCGCCCTCGCGTCAAACGTGATGACGTTGAGGGCGGAGCAATGGCGTCAGTGGATGACGGTGGCGTGCGTTGACGAGGTGCGGAGCAACGGTGGTGAGTGGCTTCACAATGCCAAAGGGGTGGGTAGGGGGGGGGAGTTCGGCAGGAAAACCTTGCTAGCGCCCGTTTCATTTGCTCCAGAAACGGGCATGTTTTACTAGTAATATAATAATGATTGGGTGGCAGAGCCGGTGGTGGGAGGCGGGGATAGTGCTGGGCAGACTTACACGGTCTGTGCCCTGAAAAGGACAGGTACAAATCAAGGTAAGGTATACACAAAAAATAGCACATATGAGTTTATCTTGTTGGGCAGACTGGATGGACCGTGCCGGTCTTTTTCTGCCGTCATCTACTATGATAATTTATGAACACCACATTTGAGCATTTTAATGATCACTTACTAAGCACTGAGAATGCCTCATCAGGGAGGTTGGTGTGATCCCAAGTTAAAAACAAAACTGGCAGGTCCAGTCCCTGCTCTTTCGCCCTCTGTGTGTTTAGTTAACTAAGCATGGAATACCTTATGCCCCCCTTTCAGAAGTGGTAATACAATTTCACCACCCCAAACTAACGGACCAGGCTTTACACTTTTTTTTTTTCGTGGGGAGGAAGATAAAATGTTTCTCTGTAAATTCAGCTGACTGTATTCAAAACAAACAAACAAAAACCACATAGTAAGTCAGCTTGCTTGACCGATACTGAAGCAGCCAGGATGAATTCCCTCCCCCACAGAAGCTGGTAATCAGTATGAAAAAAAAAAACCACCAGGCATTCCTCTCTGCAGGAGTCACCAAAGTACAGGAAGCAGAACACTGAAACCAGGGAGCTGCAGTATCAATTGTGATAAGTGTTCTGGGGCTTTTGGCTCACCAGAATATTTCTCGATAAAACAAGAATCCGACGAGAAGGGAAAGTAATTTGTTTCAGAAATACCACAAAAGTCAGCTCATGAAAGAGAAGTCCCGGCTACTGAAACTTGCACCCTAGAAATGTCCAGATGGAACCTCACAAAGTGCAACCCCACAAATCAGACACTGCAGAAAAAATTTCCCTTTTTATAAAGCAAAGTCACTTAGCAAAATACCACTTCAGCACGAAATTTCCCCTGCCTACACCCTTGAAACATAATTAAAGCACCAGAACATTGTTTCACTCACGATAAAGTACCTAAATATAGAAACACTTTCAGTATTGTTATGAAAACTGTATTGGGGCTGAAACATCCAGGCTCAATTTCAGGGCCCAGTTTCTGCCCCTTAATCCAGGGCTAGTGATGTACCAAATGGTGACGTCTAGCAAACCGGCCTTACAACCCCCAGTCAAGGACTACAAAAGTAATAGCTAAATTAGGTCAGTTAGGAGACAAAGGAAAATAAAGGAAACCCAATGAGTCACAACATCTTACCCTCCACAGGTTCCAAGGCAAAACAAACAAACCAAGAAAGCTATTTTTCTGTATTTGTACATAATAAACATGGGATCAAAGGTTAATTAACATTATTTGTAAATTTAACTAAAAAAAAAATAAGCTGAACTCAGTAAAGAGAAAACTACTTTTCACCCAATTTAAAAGCTATAGTGACTTATCAGCAGAGCTCAGCAGCTTCCAAAGGTAAAATCTAGTTTTCCCCAGTACAAAGCTTGGGAGGCATTTAAGAAGCCAAGGCTGAGCAAATAAAAGAAAGGCCTGAAGCTGGAAAGAGAAGCCGGGTTAGCTTTCAGAATCAAACTTTCCCATACAAAATCCCCCAAAAACAGACTTGCTCTTTACACCAGGGGTAAAGCTGAACAGGAGCCCAAATCCCAGGCTTAGGAAAGAGTTAAGAAAACAGCAGGAGATCATACTTACAGGAACACACGGCCAGGAAGAGGAAGAAGGAGACAGATCCAGTATCCATGGCCTCCCTCAACCGATGCACTTCAGACCTGAAAATCCAGCAGGTGGCTCACAGTCAGGGACAAAAGTTTAAATTAAAACCCCTTCTAGGGGAATAGCAGGGGCTTAAACCTCACCGCAACACTCGCAGGGGGAGTGGCGAGAGAAATAACCCTTAATCCCCACAACACTCACAGGGGAAGGGGAAGAAAGAAGCCCTAAACCCTACCCCAAGGGCAGGATCTACCGAAAACTTAAACTCCCCACCGCACGCAACAAGAAACCCCCTAAGCCCAGCTTAGGAAGAGTCTAAAGAGACAAACAAAGCAACCCCTGCCGCACTTCTTCATAGACCACACCTAGTAGCCACACTGACTCACCTGTGCACACCAGGCGGACCTGATTGGCCAGGAAGCAAGGGGCGGGACAAGCAAATCCGCCTCTGTCGTTGGGTGCCCGCCTGCGTCAATCACCCTCCTCTCCTAAGCTAACACGCAGAGGCGGAGGTGGCTCTTCAGGAGAGCTTGTGGGCGAGACAGGGTGGCTGCTGGGTGACTAAAACTTGAAAGAGAAGGAAGAAGAACAAATATTGCAAAAAAAAAAGGCAATCATCCGGACGATTCCTGAGCTGCTGCTGGTCAGTTCAGAGATGCTAGGTTACCCCGTTCCAGGGTAGCAATACTGTTTTTTTTTTTTAAACTCATATTCCAGTGCATTCTGGGATTTGTAGTCACTTTTCCAGAGGATGAGACATCAGCTCTGCAAGGACTACAGAGAATGTATCAATTTAGAGAGCGTAGATGGCATGGATGACTCACTATGGTCTCTCCATAGTCGATGACCTAAAGAATGATACAACCCAATTTCGTACTCAGGAACGTTCATGTATTACCATAACTTATTCTTCCTTAACAAATATATATATATATATATGCACATGATATATATCTATACCATGATCTGTTCACGTATGTTATGTTACATGTATGTATGCAACTTAACACATTACCATTTGTAATTCTGTTACCCGGAAAATGTAAGCAACATTGAGTCTGCAAATTGTTGGGGAAATGTGGGATACAAATGCTACAAATAAATAAATAAAATAAATAAATACATATGGTCTCTGTTTTCATGTTTCTAGGGTTTATCATAACAACATAAGAATAGCCATACTGGGTCAGACCAATGGTCCATGTAGCCCAGATGGATTTTTCCTCCGGGAACTTGTCCAGACTTTTTCAAAACCCAGATACGCTAATTACCGTTACCACATCCTGACTCCAGCTGCGAGTTCCAGAGCTTAAATGGGTTTTTTTTTGTGAAAAAAATATTTCCTCCTATTTGTTTTAAAAGTATTTCCATTGAGTGTCTCCTAGTCCTTGTACTTTTTGAATGACTGCAAAATCGATTCACCTCCACCCGCTCCACACCACTTAGGATTTTGTAGACCTCAATCATATCCCCCCTCACCATCTCTTTTCCAAGCTGAAGAGCCCTAACCTCTTTAGCCTTTCCTCATATGAGAGTTCCATCCCTGGATGGACCGTGCAGGTCTTTTTCTGCCGTCATCTACTATGTTACTATGTTACTATGTTTATTATTTTGTTCACTGTTTGAACCTTTTCTAATTCTGCCATATTTTTTTTGAAGATATGGTGACCAAAACTAAATGCGATACTTAAGGAAAAGTCGCCATGAAGCTATACAGAGTCATTATAATATTTTTGGTCTTATTTTGCATTCCTTTCCTAAATATTCCTAGCATCCTGTTTGCTTTTTTGACCACCAGCGCACACTGAACTTTCAGGCTTTCTTGATAGCTCTGATATTGGCACTGGTCAAACTATGTTCCTTGCCTGGTGGCAGGCAGGATATCACATAATTTGCTTCTTCTGCACCTGTTTTGCCCCCCCCCCCCCCCCCCCCCCGATTGTACAGATTTTTTTTTCTGCTCACTCTTTTGCGTTCTCTCTAAGTTTGGGCTAAGATAAGATGATACCTTTTTTTTAAATTATTTTTAGCTGAATACTAATTTAATAACTTTTTGATGAACTTTCCAAAGGCAATACCTTATTGTTCAAATGAGAAATGAGCAACAGATGACAAATATCAGAATATATAAATGAAACATAAAAGCATTCCAATGACAGTCTCATGAGAAAATAACATCCTTTTTTGAAAGACACAGGATTGGCAATGAAAGCAGCAGTGGCGTCATGGCTGGTGTTGGGGGAGGGGTGCAAACAGGGTAGTTGCTGGACCACATGGGGCCCCTGGAGCTGTGGGGACCCAGGGCATTTCTTCCCTTCCCTACCCCTTTTTGCCGCTGCAGGCTGATATTTCCTCCCTCCCTCTCCCCTTACTGGTCTACCAAAACACATTTTTCTTCACAGGGGTCACTGGCACAGCAGTGATTCCAATATTCTGCTGGCAACCAGCCCTGAAGCTTTCCCTCTGTGACGTTCCGCCCCTCTCTGACACAACTTTCTATTTTTGCCTGAGCAGAATCAGCAGAAAAATTCTAGGGCTGACCACATATGAGAATCTCTGCCCCACTGACAACCCCTGTGAAGAAAAATATGTTTTAAAGTAGACTGGGAGGGGGAGGAGGAAATGTAAAAGCAGGTTGGGGAGTTGCTGCACTAATATGTTCCCCTGGAACTGTTTAAAGGCAGACTGGGGGGGGGGTGGAGTTGAGAGAAAAGGAGAAATGCCAGACTGGGAGGTAGGGACAGAGAGATGGTTACAATGAAATGGAGGGAAGAGAGAAGGAGAGATGGTGGACCCAGTAGTGGAGGGGAGGAAGGAAGAGATGCTGGATGGGAAGGCAGTCAGGAAGAAAGAAAGATGTTGGACCTGAGGACAGACGAAAGAGAGGGAGAAAGAGATGCTGGACAATAGGAGGGAGGGAAGGAGAGATGCTGGACCATGGTGGGGGGGAGAGATGGTGGAAGATGGGCAGTAGGAAGGAAGAGAGAAAGGACAGGAAGATGCTGGAAGGTGGAGGGAAAGGGACATGGAGATATTAAGTTACAAGTGTTGGGGAGGGAGAGGGGATGCTGGACTATATGAGAGAGGAAGATTGAAGGGAGATCCTGGAAATCATGGAACTTTGTGGGAGAGACCAAGGTGGTGGTGACAAAGAGATGAGCGAGAGGTTAGTGAGAACAGAGGATAGAAATGTGATAATGGAGAGATGAGAGATGAAAAGGAATAAGAGTCTGGGACATGGGAGAGCTAGGGTGTGAGAGATATAAAATTGATAGCTGAAAAGTAAAGACCAGGAAAAGGATGAGAAAGAAGATGAAGTCTGAGTGGATAAAAAGGCAGAAAATAAAGAAAAAAGGAGGAAAGAGCTGAAAGGGAAAGATCAATATGTCAGAGACAGGTGTAGTGAGGGAATGGAACAAGACAGGAGAGCGGAGAAAAGACAAATGGACAGCAGCCAGAGGGGGGAAAATGAACAGAAGATAGACAGGAAACTGGGACCAGCGTGATGAAAAAATAAAATGTGCAGACAAATAGGTAGAAAAAGTGTTCTATTTTTAATTTATTAACTAAAATATGTGTAACCCCCCACTCTATGGTGGTCTAGGACACTGCCTAGACTATGCCCAGGATAGTTGGACAAGAGGAGTGGTTAGGACCAGAGCCAGAATATAGAATCCCAAGGAGGCTGGGCAATGTATGCTTCGGACTTCATACAATAATGGAGACCACACCAGTTCTTTTGCTGAAGCCAGAACCTTTACTGTCCTTCGGTTGATGAGGTTCCAGCTTCAACTATTTCAAACAGATGCTTTTCTCCTCTCTTCCAGTCATATATCACAACACATACAGCTTCGCTTTATTATCCTTGTCACTCAAGCTTGCTCACCAGATAGGTGAGGGCCTGGCACAGTTCTTTACCTTTGCTGTTACTGGTAAGCAGATGTTAACGATGATCAAGATTTGATCAGTTGGTGAACATTTACAGGCTCCTTGACTCCTAGAAGATAGACACAGTAGCTCTGCAATTTATTTTTTATTTATTTATTTATTGCATTTGTATCCCACATTATCCCACCTCTTTGCAGGCTCAATGTGGCTTACAATAAATCATGGATAGTGGAAATGAGAGGAGAATTGACATATGGTGTTACAGAAGTAGTTTGGGTAGCATGGTAATGGAAAACAAGATAATAACATGACATAAAGCATTCTTACATTGCTAGATATGTGTGGGGATTTCACAAGTTTTGGTTTTTATGGTATATCTTGTCGAAGAGATATGTCTTCAGTTGTTTGCGGAAGTTGGTCAGTTCATAGGTCGCTTTTAGGTTCCGTGGCAATGCGTTTAAGGAATGTGCGAGACAATCTTTTAGCATTCCTGGGTGGTAGGTCAATCAGGTCCGCCATGTAGGCTGGGGCCTCGCCATGGATGATTTTGTGTACTAGGGTGCATAACTTGAACGTGATGCGTTCTTTGAGTGGTAACCAATGTAGCTTCTCTCGTAGGGGTTTTGCGCTTTCGTATTTTGGTTTTCCAAATATGAGTCTGGCTGCTGTGTTGTGGGCTGTCTGGAGTTTTTTGAGAATTTGCTCTTTGCAGCCAGCGTAGAGTGAGTTGCAGTAGTCTAAGTGACTGAGTACCAGTGATTGTACCAAATTCCAGAAAACGGTTCTAGGGAAGTATGGTTTTATTCTTTTTAATTTCCACATTGAGTGGAACATCTTTTTGGTTATGATTTTCGCATGATTCTCTAGTGTCAGGTGTCGGTCGATGGTGACTCCTAAGATTTTCAGGGTTTCCGAAATTGGTAGATTTAGTTTTGGGGTGTTGATGGTGGTAAATTTGCTCGTATTGTGCTGAGAGGTGAGTACTAGGCATTGATGAAGTTATTAGATGTTACTAACAGTTCTTTACTCCTCCTGCCTGATACTATTGGAAGTGTCAGGATGCCTGGATAACACATACCAAACTGACAGAAATCACCAACGAAATCAAGCTCAGCTTGATCATCATGGACTCATGGGCAAATGCATTTCAACTAAAACTCAATAAAGAAAAAACTCATTGTCTCATCCTCTCATCCCAACACAGCGCGGACAACCCCACAAGTATCAACACCCCAGACTACACCCTTCCTCTATCAGACAGCCTGAAAATCCTCGGCATTACAATAGACCGCAACTGAACACTAGAGAGCCAAGTGGCATCCACAACAAAGAAAATGTTCCACTCAATGTGGAAACTCAAACGCCTGAAACAATTCTTCCCGAGGGAAACATTCCGCAACCTGATACAATCAATGGTGCTAAGCCACGTAGACTACTGAAATGGAATTTATGAAGGATGCAAAGAATAAACCTTAAAGAAACTCCAGACCGCTCAAAACACGGCAGCTAGGCTTATATTCGGAAAAATGCGATTTGAAAGTGCAAAACCCCTCCGCGAAAAGCTGCACTGGCTCCCAATCAAAGAACGCATTGCCTTCAAAATCTGTACCCTGGTCCACAAGATCATCTACGGAGAAGCCCCGGGATACATGACAGACTTGATCGACTTACCAACTAGAAACACATCAGAATCAACACGATCGTATCTAAATCTGCACTACCCAAGCTGAAAAGGACTTAAATACAAATCAACTTACGCATCCTGCTTCTCCTACATAAGCACACAACTATGGAACGCATTGCCAAAAGCCTTGAAATCGTTGTACGAGCACCTAAACGTCAAGAAATCACTAAAAACTAACCTGTTCAAAAAGGCATACCCCACCAATCCAACTTAAATGCCTGATCCCTGCAACACAATAAAACTAAAGTACGTAATGGACAAAATGCAACTCCTCCAATGTACGTTTCCCTAATGTGGCTATGCCATATGAACTTCATCTTACCACAACATCTCTTTGTATTTGTTCTCACCGGAGTCTGCAAACGCCTCTCCGGTACTATGTAAGCCACATTGAGCCTACAAATAGGTGGGAAAATGTGGGATACAAATGTAACAAATAAATAAAATAAACAGCTACTCTGAATGAATCCTCTCTCTCTTCCCAGGACTAGACAAGGGTGGGAAAGTTCCCCATAGCTCCCCAATAAAACAAGCCACCAACCAGGTTTTTGGTCTGTTACTTGTCCCTTGGTCCAATTTGCTCCTTTAGCAAGTGCCTATTGAGTGCCAACTCGTGGGAGTACAGCAAGGTGATTCTGTATTCAGGTTACTGCATCAGGCTGGATGAGAAGGATTTCCCTATGAGCATAGGTCATTGGTAGGAGATGGAACCCAAGACAAATTTGGCAGGCAAACAGAAGGCTTATAACACTTAGGAGGGTGACTGCTACTACTACTTATCATTTCTATCGTGCTACTAGATGTACGCAGCTACTACTACTACTTATTTCTATAGCGCTACTAGACGTACGCAGCGCTGTACACTTGAACCTGAAAAGACAGTCCCTGCTTGACGGAGCTTACAATCTAATTAGGACAGACAAACAGGAAAAATGAGATAAGGGAATATTAAAGTGAGGATGATAAAATAAGGGTACTAAACGAGTAATGGTTAGGAGTTACAAGCAGCATCAAAAAGGTGGGCTTTGAAGACGGTCATAGATGGAGCTTGACATACCGGCTCAGGAAGTCTATTCCAGGCATATGGTGCAGCAAGGTAAAAGGAACGGAGTCTGGAGTTAGCGGTGGAGGAGAAGGGTGCAGATAAGAGATTTCCCGGGGAGGAATGTAGGGAGAGATGAGAGTGAAGAGGTACTGAGGAGCTGCAGAGTGAATGCACCTATAGGTCAATAAGAGGAGTTTGAACTGTATGCGGAAACGGATAGGAAGCCAGTGAAGTGACTTGAGGAGAGGGCTAATATGAGCATAACGACACTGGCAGAATATTAGTCGTGCAGCAGAATTTTGAACAGATTGAAGAGGAGAGAGATGGCTAAGTGGGAGACCTGCAAGAAGCAAGTTGCAATAGTCTAAGTGAGAGGTGATAAGAGTGTGGATGAGGGTTCTGGTAGTGTGCTCAGAAAGGAAAGGGCAAATTTTGGTGATATTATAGAGAAAGAAATGACAGGTTTTAGCAGTCTGTTGAATATGTGCAGAGAAGGAGAGGGAGGAGTCGAAGATGACCACAAGGTTAGGAGCTGATGAGACAGGAAGGATGAGAGTGTTATCCACAGAAATAGAGAATGGGGGAGGAGGAGAGGTTGGTTTAGGGGGAAACATAAGAAGCTCAGTCTTGGTCATGTTTAGTTTCAGATGGCGCTGAGACATCCAGGCAGCAATGTCAGACAGGCAGGCTGATACTTTGGCCTGGATTTCAGCTGAGATTTCTGGTGTGGAGAGGTAGATCTGGGAGTCATCAGCAAAAAAGATGATACTGAAAACCATGAGATGAGATCAGAGTACCAAGGGAAGAAGTATAGATGGAGAAAAGAAGAGGTCCCAGGACAAATCCCTGAGGTACACCAACTGACAGTGGGATAAAAGTAGAGGAGGATCCACTAGAGTATACACTAAAGGTACGCTGGGAGAGATAAGAAGAAAACCAGGAAAGAACAGAGTCCTGAAATCCAAGTGAGGACAGCGTATCAAGGAGTAGGCTGTGATCAACAGTGTCAAAAGCAGCAGATAGATCGAAAAGGATGAGGATAGAATAGAGACCTTAGGATCTGGCCAGGAACAGATCATTGGAGACTTTAGCAAGCACAGTTTCAGTTGAATGAAGAGGGCGAAAGCCAGATTGAAGTGGATCAAGAATAGCTTGAGATGAAAGAAAGTCAAGGCAACGGCGGTGAACAGCACGTTCAAGTGTCTTGGATAGGAAAGGGAGGAGGGAGATGGGGGCGATAGTTGGAAGGACAGGTAGAGTCCAATGAAGGTTTTTTAAGGAGTGGTGTGACTATGGCATGTTTGAAGGCATCAGAAACAATCACAGTGGAAAGTGAAAGATTGAGGATACGACAGATAAAAGGGATGACAGTAGGAGAGATAGTGTTAAGTAGATGGGTGGGAATAGGATCAGAGGAACAGGTCGTTAGTTTCGAGGAGGACAGAAGATGTGTAGTTTCCTCTTCAGTGATTTCAGAAAAGGAAGAAAAGTTGTACACTTGAACATGAAGAGACAGTCCCTACTCAACAGAGCTTACAATCTAATTAGGACAGACAAACAGGAAAAATAAGAGATAAGGGAATTACTAATGTGGGGATGATAAAATAAGGGTACTAAACGAGTAAGGGTTAGGAGTTAAAAGCAGCATCAAAAAGGTGGGCTTTTATCCTAGATTTAAAGATGGCCAGAGATGGAGCTTGACAGACCAGCTCAGGAAGTTTTTTCCAGGCATATGGTGCAGCAAGGTAAAAGGAACGGAGTCTGGAGTTAGCGGTGGAGGAGAAGGGTGCAGATAAGAGAGATTTACCCAGTGAACGGAGTTCCCGGGGAGGAGTGTAGAGAGAAATGAGAGTGGAGAGGTACTGAGGAGCTGCAGAGTGAATGCACGTATAAGTCAATAAGAGGAGTTTGAACTGTATGCGGAAACGGATAGGAAGCCAGTGAAGTGACTTGAGGAGAGACCTAATATGAGCACAACGACACTGGCGGAATATTAGTCGTGCAGCAGAATTTTGAACAAATTGAAGAGGAGAGAGATGGCTAAGTTGGAGACCTGTGAGAAGCAAGCTGCAATAGTCTAAGCAAGAGGTGATAAGAGTGTGGTTAAGGGTTCTGGTAGTGTGTTCAGAAAGGAAAGGGCGAATTTTGGTGATATTATAAAGAAAGAAACGACAGGTTTTAGCAGTCTGCTGAAAACGTTCAGAGAAGGAGAGAGAGGAGTTGAAGGTGACCCCAAGGTTACGAGCTGATGAGACAGGGAGGATGAGAGTGTTCTCCACAGAAATAGAGAATGGGGGACGAGGAGAGGTTGGTTTAGGGGGAAAGATAAGAAGTTCAGTCTTGGTCTGCCACCAGGTCCTTCCCCCTATTACCACAAACCCTCCCACTATTCCACAAGATTCCAGAGACTTCTCCACTATTCCCGTTAGTACTCTATCTCCCTGGAAACTTCTAGTGCAAAAACGTGATTTCCTGGCAAGTGTAGGAAACAGCAAGTTCACAGAAAGGCTACAGAAGAACTGGCTCAAAGCCGTCTATCTGCTAAGTGATAGGAGCCTAGAGAAAATCGCTGCTGCAAGCTCTTCCTATTGGCCATCAATGGAAACACTAACATTGAATGAACTGTGCACAGCATAGAGAATTCAAACAGCATAAACTGTTGAAATTGTCATGACATTTCGTATGTTTATTTTGGGATATGGCATCACAGATATCTTTGTGATTGGATGTGAATTAGATTGTTTGTTGTAGAATCTGTACCTGATGAAGTTGTACTGATTGTATAGATTAGGCCATATATCGAGTGCTAACATTGGAGTTGACGCTGGGGGTGCTGTGGGTGCTTGAGCACCCCCAATATTAAGAAAGTTCTTTGTATGTGGCTAGGGAGGGATTATTTTTATTGGGTTTAGCACCCCCAATAATTTTGAAAAGTTGGCTCCTATGAGTGCCAATGTTGCAGTACTTACCAAGTTTAACTTCTTGAGGTTCCCAGTTCAATTTTGGCTTTCATATTTCTGTCTCTAATTTGTGATCCCTTGTTCTGTCATTTATGTGTGAAGAAGGGGCTCATTTTCAAAGGAGAAAAGTGTCCCAAAAGTGGTATAAATCTGCATTTGGATGTTTTTCCTCACAAAATTGTCCAAATTGGTATTTTTAAAACCGATTTTTAGATGTTTCTCTAGGAAGTCCGTCAGAAGTGCGTTTAAATCACAAGGGGGCATGTCAGGGGCGTGTTAAGGGTGGGATCTGGGCATTCCTGACACTTGGAAGTTTTTCTGCCATAATGAAACAAAACAAAACTGCCTAGGACTAAAACTAAGACGTTTTGAGCTACACCTGTTTTTATAACGAATAAGGCACCCTGAATGACAAGATGACAAATGGAGGGAGTCAGGGATGACCTCTCCTTACTCCCCCAGTGGTCACTAACCCCCTCTCACCTCTAAAAATGTGATTTAAAACATTACTTGCCAGCCTCAGATGTAATACTCAGGTCCTTTAGAGAGGCATGCATGTCCCCGGAGTAGTGTAGTGGTGGGTGAAGTGCACTGCAGACACGTGAACCCAGGTCCATACCTCCCCCTACTTGTTACACTTGTGGAGAAAATTGTGAGCCCTACAAGTCACCTGAAACCCACTGTACACACATATAGGTGCCCCCTTCACCTGTAAGGGCTACGGTAGTGGTATACAGTTGGGGTTATTGGGTTTGGGGAGGGGGCTCAGCAGATAAGGGAGCAATGGTGAGATGTGTACCTAGCAGTATTTTATGAAGTCCACTGCAGTGCCCCTTAGGGTGCCGTATTGCTTTCCTGGGATGTCTGGGGGACCAGTCTACTAAAAATGCTGGCTCCTCCTACATCCCAATGGCTTGATTTTGTGCATTTTGCACTTGGGTGTTTGTTTGTTTTTTTCTGGAAATGTACCAAAAACAAAATGTCCAAATCACAAAACTTTGCCTAAACAGTATTTTTGGAAATAAACATAAACGTTTTTCTTTTTTGAAAATGACCTCCTTTCCTATTCAGATTTTGGACGTTTTTGGCAAAATGTCAGAAGTCGGACTCAGACGTCAGATCAATAATGCACCTCCACATTTTTTTTGAGATGCGGTGACCAGAATTGCACACATTATTCAAGGTGTGGTCGCACCACAAAGGCATTATAAAATTCTCAATTTTGTTTTCCATTCCTTTCCTCATAATGTCTAACATTCTATTTGCTTTCTTCGTCTCCATTCACTGAGCAGAGGGTTTCAACGTATCATCAACGATGACACCTAGATCCCTTTCCTGGTCGGTGACTCCCAATGGGAAACCTTGCGTCAGCTAAATATAGTTCAGGTTCCTCTTTCCCACATGCATCACACTTTGCACTTGCTCACATTAAATGTCTACTACTACTACTATTTAGCATTTTTATAGCGCTACAAGGCGTACGCAGCGCTGCACAAACATAGAAGAAAGACAGTCCCTGCTCAAAGAGCTTACAATCTAATAGATGTCATCTGCCATTGGATGCTCAGTCTCGTTAAGATCCTCTTGTAAATGTTTCGCAATCCTCTTGCGATTTAACAACTTTGAATAACTTTGTGTCATTAGCAAATGTAATTACCTCACTAGTTACTCCCATCTCTAGATCATTTATAAATATGTTAAAACAAAAACATCCAGGGCTATAAGTTGGATGTTTTGGTCTAGACCTGTTTTATGAATGAATAAGGCACCAAAAGGTGCCCTAAATGACCAGATGACCAATGGAGGGAATCAGGCATGACCTCCCCTTACTCCCGCCGTCTAAAAATTGGTTTTCAAAATACCAATCTGGACCTTATTGTGAGAAAAACGTACAAATGCAGATTTATGCCACTTTTTGGATGTTTTTCTCTTTTGAAAATGAGCTCCATAGTGGAATTAGAAAAGGTACAGAAAAGGGCAACAAAAATTATAAGGGGATGGGACAACTTCCCTATGAGGAAAGGCTAAAGCGGCTAGGGTTCTTCAGCTTGGAGAAAAGACGGCTGAGGGGAGATATGATAGAGGTCTATAAAATAATGAGTGCAGTGGAACGGGTAGAGGTGGATCGCTTGTTTACTCTTCCTAAAAATACTAGGACTAGGAGGAGCGCAATGAAACTAGAAAGTAGTAAATTTAAAACAAACCGGAAAAAATGATGTCTTCAGGTATTCTGGCATCTTCAATTGCAGAAACTCGAGTTTGTGATTTTCCCAAGCGAGTAGTAGTCTCAGACACAAAAGATGCCAAACGGCTTAATTGGCTAGTAATCAGATCAAATCGGGGTTCGAATTCTACCACCATTGTTATTTGTTGGAGCTGCATGGCAGTAAAATCTTCTGTGTCTTCCGAAGGCTGTGCCGCCATTTTAGAGTCACTGGGTCACTGCGGGTCATTTCCTTTTTTTTTTAATCCCTTTAGAGGGTCGCTTTACTCATACTACCCCTCTCCTGAAAACCCTTTACTGGCTCCCTATCCGTTTTCGCATCCTGTTCAAACTTCTTCTACTAACCTATAAATGTATTCACTCTGCTGCTCCCCAGTATCTCTCCACACTCGTCCTTCCCTACACCCCTTCCCGTGCACTCCGCTCCATGGATAAATCCTTCTTATCTGTTCCCTTCTCCACTACTGCCAACTCCAGACTTCGCGCCTTCTGTCGCGCTGCACCCTATGCCTGGAATAAACTTCCTGAGCTCCTACGTCTTGCCCCATCCTTGGCCACCTTTAAATCTAGACTGAAAGCCCACCTCTTTAACATTGCTTTTGACTCGTAACCACTCGCCTCCACCTACCCTCCTCTCTTCCTTCCCGTTCACATTAATTGATTTGATTTGCTTACTTTATTTATTTTTTGTCTATTAGATTGTAAGCTCTTTGAGCAGGGACTGTCTTTCTTCTATGTTTGTGCAGCGCTGCGTATGCCTTGTAGCGCTATAGAAATGCTAAATAGTAGTAGTAGTAGTAGTAGTAGTACATAACAATGTGCGATTTGGTTATACATCTGCCCATAAGTTGCATGAGAGTATTATGCTTGACTGTAATTTAAAAAAAAAAGAGAGAGAGAAGATCTGCTGTTTGTTTCTAGGATGGGCAGCATAGGATGCATTGTACTGTTTTGGGATCTTGTCAGGTGCTTGTGACCTGGATTGGCCACTGTTGGAAATAGGATGCTGGGCTTGATGGACCTTTGGTCTGTCCCAGTATGGCAACACTTATGTACTTGGGATTCTGAATGGAATCTTGCTACTCTTTGGGGTTCTGCATGGAATCTTGTTATTCTTTAGAATTCTAGAACCTTGCTACTCTTTGGGGTTCTGCCAGGTACTTGTGACCTGGATTGGCCACTGTTGGAAACAGGATGCTGGGCTTGATGGACCTTCTGTTTCTCCCAGAATGGCAACACTTATGTACTGTGGTGAGATATGAGCAGCCAGTGGGCGACTTTCAGTAGTGGCATTACATGGTCTTATTTTTATTTCTTTGCACACATAATTCATTTGATGGCAGAATTTTGCATTAATTGAAGCCTCCAAATCTCTTTTATTCTTAGTCCACTGTAGAGTATGTTACAGACATCTATCTCTACCACAACAGCTGGTCATCCCATGGAAAATGTACGTTGGAGTGACTGTCCACTGGATTGATAGAATCTTTACACGGGGAAGTCTCCTTATCTGGCCTTAAGAAGATTGAAAGTTTCACATGCATTTCTATATATGGCATGTTCTGTAATGGACACAGATGCAGAAGGATTGGAAATAACTCCATGAGGCATGCTGCACATGCTTTGCCCACCCACCCACCCCTCCACTGCCATTTCCCTGTCTCTAGTGGACTGGCTCTTAGTGATTCAGGTGTGTATTTTATGTTATTAGTGAATCCTAACCACCTAACCATATAGTTTTCTTAATAGTTCCTACAGTATGTATGGTGATATTTATTGGTTGAATGGTGTAGTTCAGTAGTAGTTGATACGTGTAGTGCCATCTAGTGCTGAAACACTGCAATATTTCTGGTCTTGGGGACCACAGCACCATGTAATTAAACTGTAAAATCCATCCTTTGTTGATAGTGGCCTCTACTGGATAAATATATTATTACACTTGGTTTCATGTTATTGTTCCAAACCAAAAGAATGTTTGGGTATCACTCCATTTAAACCATCCAAAACCTTCTCCTTAAGGTCAAGGAAATACACAGAGACAACACAGCTACGGTCAACACCAATACAAATATGCACAAAGAAGTGGAGTGGAAGAGTAGCTGAGAATTTGAGGAACTGGGTTTAATTCCCGCTGCAGCTTCTTGTGCCCCTGGGCAAGTCACTTACCACTCCATTGCCCAGGTACCAAAAAAAACTTCACCCCCACCCCCTTTTACTAAGCCACACGACAATGCCAACATAGCCCATTCAAAGTGAATGGACTGTGTTGGCACCAGCACGGTTTAGTAAACGGGGGGTTTAGATTGTGAGCCTACTAGGGGCATAGAAAGTACCTGCATATATTATATGTAAACCACGTTGGTTCTACCCAAAGAAAAGGGGTATATCAAATCCATGACCACCGTAACAGTTAGAGCTGCAGGCTTATAAACAGGAAAGCCAGGGTTCAAATCCTGCTTCGCCCACTGCTGCTAATTTTGATGCGCATCACCGTTTCTCTTTTTCAGGTGTTGCACTGTATGCAGAGTCTACATTCCTGGGTTTCAGCTTAATTTGTCTGCATGTTTCAATTTTTTCTCAGTGGTCACTTATTCTATACTTGGAGATGGTTTATGTTCAGCATGTATAAAAGAGGCCAGGTACAAACCTATATGTGTTAGTTCCAGTTGCAACCAAACGCTGTAGAGATTTAATTGTCTGCTGCTTAAAGGTCAAAATAGCATAAGGAGGAAAAGCCCTCAAAACAGCCCCAGTGCTACAGAGACTTTGTCACTGATAACCTTGCTAGGTAGTTATGTCATCACTGGCCAAAAACCTCCTTCAGAGGTTTTATTCCCTTTTTTCTCTTTTTTTGTTACTTTTCTTCCTTGCTCAAAAAACCACCCAACAATCAATAACACCACAAAAAATATGTGAAAATGGCCACTTAGCTTCTTCAAGAGATCTGGCCAATTTACCCCCCCCCCCCCCCCCCCCCCCCGTCTCGTTGCTCCCGCTGGGGACCACCGGCTTTCTCAAGGGAGAATGGGGATATCACCAAGGCGTTCTGTGAAGGAGACAACAACACACCTTGGTGATCTCCCCGTTGAGTTGAGTTTTGTTTTTTTTTTTTAGTTACATTTGTACCCCGCGCTTTCCCACTCATGGCAGGCTCAATGCGGCTTACATGGGGCAATGGAGGGTTAAGTGACTTGCCCAGAGTCACAAGGAGCTGCCCGTGCCTGAAGTGGGAATCAAACTCAGTTCCTCAGTTCCCCAGGACCAAAGTCCACCACCCTAGTCGGCCCTTGCAGATCACCAATGTGGCCGCGCAGGCTTCTGCTTCCGTGAGTCTGACGTCCTGCACATACGTGCAGGACATCAGACTCACAGAAAGAGAAGCCTGCGCAGCCTTCTACATGGAATGTTGCTAGTGGAATAGCAACATTCCATGTAGAATCTCCAAGAGTAGCAACATTCCATGTAGAATCTCCAATAGTGGCAACATTCCATATAGAATCTCCAATAGTATCTATTTTATTTTTGTTACATTTGTACCCCGCGCTTTCCCACTCATGGCAGGCTCAATGCGGCTTACATGGGGCAATGCCCAGAGTAACAAGGAGCTGCCTGTGCCTGAAGTGGGAATCAAACTCAGTTCCTCAGTTCCCCAGGACCAAAGTCCACCACCCTAACCACTAGGCCACTCCTCCATATAAATATGGCAACAGATTTTTATGTACAGAAAGTAAACCAAAGAGAAAAAGAAACCATAAATTTAGAAACAAGTGTCTGAAAAAATAAAGGCAGCATTCAGGAAATACAGAGATGCACAACAAACAGATTATTGGGTAAAGAAGCAAAGAGAGAAATAGAGCTACCAAAAAAGCACAGGAGGAATAAAAAAAAATGGCTAAAGATGTAAACAGAGAAGACAGGATGTTTTTCAGAGATGTGGGAGAAAGGAAGAAGGGAAGCTAGAAATGGAATAGTAAGACTGAAAGTGTGATGTGGCAAACGATGTGGAAAAAGCAGATGTGTTCATGGAGGAAAATCCTGGAGAAGGACCATGGTGATCCGACAAGAGAATCTATTGGAACGGAGTGGATATTGCACCATTCATGGAAGAAAAATGTTTATGAACAGCTGGAAAAACTGAAAATGAACAAAGCTATGGGGCTGGATGGGATACATCCCAGAGTATTAAAGGAACGCAGAGAAATCCTGGCTGGATTCCTTAAGGACATTTAAAAGATCTTTGGAGATTGGAGTGGTTCCTCAAGATTGAAGAGTGGTTCTGGTCCCTCTTCACATAACTGGGGACAGGGAATTCAAAAAGGCATGGTATGAATACAGAGGATCCAATTAGAAAATGAATGGTATAAAAAAATAACACTTAAAATGCTTGCACGTGTGTTTGATGTGTCAAGTGGTGCTTAGATGGCAACTGGCTGTGAAGAACTAGGGCTGGTACTGGGCAGACTTGTACGGTCTGTATCCTGTATACAGCAATCCCGCTTAGGATGGGCTGGTGAGGGCTTTGATGGAAATTCCAGTAATTTACACGAGGACAGTGCTGGGCAGTCCTTTACAGTATATGTCCCACCAATGGAAAGATGGTTCAGATAGGCTGTTGTAGGCTTCAAGAGCAACTCCAATAATTGGATCATAAAGACACTGCCAGGTGGTCTTCTATGGTCTATGTCCCAGAAATGCCAAAGAAAGACAATGATCAAGTATTTTATACCACATTGATTGTTGGTTTAATTACGCATTGATAGCGAGTGTGACTGTTTGGACAGACTAGATGGACTGTTCAGGTGTTTAACAAAGTAAATTAATGGGCCGTAGATAGAGACGAAGTGGGAAACTATGGGCCGGTAATCACTTCGGTGGTTGGATAATTAATGGAAACACTGCTGACTGAAAGGATAGTGAACTTCCTAGATGCCAATGCCTTGGAAGATCTAACAGAACATGATTTTACCAAATAGAAATCGTGTCAAACAAATCTGATTGATTGCTTTGACTGGGTGATCAGATCATTGTATAAAGGACACACGTTAGATGTAATGTACTTGGACTTCAGCAAAGCCTTTCTATGGTTTCTCACAGGAGGGTTCTCAACAAGGTTAGCAGGCTGAAGATAGGACCCAAGGTGGTGAATTGGATAGGAAACTAGTTTGTTTGTTACATTTGTACCCCGTGCTTTCCCACTCATGGCAGGCTCAATGCGGCTTACATGGGGCAATGCCCAGAGTCACAAGGAGCTGCCTGTGCCTGAAGTGGGAATCGAACTCAGTTCCTCAGTTCCCCAGGACCAAAGTCCACCACCCTAACCACTAGGCCACTCCTCCACTCCATTGACTGACCAATGACAGAAGGTGGAGGTGAATACAATTTATTAAGAGGAAAGGAAGGTGAACAGTGAAGTAAAGTGTCTCAGGGCTCTGTTCTGGGACCGATTCTTTAATATATTTGTGAGCAATATTGCCAAAGGATTAGAAGGAAAGGTTTGTCTTTCTGTGGATTATACAAAAATATCCAATAAAATTAACACTACAGAGGGAGCAGAAACTTGAGAAGGGATCTTCAAAAATTAGAAGAATGATGTAAGGCTTGGCAGTTAAAATTTAATGTGAAAAAGTGCAGAGTGATGCACTTGGGGTGTCAAAATCCAAAGGAGACGTACAAGATAGGGGTGAAAGACTGATGAGCAGAGGTCAGAAATGAGACCGTGGGGTGATAGTGTATGAGGATCTGAAGTCAATGAAATAATATGACAACGCTGTGGTAGCCAGAAAGGTGCTGGGCTGCATAGAGAGGGGTATGGTGTTATTAAGTTACTTGGAGTATTGTGTTCAGTTTTGGAGGCTGTATTTAGCCAAGGACATAAAATTACTTGAAGAAATGGTATGGACTTTGTGTGAAAAGCTACGAGAAAAGACTTGAGGACCTGATATGATAACTCTAGAGGAGAAGAGGGATAGGGAAGATACGATACATTTAAGTACCTGAAAGGTACCAATACACATACAAATCTTTACCAGAGACAGGAAAACGGTGGTAGTAGAGGACACAGATTGAGATTACAGGGTGGTAACTTAGGAGAAACATTAGGAAGTACTTTTACATGGAGAGGGTGGTGGATGCCTGAAATACCCTCCCAGGACAGGTTGGTACAAACAAAAATGGTGACAGAATTCAAACACACAAACACAAAAGGATCGTTATATGGTAACTGAAAGGTATCCAAAGAAAAACTTGGAGCTTAGACTGCAGTTCCAGGAGAAACGCTAGAGCTGGGTGTACTTCTATGGTCTGTGGCCCAAATATGGCAAAACAAGGCTGTGTCCCATTTATAGATGGGCAGGTGTGAGCTTTGACGACAGCTAGAGGGTTGGGAAGTAGGACCAGTGCGAGCAGACTTCTACGCGTTTTGGGGTCACACTCACCTAATGCTTCAGAGAGAGTAAAATGTCCGTTTGCAACATTGTTGGATTGCTGGTTTATCCAAATATTGACAATAAATGGAACTATTCAAAATGATAAAACCACTCTTGTATGATTCTGAGACTCCTTACTTGTTAAACCAGTATTTGATCATGACAGAGTGTAACCTGCGGCTCTGGCTGCCTTACTGGGCAGACTAGATGGACCAGGTGGGTCTTTAGTTGCAATCATATACCATGTTACTATTTATTGTTTATTTATACATTTTTGTATACCACATACTCTAAATGTTCTCAGCATTTCACAAAATCAAAATTCATTTCTTCACACCACCATTACATTAAAAGAAACAAAAATATAATCACAAATAAACAATTAACATAAAATCTTAGCTTCCAATCTCATTGCTCAATCTGATCTCTTCTAGTTTCTCAGATCATGTTGTCATTTGATCCATATGCTTGTATAGAGGTAGGTCTTCAATTCTCTCTTTTAAACTGTTTAATCTAGGTTACGTGATTCCCCACCCCAAAAAAAAATCAAGGCAAAATTTAAAAGAAACAGTAACAAAGAACAAGCTTAACGGCAGCATATAAAAAACCTCCACAGTCATCTAACCCCCTAAACAGATCAGAGAAAATAAACCTTCAGGAAATACAAATTTTAAAGCTTAAGTTTCATTCTTTCCTCTGTACAGAAACTCGGGGCTGCTAACATTTAAGTGTAGGTCCACTGATAACCAAGTGTGCATTGGTACCAGAAACTCTCAGGACTAAAAGCCAAGTGGGAGGGTTGAAAATGAACCTCTCGATCTTGCATTGTTTCTTCTAGGAATTATCTACCCTACTACTATTTATCATTTCTATAGCGCTACAAGGCATAAGCAGCGCTGTACACCATACACAAAAAGACAGTCCTTGCTCAGAGAGCTTACAATCTAGATAAGACAGGTAAACAGACAGAACAATTAAGAGTAAGGGAATAAATAAAAAGTGAGTAGTGGTTAGGAGTCAAAAGCAGTGGTGAAGAGGTGGGCTTTAAGTTTGGACTTGAAAACGGCCAAAGACGGGGCTACACGCACAGGCTTGGGAAGTCCATGCCAGGCATGAGGTGCAGCAAGACAAAAGGAACGGAGTCTAGAATTAGCAGTAGAGGAGAAGGGGACAGATAGAGATTTATCTACAGAACGGAGAACCCGAGGGGGGCCGTAGGGAGAGACGAGAGTGGAGAGGTAATGGGGAGCGGCAGAGTGAATTGAACTGAATACAGAAACGGATAGGGAGCCAGTGAAGTGACTTAAGGAGGGGGCTAATGTGAGCATAGCGACATTGGCAGAGCTTTGAACTGATTGAAGAGGAGAGAGATAGCTAAGAGGGAGGCCGGAGAGAAGCAGGTCACAATAATCTAGACGAGAGGTGATAAGAGTGTGGATAAGGGTTCTGGTAGAGTGCTCAGAGATGAAGGGACAGATTTTGCTAATGTTATATAGAAAGAAACGACAGGTTTTGGCAATCTGTTGAATATGAGCAGAGAAGGAGAGAGAGGAGTCAAAGATGACACCAAGCTGACGGGGAGAATGAGAGTGCCATCTACAGAAACAGAGAAAGGGGGGAGAGGAGAGGTAGGTTTAGGGGGAAAGATGAGAAGCTTGGTTTTGGCCATGTTAAGTTTTAGATGATGGTGGGACATCCAGGCAGCGATGTCATACAGGCAGGCTGAAACCTTGGTCTGGATGCTGGTTGAGATTTCAGGGGTAGAGAGATAGATTTGGGAGTCATCAGCATAGAGATGGTATTGAAAGCCATGGGATGATATCAGAGAGCCAAGGGAAGAAGTGTAGATGGAGAACAGGAGAGGACCGAGAACAGAACCCTGGGGTACACCGATTGGTAGAGGGATAGAGTGGAAGAGGATCCATCAGAGTGGTGTGAAGCGAGAGGTAGGAGAACCAGGAAAGAACAGAGGTCTGGAATCCAAATGAAGACAGCGTATCAAGAAGCAGGCTGTGATCGACAGTGTCAAAAGCGGCAGATAGATCAAGAAGGATGAGGATAGAATAGAGACCTTTGGATTTGGCCAGGAACAGGTTGTTGGAAACTTTTGCAAGTGCAGTTTCAGTTGAATGAAGAGGGCGAAAGCCAGATTGAAGTGGGTCAAAAACAGCATGAGATGAGAGAAAGTCAAGACAGCGGCGGTGAACGACACGTTCAAGTAACTGGGAAAGGGAGGTGAGGAGGGAGATGGGACGATAAGTTGGAAGGACAGGTAGGGTCAAGCGAAGGCTTTTTCAGGAGCGGTGTGACCACAGCATGTTTGAAGGCAGTGGAAAGAGAGAGATTGAGGATATGACAGATGAAAGGGGTGAGAGCAGGAGAGATAGTGTTAAGAAGGTGGGTAGGAATGGGATCAGAGGAACAGGTAGTTCGTTTTGAGGAGGAGAGAAGATGAGATGTTTCTTCATCAGTGACCTCAGGAAAGGAGGAAAAGGATGGAGGGGTTGAGGAAATAGGGGAATGGACAAGGGGAGGGACAAGGGGAAGGAGAGGCGAGGTGGTTTGGTAGAGAATTCAAGATTAATCTTCTGAACCTTGTCATGGAAGAACTCAGCTAGGGTCTGGGGAGATAGTGAGGGGGGAGTAGGGGGTGGAGGCACCTTGAGGAGAGAGTTTAGTGTGGTGAAGAGAAGTCAAGGGTTTGAGCCAAGAGAATTAGCCAGCTGGATGTAGTAGTCTTGTTTGGCAAGCAAGAGAGCAGATTGGAAGGAGGTCAACATGAACTTGAAGTGTGAGAAGTCAGCAAGGGCATGAGATTTCAGCCAGAGGCGTTCGGTGGAACGGATACAGGAACGTAGGTAGCGGATTTTATGAGTTAGCCAGGGCTGGGGTTTGGTACGTCTTATAGGACGGGGCATGAGAGGTGCAAGAGTGTCTAAGGCAGAGAATAGAATAGCATTGTAGGAAGAGACGGCATCATTGACAGATTTGGATGGTGTAGTGGTAGAGAAGAGGTTCGAGACATTGGAGGATAGGGTAGTAGGGTCAATAGCCTGGAGATTCCTAGATAAGTTGGTTAAGATTAGACACGATTAGGCGGGAGGAAGTTTAAGAGTGAAGGTTATTAGATGATGGTCAGAGAGGAGAAGATTTGAGGTAAAGGAATTAGAGGGAGAGCAGTTAAGGTTTTCATGTCTGAGGATTTTGTTTATTTATAGCCTACTTTATCCCATATTTCTAAGCTGGGTTATACAGAATATCCTATATAATAATTCTCACCTCCAACGTTCTAATGTGCCTGGGACCGTGCCTCCCTCAGAGGTGGTCTGCTAGGCAGGCACGCACTGACGTCAGTGACAGCTGATTCCAAAGCAAGGGGAGGCCTACTCCTCCACCTGCATGGGAATCAGCTGTCAGTGCTCCGCTCCCTGCCTCTTCAGAGCAAGTGGCAGGGAGTGGGGCAACATACAACCCCCCCTCGCCGCATCACCAACCCGCCCCCCCACCCGACAAGCATCAATACCCCGTTTCCCATCACGCACCTCCCACCGAGTTCCACACTCCACCCTCCCTCCGATTTCAACACCCCCCCCCCCCCGCATTACGGCCCCCTGTACCCCCTTCCGCGACCCTGTCGACCCCCCCTTCCCACCGAAAACCGTCCCCTGCCGCCATCCACTACCTCTGCTGACGGGGGACCCCAACCCCCATCAGCCGAAGTCCTGTGCTGGCCTTCGCGGCGTTCCTCCTTCAATGATCTTCTGTTGAAGTTCCTCTGCATGTGTCTGACGTCAGACGCACACAGAGGAACTTCAACAGAAGATCATTGAGGAAGCAACGCCGTGAAGGCCAGCACAAGACTTCGGCTGATGGGGGTTGGGGTCCCCCATCAGCACAGGTACTCCACGCCGGCGGGGGACGGTTTTTGCCGAGAAGGGGGGATCAACAGGGTCGAAGAAGGGGGGTACAGGGGTCCGTAACGCGGTGCGGGGGGTGAAAACGGAGGGAAGGCGGAGTCTGGAACAGCGAGGGAGGATGGGGGATGGCCTTGCTAGCGCCCGTTTCCTTCCGTTCAGAAACGGGCGTTTTTTTCTAGTTTGGAATAAATAGTGACAATTCAGCCAAATCTACATGGAATAAAAGTACCATTGTACTGTGTTAGGAGTGAATGGAAAAAGGAAGACAAGAGCTAAGTGTTTGAGATTTCTCACATCAGTTCACCCTAACATGTGGTCTACAACACTGGGTTCAGTTCTCTGAGCATTCCTACGCTTAAGCTGTTTGTTGACTGTGAAGTTTTTCTTTAAGAAATTAGAATTTTTCTTCAGTTGTAGCAGACCTATCACTTTTCCATGTTTCATGCTGTAATGTATGGTACAAGATCAATATCATTCCAATACTTTTTTTGAGCAGATGTTGTGATGATTCTGCAGCTGAACCCGGTCTCTCACCCTCCGTGGAATTTTCTAGAAAAAGAGAATGTTTCAGTTTGTCAAATGGGAGACAGAAGGCTCAGATTGCTGAACATCAAAAAGGATTTGGTGGGACACAACTTATCACACAGTTGCAAATGTTGAGGGGATGGGTTTTATTCTACAGATCATTACCTTTGAGTGTTAAGCTGGCTACTGGCAATAGCAGATCATCATAGAAAGATCCTGATCTGCAAACACGCTGCTGTTCATTTTGGTCAGATTAACATAGGAAGGGAACTTGTGAAAAGGAATCCCGTTTAGTTCATCTAAGTGGTTTGGACTGATCCGAGTCCAGACGAGTCTAGCAGTCTCTCTGATTTCAGAACTCTGGACCATTGGAGGTCTAAAGCTCCATCTGCAAAGATTTTCTCTACTTCTCCTAAGGGAACTATAGGCAGCTGAGTTTTCAGCAAATCCATACTGAATATGCACATGACAGATGCACTGCCTCCTATCTAGTGCATATTCCTTCTCGCTATCCTGAAAGTCTGACTGGTTGAAGTCTGCTACGACAAGGCTAGGAACCTGCAGTTCTACTGGATTTAACTCAAACAGTAGACTGGATTATTTTCTTTGTTCATCTCCACCAATGGTGAATTACATTATCATTTAGTCTTCAAATAGATAGCAACATAGTAAATGACAGCAGATAAAGACCTGTATGGTCCATCCAGTCTGCCCAACAAGATAAACTCGTTTTTTTTTTTTTTATATCTTTATTATTAGAAGAAAAGACATATATTTATGTTTAAAATGGCCTCATTTTGAAAGTTGTATTATGTTAAGGTTATACAATAAGGTTTGTTAGCTGACACATGTAGTCAATGTATTCATTGTATTCATAGGTTATTATCGGCTGCTAGATATTGGAAATAGTTGGCTTCATTGAGCCGGAAGATAAACTCGTTTACATGGCATGTGATACTTTATACCCGAGTTTGATTTGTCCTTGCCATTCTCAGGGCACAGACCATAGAAGTCTGCCCAGTACTGTTCTTGTACTAAGTTCTGAAGCTAACATTGAAGCCCCTTAAAATTTACACTCCAGCCCATCCCTATCTATTCGGTCACAATCAGGGCGTAGACTGTAGAAGTCTGCCCAGCTCCTGTTTTGTTTCCAATTACCGGCATCGCCACCCAATCTCCGCTAAGATTCCACGGAACCATTCCTTCTAAACAGGATTCCTTTGTGTTTATCCCACGTATGTTTGAATTCCATTACCGTTTTCATCTCCACCACCTCACACAGGAGGGCATTCCACATATCCACCACCCTCTCTGTGGAAAAATACTTCCTGACATTAGTCCTGAGTCTGCCCCCCTTCAACCTCAATTAATGACCTCTAGTTCTACCGCCTTCCCGTCTCCGGAAAAGGTTAGTTTGCGGATTAATACCTTTCAAATATTTGAACGTCTGTATGATATCACCCTTGTTTCTCCTTTCCTCCAGGGTATACATGTTCAGGTCAGCAAGTCTCTCCTCGTAAGGTTTGAAACGCAAATCCCATACCATTTTCGTAGCTTTTCTTTGCACCGCTTCCAGTCTTTTTACATCTTTAGCAAGATACAGCCTCCAAAATCAAATGATCAAATGTATACGGATGGTGTACTGCTGTCCAGATGGATATTGAATATCCATGCAGAGTGGGGTGGGGGGGGGGGGGGCTGCCACTCTCCCAATGGAGAGAGGTGCTGAATATCCACGCAGAGCAGGCAGTTCTGCTGCTCTGGACAGCAAGTGGTACTGAACAGAGTTTATTAGAAGACTTTCTATACCACTTTTCCCCCATAGATCAAAGCGGATAGCGAGAGGTGCTGAATATCCATGCAGAGCAGAAGGTGCATCTACTCTCCTGAAAGTGAGAGGTGCTGAACATTATTCAGGGAAATACCTGTCTGTGGGAGAGATGCTTTTGTAACTGTGTATGCTTCTACAGTACTTAGTGAATTATGTAAGTTATTCTTATGTATTAGGTGTTCTTGGAGTAACCTTTATTATTTAGTCTGAAATAAGAACAGCATCCAGTGTACAATCAACAAGTCAAAAACGAGAGAAAATTGAGCACATTATATAGAAGTTCAAAAATTCATTCTGAGTTAAATTTCTTTTAGATAAATTACCACCGATTTCAATTGTTCTGTGATCTTGTCTGTGGCCTGGATCTCATTGACCCTCTCCTTCTCATTCCTCTGGTTTTGTACTTGCTCTTTCTCCCTAAAAAAAATGTTTATTCTATTCATTACCACTACTTGAAGATGAACTGGACATATCACTGGTAATATCTACTGAATCTTTTGGTAATTGAGAGGAAACTTGCTCAGGCAATTTATACAGCCAAGGATAAACTTTTTCCTGTACATAATCCTGCTCATCTTGTCTATATTTCTTTAATTTATTCTTTTTCAGATATGCCTTAAAAACTTATCAATGTTTTCTTCAATAATATCAGCTCAAGACTGTCTTCGCCCTTTTTGGCCCTGATGAAGCCTAAATGAATGGCGAAATGGCCTAGGGAGTGTTATTTGAATAGTGCTGTGTTTTTGACTGAAGATGCTTTAAGCTTCAAAGCTGATATGAAAGTTAGGGGTAGAACTTTAAAATTTCAAGTTTCTCTCAGCTTGGTATTTAGAATTTAAACATTGATATGGATACTTTACCCACTCGAGAAGCCTGAAGCTCTATTTCTCTTGACGTTGTTGCATATTGGCTCCTTGAATTTTTTGGACTGTGGTGGGATTGAATTTTTGAACCTTTGTATAATAAATATGCTCACTTTTTACTTGTTTTGAGAGAGACTTTTTGATTTGTTGCTTGCGACACTGAAGGCAGCCAACAAAGATTATAGTCCAAGACAGAAACAGCCCCTTTTCAAACATTAAGTAGGTGGGAGAGAGATGTTACCAGTTCCACCATATGTTCTCCACCAGTGGCAAAACTTGCCCCATCGCCCTGAACCAAGCAGAATGTTCTCTAAGCTCTGGACACTGTATTGCTCGTTTCTGTAGCACTAGATATACACATAAGGTGATACCTGATCTAGGGAGCTTATAAGCAGTTTCAGATAAAGCTACTTACTGACTTCCATGCGCACAACATCCGAGAGCATATCAGACCCGATGCCGTTGCCTGCTGAACAGGAATAATCCCCAGCATCATCCTTCGACACAGGGTAAAAGGTCTGTCATGGGGAGAAATGAGGAATGAAAAGGCTGAAGACAAAAATTAGGCAGCAACAGAGGTCAGTTAATATCACTCTCAGAAGAGACTAATAACCAGAGCCCCATCCCACAACAGACTTCACTAGAGCTGTGGGCTGTTGAAGGTGCACCCAGTTTTCTTGAAGGTCAACTCTGGACCTCTAAGTTTCTCAAGCTGAGTTTGTGGGAACAGTGCTTCCCCTGAAGGAGTAGCCTAGCAATTAGACAACCAGGGAAGCCTGGGTCAAATTCCCCTACCGCTCCTTGTGATCTTGGGCAAGTCACTTAACCCTCCATTGCCTCAGGTAGATTGTGAACCAGAGTTTCCCCAAACTGTGGGTCAGGACCCCAAAACAGAGTCACAACTTAAGTGGGCTCTCCATAGGAGCAATACTGTTCTACATCTCAGGGAGGGGGGGGGGGTCAAACAATTTTATTTGGCTGCAATCATAGGGTCACAGGCACACAAAGATTGGAAAGCACTGTTGTAAACCAACCCTCTGGGGACATGGACCTACCTAGTATACCTAAATGAAACTTGCCTTTACTACTGAGAAGGTGTGAGCTAAATCCAGATTTAAGGCATTACTTACCCCCTTCCCTACCCCCTCAGGATTTCCCTGGTATCTAGGGTAAGGGAGAAGTAGTGATCCCCAGTTGCTCATACATCCTTCGAGCACCAGGTTCAAAGTAGCATCAGCCGACACCTAGCAGCAGTAGCACTAGGGTTCAGGTTGCCATATGAAGGACAAAAGCACCTAGTATGACAGTCTGACCCCTGTAATACTGTAAGACTACCACCAGGGGTCACAGCTGCCATTTTGAACCCAGAGATGAAAAGGACAGGAGCAACAAAGAAAGACTTCTATCCTAATCCAACAGTCAAGGCTCTGGGGATGGGGGTCTGACCCCTTTAAGAAGGTTCCCCAGGAGCATGATAAAAGAAGCTTGAGAGACTTGTGTAAGTTTATGATTCATTTACCGTGGGAATCACTAACCCATAGTACTGAGTTACTGCAGGTTAGCGACTCCCATGGTAAACTTCATTCCCTCGCCCTTCAGAAAAAGTCTAAATTACAAGTAGTACAGAATGCAGTGGCAAGAACTATTTTTGGAGTGGATAAATATTACTTCTTTGTTATTCCAACTACATTAGCTACCATTAGAAGCAAGATTCCAATTTCAGGTGGATGTAGCCCTGCATCTTGCTTTTTTAAATGATTTTATTTCTAGATCTACTAGAAACCAATTTTTATTAACGTTTCCCTCGGTTCACAATGTAAAGGCAAAGAGGATTTTTCAATCCACTTTTCCATATCAGGCTGCACTGTTTTTGAATTCTCTTCCTTCTTTTCTCTTAAGAATTTGTGATTTTAAGTTTAGGAAAGCCCTTAAGACGGTTCTTTTTAAGACATTTTATTAATTTGTGGAGGAGTGGCCTAGTGGTTAGGGTGGTGGACTTTGGTCCTGAGGAACTGAGTTCGATTCCTGGCACAGGCAGCTCCTTGTGACTCTAGGCAAGTCACTTAACCCTCCATTGCCTGCCGCATTGAGCCTGCCATGAGTGGGAAAGCGCAGGGTACAAATGTAATAAAAAAAAAATAACAGTTTTGTTTTTTAAAGAATTGTATAATCTAACTCCTGATGTTTGTTCACTTTTTGTCTGTTACTTGCAGTGAACTTTGTGGTGTTTTGTGGGTTATAAGACTGTAGTTATAATAATGTGTCAGCTATAAATTATCAAAGTTAATGATATGAATGCTAATTTTATTCTCTTAATTGATGTTTCTAATATTACTTATTTTATATGATTTAGTTTGTAACTTAGGCCATCCTTCTCTATTATTCCTCCTCTTAATTTTTTTTTTTTTTGCGGTGTGGGGCAAGGGAGAGGGAGAGAGAAAGAAAGCGAGCTAAGCCCAGGCATACCAGTGTGCCAGTTTTGGCATCGAGGGTGTAGGAGGCGTTCTGGAAGGTCTGACTGCTCTTTGGGTTTTCCGGCATCAGCATCTCGTTCTTGTACCACTTGTAGGTAGAGGGCGGGTTTCCATTTGTCTCAGTGCACCTCAGTTCTGCCTTGCTACCTGTTGTGACCGAGGTGGGGACACTGATGGTGGGCACCGAGGGGGCTACTGCTCACATGGGAAACAAGAGAAAAAGAAAAAAAAAAACAAAAGGAGTTTTGAGTCATTTCTCTTTCCAATTCTTTTTTTATTGGTATAGATTTATCTTACATTACGCAAAGCTAGATAATAAAACAACATTACACATCATGTCTGGTTTACTTGTCTAACATCTGAAACTATCCCTATACCTTCCCGTCCCAACCTCCCCCTCCCCCCTCCCCCCCTCCCGTATCATGGTGGTGCTGCTTGCTGTTCCTTAAATTGTTCATAGGACTGCCATAATTTGCCAAAGGGTCCCATTCTTCCTCTTCTGATAGCTGTCAGTTTAGCCATTTGATACAGAAAGTCCACTCTCTGCAACACTTTTTGCATATCCGGCGACTGTTGTTTTTTCCAATTTCTTGCTATAGCAATTTGTTTTGAGTCATTTCTCAATGCAAACATTTTATTAAAATCAAGGCTGACCTGCTGTCTCAGCAATACTGTTGAAGGTGGAGCACTTCTGTACAGAGGACCTAAGTTCAATTCCCGGGTCGTCTTCAGCTCTACAGTGAAGTAATGACTCAGATTCCACAGTGCATTAACCCTGGCTAAGGAATGCCACAGCAGGGCTAAGATCAGGGGCATATCAAACCCCATGAAAATAATGAAGGTTCACAGTGTTCTAGGTCACAAGAAGCCAGTTCCATAACCACCGTAACAGCAGAAAAACAAAAAACAGACTATCCCACCTGGTCTGTTATTCTGTGCAGAAGGCAAAAGTAGAGACTAATAGACGATTCACCACTGGAGACGTGAGTCCAACAGTCTTTATTATATCAGAGATATATCTCTGATATAATAAAGACTGTTGGACTCACGTCTCCAGTGGTGAATCGTCTATTAGTCTCTACTTTTGCCTTCTGTGATTCGTCATCGTAGAGAACTTTTCCTGTTCTATATTCTGTTATTCTGTGCCCCAATGCTAATGATACAACCCAACTGCCCGAGTGTGACAACCCCCTCCCCCCCCCCCTGAAAAAGTTTACCAAAAGTTTTATAAAATGTATTAGTGAATCCATCTGGTGCTGGGGCCTTGCCGGGTGCTAGCGCACGGATCGCTTGAGAGACTTCATCTAGCTCTATAGGCCTAGATAACATTAACTGGACTCACTCTGAAAGTGTAGGAAGGGTTACTTGATCAAGGTAGGCAGAGATAGATTCCCCTGATGGATGAGTCTCGGGAGTGTATAACTTTTCATAAAACTGCTTAAAAGGGGACTGCAAGCTAGCCGGGTCTGAGTGCACTACCCCCGTATCATCTTTAAGGCTAGTAACCTGCACCTGAGCAGTGCGTTGTTTAAGTTTGTGAGCCAACAGTCTACTAGCATTACTGCCAGATTCAAAGTGAAGCTGGCGAACTCGCTGAAGTTGTTCTGATATATATCTGCCAGTTGCAACTGGTACAACTCGTGTCTAAGTTTATGTGCTTGATCTAATAATGAGGAAGGAGGCTGAGAAGACCGCCCACGAAGTGACCTCTCTACTGCTTTTAATCGTTCTCTCACCAGATTTTCCGCTTTAAAGCGTTCCCTTCGCAGTGCTATCAAATGACCACACATCACTGCTTTAAGGCCCTCCCACAGTATCCTGGGCGAAACTTCCCCATTAAGCTGACTATACTCCTTTATCTGCTACTCAAGTTGGGAAATATGGCCCATATCTGCCATCTAAGTGCCATCGTGGGGGGGGGGGGGGGGTCCTTAATGATATAACAGGACACAATTGTAACAAAACTGGGGCATGATACGACCACGTGCGGGTCACAATTTCATGACTACAGACACACCCAGGGATCAAAGCATCCCCCAGCCAGAACTCAATACACGAGAAGGAACTGAGCACTGTAGAAAAGTATGTATAATCTCGTTGGAGTGGATTTGCTTGCCTCCATCTATATATATAAAACTCACCCTCAACGTTCTATTGTCGGATGACGTCACTGAAGCCAAGGTTCGTAAGTTCAAAGCTCTGAAGCCAAGAAACTCACAGCCTCGGGGCCCCGCCCTCGCATCAAACGTTATGATGTTGAGGGCGGAGGCGGACCAATTCACTCACATCGATGACGGCCAGGGCGCCGCAATGGGCCACCCACTGACGACGAAGGTGCGTTGGGTAGGGGGGCCACAGTCACACATCAACGGCGGCCACGGCAGCGCAATGCCGTCACTAACAACCAAGGTGCGTTCGGTGGGGGTGGGGGCACAGGAAAGCCTTGCTAGCGTCCGTTTCATTGGCTCCAGAAACGGGCCTTTTTTTTACTAGTAAGTCAATAAGCTGCCACCTTGTAAGAAAAGCATGGAGCAATCCATGATCGCGTTTAGCATAATGTATTGTTGGTGTAGAGTTATCCAATTGTGGATTGAGCGTAAGGTTAAAATCTCCCCCCACCAGCAGGGACCCCTCCCAGTGCTTTAATAGTAGCTGATCCAACTGGTAAAAAAAAAAGTCCCTACATGGTCTGCAATGGGGCCATATATGTTCAGCAAGGTGTATCTCTGGTCTCCTAGCGAAAAGATTAATAAGAAACAACCCCCCCCCCTTATCTCTAATAATTTTCTCAATGCCCCATGCTCGTGAGTCATTAAATGCGATCAGGACGCCCCAGTTCTCTGTATTATCATGATTGGAAGCAAAATTTATATGTGGGTATCTCCGGTGAACGCAAAGATATTCATGTGCTGGTTTCAAGTGTGTCTCCTGAATTAAAGCTACATCTACAGTACCAGGAGGCGAATGAGCTTACGAAACAGCAACTGCTGCTTCATGGAGGTATTCAGCCCTCTGACATTCAAAAGTACTAATGTTATGTCGGACATTTAACTTCAAAAACAAAAAGAGATTAACACGATTAATATTTCCAGTTGGCTCCACATCCCATCCTCCTCCCCTCTCCCTTCCCGAGAACCTTTCCTCCTCCTTGCCAGAATAGAATCACCACATCCTTCCCACCCCAACCTACCCTGTTAGTTTGGTGAAAGACCTCAGAGTTAAGGACAGATAACCAACCGAGGAAGAATGCCCCAAATCCCCGTCTTTCACACAAACCATAACATTACAGTATGATATAAGACTACACTGTAAATTAGTAACATCCTCCGCAACCAGCGATTGAACCAAATAGTAACCACAGAGGCTGGACCCTCTCACGCAAGTCAATAATCAAGCAGAAAAAGGGCAGCTCCAAAATACATGAAGCTCTCAATACTTCTTGGTGCCAAGATCAACTGCAGGCATGGCATTCAGGGAAGTTGCCCAGTCGACTGCTGGCGCTGCAGCCGCTTATGTCCCCTCGTCACTCGCTGCCACTTAGGGCATGAAGTTGACATGGGAACGGTCTGAGACTTGCTGGAAGTTGGTGTCGCCATCGGCAAGTTTCCTCCAATACAATCTCAGTAGCCTCTGATATAGATCTAAGCTGATGGAGGTGGCCATCCTTATGGAATACCAAGGCAAAAGGGTGACTCCACCAATATTTAATGCCCATCTCCCTAAGCTTCATTGTGACACGCTTCAACTCAGCCCGCTGCTTAAGAGTAGCTGCTGCAAAATCTTGGCATATTTCCACAGTATAGGAGTCCCATTTAAAGTGGGCAGATTGATGAGCTGCTTTCAATACACGCTCCTTTAAAGTCTTGGAAACAGGCAATTATATCCTTAGATAAATTGTTTCTTGCGAGCCCCATAGCCCTGTGAGAGCGCTCCAGCAAAACTGAAGTGGGGTCTACCGGGATCCGCTAAACAGGGAGCTCACCAGTTGCTGCACTACTGACTCACAGTTCATGTACTCCGGTGTACCGGGGAAACCACAAATTCCGCCAGCGACTCCAATTTCTAAGTCCTCCAATTTATCAGCCAGCTGTTGATCTTGGTGTAACTCGACTACCTGCTGATCCAAGGAGGTCACTGTCTCCACTTGCTTCTCTAGTCGGTTCTCCATCTCTTCTAGCTGGCTGCCCAGGTCACGGATCTCTCCATGCAAGTCTGCTACCAGTGCCACGAGATCAGTCTGAACCACCTTAATATCAGTTTTTATTTCCTGACGACAATCTTTCAACTCACAGAAGGGTGCCTTCTCTGTTTCATCGTGCGCCTCCACCAGCACAAGTATGTCTCGGGGCGAGGACCCCCCCCCCCCCCCGATCGCTCTGAGTTACGTGAAGCTGCAGATTCTGGGCCCACCATGTGTTTCGCTGAAGTTGTACCGGTAAATGAAAACCGAGAGATTTTTTCCGCGCGCTCATCGCAATACCGGCTCTCCACTACTTAGGCACTCTTGTCACTGCCCACAAACAATTCAGAGGGTCGCTGGGTGCGGGAGGGTTGCCAAAAGAGTATCACGGGTGGCCGGGAGCTTAGCCCTTAAGTGGCCATATCATTCGGTGACATCCCATAATCCATTTCTTGACAAAAGAAGGGCAGTGGTTGGGGTATGCAAACCATAGCTCTTTCTGGAACACAGTTAAACATGGCCCTTCTGAACAGCCTCCTAAATTTGCTGCAGGGCAATAACTGGGACTCCCCTTGCCCCCAAAGGTCTGCAAGCCCTGGCACACAGTGCTGTCAGAGGGCCATTCATGGGCGTAGCCACAAACCCAATTTTGGACGGGCCTGAGCCCAAAGTGGGTGAGCATGACAACCCCGCCCCTATTACAGTCCTCCTCCCAAGGTACTTTTAAATCCTTTAGGTCTGCTAGCAACTCATTCCCCCTAATCATGCCAGCTCTAAGCTTTTTCCTCCAATGGAACTTCCTGGTCCCATGAACAGGAAGCTATCAGAGGGAAGACTCGGGCAGGTAAGAGCAGAGGAAATGAGTTTCTGCTCACCGCTGGTGAAGAACTGAAGGATTTAAAAGGTACCCGGGGGAGGGGGGTGAGGAAGTGGAATTAAAGTGACTTGAGCTCCTGGAGGGAGAGATGCTGGGAGTCTTCAGCTGGTGAGGCTTGGGAATTCTCAGCAGCCACATCACTGCTGTGCCACTGCTGGGTGAGCCTGAGTCCACCTGGGCCCACCCATAGCTATGCAACTGAAGCCACTGTGAAACCCTCCAACTCGTATTTTCAAGAAAGAAAGAAAAAAAAAAAGCATGGTATACACTTAATACTGAAAGCTGGAGGACCTCAAGCTTGCTATACGACAAGGTTAAGCTTAAAAACATTCAGCAGCCAAACCTAAGATCCTGCAGCTTTCCCAGACTTTATATCCATTGTGGTGGTCAAGTGCCAGATTTAATGCCACCGCCCTGACACTAACCAGCATGAGTGCAGTACCTCGAACAAGGAGGTCGATTGTCACTTTTCCAATCAGTGATGGGGCTGTTCCTTTGACCACTTCACAGGTATAGGTCCCATTATCCTTGGGGGTCACATTATCCAGGCGAATCCCTGTGTTAAAGAACTGCGCCCTGTCCTTATAAGGCTCTGTGTGAGAGAGAGAGAAAATGTGCAACCATCAAGGGCATCCTTACATATAAACAATTTTAAAAGGCTGGATTAAACAATTAAAAAAAAAATCTGACCACTCATTTGTTCACAAATTACTAAAATAAGTTGGGAAGACAGTGTTTATTATTAGATTCAACTCCTACCAAACAAAATGATTGTATAAATTCAAGCTAAGATAATTCTTCTCCTGGCTCACAACTTGTCGACCTGGGAATGGAAGAGGGACTGTATAGGCCTTTTCTTATAGAAATGCAGCTTTTGATTGGACTGTTAGACCCCACAGTTATGATGCCATCAAGCGCTGTGAAAGCAGCTGACAGATCCAGCACATCCTGATTGGTCAGAGATGGTGATATATTAATGTTCTATAACCAAACACTTAACACGTCCTGGATGTTCTCTCGTTATTACTGAACCTTTGACAGCCCTCCTCTCTCTCTTCCCCCTCCCCCCACCAAATGATAAACCACAGCTATTTGTGTGTCTCATTTTGGCAACTGCATTGTTACTTCTGAGCACAGGGAAGTGAACAAGGGTGCAGGGGTTCAAACATATGAATTCAGGATCCAACAGCAAGCAAAGGTCACATCGCTGTATACTGCTGAGAACCAAACCAAGACATACCCACCTGTTAGCTTTCCATCCAAATACACAAAACTCTTGTAGCCCTCCTTTGAGAATTTCCATTCAATCCTTGGATTTGAAAAATCAGCTGAGTACGAACACATAAGCTCAGGCGCTGCAAACAGAACACACATCATTGAACTCCCAATATAACAGCTGTGACCTTCATCCTCTAAGCCAACACACTCATCCCTCCTGTCCTTACCTACAGTGCCTCCTGCTGGGAGCGGCTAAAACTGCAGAAGCTCCAAGCACACAACTCTCTCGCCACCAGTATCTAGCACAGGGGTGGCCAACCATAGTCCTTGAGGCCACAACCTAGTTGGATTTAAAATTTCCCATAATGAATATGCATGATATACTAGTACATGTAAATCAATCATGCATATTCATTATGGAACTCTTGAAAACCCAACTGGATTGTGGCCCTTGAAGACAGTGGTCTCCCACCCCTGATACAGCAAGTTAATGAAAACAAAAAGACAAAACTTACAAGCGCCTACATCAACTGCTAGGAAGGGTGTGGTAGTGGTAACTCCTCCCAAGGTTCCAGACCCTATATAAGACAGAAAAGAAAAACCCTGTTATTCACCTCACACAAAGTCAGTCAAAGCAGTCTGACCGTGGACAATCTTCTGTGGAAACCATCAAGAAACGTCAAGCCACAACTGTGATCCCAAAGCCCTCCCTGATTTTTAACAGACAAGACCTGCATCTCTAAAAGGTTTAAGTCTCCCTTCCTCCAAAACAGACAAATCCTCTCTATTAAGGGCTCTCCTACTTTAGGAGTTTGCTGTGCCTTGTCCATTCTTTACCATCTTTTTCTCCATTTTCTTTTCTTTGAACGTACTGTTCACAGACATTTTGGTTAGAGTGAGAACTGTTTTGCAAAGGTTTCCCCTGCAATCCACTGTTTAGCTCTTGGTGCTATATTCATATGTAGCATTTATCTGGATAATGCCCTTTTTTGCTGGAGTAGGGGAGAATGCTTCTCATGATGAGTAGCACACTTTCTGCACCAGTTTACTTAGCATATCTAGCCACTCCCATTATTAGTGGTTCTAAACCCAGTCCTAGGGACACACCTGGCCAGTCAAGTTTTCAGGATATCCACAACAAATATGCATTACAGAAAATTTGAATATGCTACCACCATTATAAGCAGATCTCTCTCATGTACAGCCATTGGGGATATCTTAAAATCCCGACTGGCTGGGTGTGTCCTGAGAACCTTTATTCTAGTAGGTAGCATTTGCAAAAGCTTTCTTCAGATCACTTAAGTAATGAGGCAAAATAAAAGTGGAAAAGGCAGAATAAAAACTTAATATGATTCTTAGTGATGAGAAATATGACAACGAATCAAAATATGGAGCGCATATTTTGAGCACCAAGTTGAAGGATTTCCAGTTCTTGTGTTCCCTCATCCTGTGGCGTGACCTGTTGAATCATATTAATCCAGTCAGTAAGATTCTTCAGAGTACAAGTGAAAAATGTTACAACTGCTTTGACAGCCATTGACAACTTAAAAACCTTGATTTCTAACTACCGTACTGATTCCAGATACGAGTCATTGCTTCAAACTGCTCGGCAAATTTGTCATGAAGTTGAGGGAGAACCAGAGTTCAAAGCCACTGCCTAAATCTGTCGGAGGAAAAGGACTACACAGTTCCAGTATGAACAAGAGGATGAATCGCATCAATCACCTGAGAATAAATTTCGTGTAAATTTTTTCTTTACAATTTTGGATGTTGCAATGCCTTCCCTCAATGAAAGATTTGATCAGTTACAACAACACTGTTAACCGAGATTGGATAGCAGAGCCGGTAGTGGGAGGCGGGGCTGGAGGTTGGGAGGCAGGGATAGTGCTGGGCAGACTTATACGGCCTGTGCCAGAACCGGTGGTAGGAGGCGGGGATAGTGCTGGGCAGACTTATACGGTCTGTGCTAGAGCCGGTGGTGGGAGGCGGGACTGGTGGTTGGGAGGCAGGGATAGTGCTGGGCAGACTTATACGGTCCGGTCTGTGCCCTGAAGAGCACAGATACAAATCAAAGTAGGGTATACACAAAAGTAGCACACATGAGTTGTCTTGTTGGGCAGACTGGATGGACCGTGCAGGTCTTTTTCTGCCGTCATCTACTATGTTACTATGTAACACTACAATCAATTCAAATTGCTGTACAACATAAATAAACTTGCCGACACTGATCATGAACAGTTCCAACAGTATTGCAATGATTTGCAACTTCATTTATCAGATGGTGATAATAAGGACATCAATGGAACTGAACTGTATGATAAACTATGTGCCTTTAAAGATCTGTTTAAGACCGAATTGTACCATTTTCATAATCCTCTGGAAACTCTAAAATTTGTTCTATCAAACAGCCTCCCATTCCCAAATGTGAGCATCATTCTAAGAATATTGCTGACAATTCCTGTCAGTGTGGCAAGTGGTGAGCGATCATTTTCACGGTTAAAAATCATTAAAAAATTATTTGCAATCAAGTATTTTGCAAGAAAGGCTTCTAAGCCTTGCCTTGATTGCTATTGAGAATGATATATGTGCCCAGTTAGATATCAATGATTTAATTGCTAATTTCGTGAACATGAAAACATGAAAAGCTGAGTGGTTGTAACTTGTAAGGGAGCCCAGAAAAAAAACAAAACAGTTCATGTCAATATGAGGCCAATATATACAAGGACTTAGTCCACGGGAGCGAAGTTTGCTCCATAACCTATTGCGAGTTCCCTTGGAAGTACACATGTTCTGAAGTTTAAACCCACTATCCCCAATATAGGTTGGCACACACAGAGGGAAGGAGGAAGGGTGGAAGAGAGGGTAGGGAGGGGGGGGGGGGGAGTATAAAAATTTGATGATGGTCTGTTCAATACTTATATGGGATGTTCCATTGTACTCTTGAAGTTTTATATTTGATGGTAGCTGTTATACCATGTTTATTTCCTCATCAATAAAAATGTTGAAACATAAAGCTAAGTGGTTGTAAACCCTTTATTTGTTCAGCAATCCCACAAAGATGCACTCCATCTATTTCCGCTCCTCCTATTTCCTTTGCATCTTGTGCTCCCTCTGCCTGCTGTTCTTCAACTTTTAAGGCACTGGGCTGAAAAAGGGGACAGGGTGGGAGAAGAGAGAATGAAGATGCTAGATGGGGGGGGGGGGGCGCCAACTGATAGTCTGCAGGGGGGCACCAGAGACCCTAGGACCGGCCCTGAAACTACCTACCTATTCCACTGATCCTATTCCTACCCATCTACTTAGTACTCTCTCTCCTACTGTCATCCCTTTTATCTGTCATATCCTCAATCTTTCACTTTCCACTGCGACTGCTCCTGATGCCTTCAAACATGCCATAGTCACACCACTCCTCAACCTTCATTGGACCCTGTTCTTCCAACTATTGCCTCTTCCCTTTCCAAGATACGTGAATGTAACATGGAGGGGCGTAATCGAACGTCGCCGGCCAAATAGATCGCCGGCGATCTATGTTGGCGGCGACGCTACAGCTGGCCGGAACCGTATTATCGAAAAAGATGGCTGGCCATCTTTTTTTCGATAATACGGTTTAGCCCGGCCAAATGCCGTGGAGTTCGCCGGGTTTGAGATGGCCGGGTTTGTTTTTCAGCGATAATGGAAAGTTATGTCGGCCATCTCAACCCCCGGCCAAATTCAAGGCATTTGGCAGTGGGAGGACCCTGCATTTTTAGTGCACTGGCTCCCCTGACATGCCAGGACACCAACTGGGCTCCCTAGGGGTCACTGCGGTGGACTTCAGAAAAGCTCCCACGTGCATAGCTCCTTTACTTTGGGAGCTGAGCCCCCCAACCCCCCCCCCAAACCCACTACCCACAAATGTATTGCACCCACTAAAATTGCTCCAGGGACCTGCATACAGCCTCTAGGACTTATTGCTGCTGTATAACTTTGGCACACCAGTTCACACCTGAAGACTAATCTCTCTGAAAAAGTCCTTTCTTGAAATAAGCACGTTTACTCACAGTTAACTGCAGATCAGAGGTTGTGCCCCACTGGCAAAGAGTCCCCTGGTACTAAGATTAGCAGTAGGTCAGAGCTGGCACAATGGTGTACAATGCCCTCTTTCAGCACGATTCAAGGTAAGAACTAACGTGGGTAACACAGGAAAGGGAACTAAAACTGGTTTACAAAAATGGCCACTACCGCATGGACTACAACAGGAAACAAAACAGTGCACACTCTGACCCAGTTAGCAGGGGGGAAAAGCACCATGGGAGTAGAGTCCAGTACCCTACACCCACCACAATGCATTGCTAATGTGACTCTGCAGGGCACCTAACAGAAAAGGTGTCACACTCACCCGAGAGCCACATCGCAACCAGGGAAAGGCTGTCGGAGGATACAACACATTCTGCTGTCATGGAGGTGGGTACGGCATTTGAGGCTGGCATACAGGCTGGCAAAAAAGGTTTTTAGTTTATTTTTTTAGTATGGAAGGGGGTTGGTGACCACTGGGGGAGTATGGGGAGGTCATCCCCCATTCCCTCCAGTGGTCATCTGGTCAGTTGGGGCACCTTTTTGAGGCTTGGTCGTGAAAATAAAAGGACCAAGTAAAGCCGGTGAAATACTGCTTAACGCCACTTTTTTTTTCCATTATCGGCGAAAGCCGGCCATCTGGTAGCCATGCCCATGCCCGCCTATGTCCCGCCTTCGCTAATCTACCGACACGCCCCCTTCAACTTTCGCCGGCGAAGCAACGGGAAAGTGGCGAGGCTGTCAAAAATGCCGCTTTCGATTATACCGATTTCGCCGCTTTTAAGAAATTGCTGGCCATCTCCCGATTTGGTCAGAAGATGGCCAGCGATCACTTTCGATTATAAGCTAGATAGTAACATAGTAGATGACGGCAGAAAAAGACCTGCACAGTCCATCCAGTCTGCCCAAGTAATGTGCCACTTTTTTGTGTATACCTTACCTTGATTTGGACCTGTCTTTTTCAGGGCACAGACCATACAAGTCTGTCTAGCACTATCCCCGCCTCCCACCATTGGCTCTGGCACAGACCGTATAAGTCTGCCCAGCACTATCCCCACCTCCCAACCACCAGCCCCGCCTCCCACTACCGGCTTTGTTATCCAATCTTGGCTAAGCTTCTGAGGATCCATTCCTTCTGCACAGGATTCCTTTATGCATATCCCACGCATGTTTGAATTCCGTTACCGTTTTCATCTCCACCACCTCCCGTGGGAGGGCATTCCAAGCATCCACCACCCTCTCTGTGAAAAAATACTTCCTGACATTTTTCTTGAGTCTGCCCCCCCTTCAATCTCATTTTATGTTCTCTCATTCTACCGCCTTCGTATCTCCGGAAAAGGTTTGTTTGCGGATTAATACCTTTCAAATATTTGAACGTCTGTATCATATCACCCCTGTTTCTCCTTTCCTCCAGGGTATACATGTTCAGGTCAGCAAGTCTCTCCTCATACGTCTTGTAACGCAAATCCCATACCATTCTCGTAGCTTTTCTTTGCACCGTTTCGATTCTTTTTACATCCTTAGCAAGATACGGCCTCCAAAACTGAACACAATACTCCAGATGGGGCTTCACCAACGACATCAACACTTCCTTATGTGCTGTTGTCTTGACTTTCATCTCAAGTTATTCTTGATCCACTTCAATCTGGCTTTCATCCTCTTCATTCAACTGAAACAGCGCTTGCGAGTCTCCAATGACCTGTTCCTGGCCAGATCCAAAGGTCTCTATTTTATCCTCATCCTTCTCAATCTGCTGCTTTTGACACTGTTGATCACTGCCTACTCCTTGATATGCTGTCCTCACATGGATTTCAGAGCTCTCTTCTTTCCTGGTTTTCTTCATCTCTCTCCCATCGTACTTTTAGTGTATACTCTGGTGGATATCCCAATATCAGTTGGTGTACTTCAGAGATCTGCCAGGGACCTCTTCTTTTCTCCATCTATACTTCTTCCCTTGGTACTCTGATCTCATCCCATGGTTTTCAGTATCACCTCTATGCTGATGACTCCCAGATCTACCTCGCCTCACCAGAAATTTCAGCATGAAGCCAGGCCAAAGTATCAGCCTTCCTGTCAGAAATTGCTGCCTGGATGTCTCACTGCCCTCTGACACAAAACATGACCAAGACTAAGCTTCTTATCTTTCCCCCATTCTCCATCTCTGTGGATAACACTCTCATCAGCTCATAACCTTAGGGTCATCTTCGAGTCCTCTCTCTCCACATATTCAGACTGCTAAAACCCGTTTCTTTCTGTATAATATCAACATTCATCCTTTCTGAGCACACTACGAGAACCCTTATCCACACTCTTATCACCTCTTGTTTAGCCTATTGCAACTTGCTTTTCACGTCTCCCACTAAGCCATCTCTCTCCCTTTCAATCTGTTCAAAACTCTGCTGCACAACTTATTTATTTATGGTATTTATACCCCGCTCTTTCCCGCTCAGTAGCAGGCTCAGTGCGGCTTACAGGATATGGTACAGAGTATCATAGAGATAACACAAAGTAAGGTACAAGGTATACAGAGTATGATACAAAGTGTAACAGAGATGATCCAGTTGTAAGGAGTAGGACAATTGGGAGAGATGTGGGGGAGAGGATTGGAGTATGGGTAGTGTGGTTAAGTTTGAGAATTAAGTTGGGTTATTTGGGTAAGCTTGTCTGAAGAGGTAAGTTTTCAGCAGCTTTCAGAAGGGTAGGTGTTCATTGGTTGTTCGGATGTGTCGAGGTATTGCGTTTCAGAGTTGGCTGCCTATAACGGAGAAGTTGGATGCATAGTAGGTTTTGTATTTGAGGTTTTTGCAATTGGGAAGATGGAGATTAAGGTAAGTACGAGAAGATTTGGACCCGTTCCTGGCTGGAAGATTGATCAAGTTGTTCATGTAGCTTGGAGATTCGCCATGGAGGATCTTGTGGATCATTGTGTGGGCTTTGAAGTTTATGCGTTCCTTGATAGGGAGCCAGTGAAGTTTTGCACAAAGTGTTGTTGCACTTTCAAATCGTGGTTTGCCAAAGATGAGTCTGGCTGCTGTGTTTTGGGCGGTTTGGAGTTTTTTTCATGATTTGGGCTTTGCAGCCGATGAAGATACTGTTGCAGTAGTCAGCATGGGTGAGTACTGTGGATTGTACTAGATCGCGGAAAGTTTTCTGTGGGAGGAATGGTTTTACTCTTTTCAATACCCACATCATGTTGAACATCTTCTTCGTCGTGGCTTTTGCATGAGTTTCCAAGGTTAGGTGGTTGTCTAATGTTACTCCTAGGATTTTTAGATTGTCCGATTTTGGGATTGTAATGTCTGGGGTGTTCAGGGTGGTTGGGAGCAGAGTAGCGTCTTGTGATGAGAGGATCAGGCATTGAGTCTTTTCTTTGTTCATTTTCATCTTGAAAGCGTTGGCCCAGGATGATAGGTTGTTCATGGCAGAGGTTATTTTCTCCGAGATTTCAGTAAGGTTGGATTGGAAAGTCCTGTGTGGTGGGTGTCAAAATATTTAATCATTCTGACTTCAAAGGTCTTACGTTCCTGTATTGTTTTAAAGTTACCTTTCAGGATTCTTACTATGAAACCATTTGTACAGTGTTCTGTTTTTGTAAAGTGTTGCCCCACAGGCGTGGCATCTTGGCCGGTAATGGCATTTTTCATGTGATGTCTATGTAAGTTAAATCTTTTTTAGCATCTGGCTTGTTTCTCCAATATAACATCCTTGGTCACATTTTTTTTTTACAACAACAACCATTTCTAAAGCTCTACTAGGGTTACGCAGCGCTGTACAATTCAAACATAGAAGGACAGTCCCTGCTCAAAGAGCTTACAATCTAAAAGACAAGAGAACAAACTAAAGACAAGTGAACAATCTAGAGGACGAGTGAACAGTTAATCTGATAGGGTGGATAGATTGGGGTATTTTATATTTATCGAGCGGTTAGGCGCCGAAGGCAGCACTGAAGAGGTGAGTTTTAAGCAGAGATTTGAAGATGGGTAGGGAGGGGGCATGGCGTATGGGTAAAGGAAGATTAGTCCAGGCATAGGGTGAGGCAAGGCAGAATGAGCGGAGCCTGGAGTTGGCAGTAGTGGAGAAGGGTACTGAGAGAAGGGCTTTGTCCTGTGAGCGGAGGTTGCGGGCGGGAACATAGGGGGAGATGAGGGTGGAGAGGTAGTGAGGAGCCGCAGACTGAGTGCATTTGTAGGTAAGGAGGAGGAGCTTGAATTGTATGCGATATCTGATCGGAAGCCAATGATGTATACCACATTGGAAGATGAGCATGTAAAGGACATACAACCCAGAGCTGGAAAAATTAAGAAAAATCATAAAAGATCTACAGCCTCTACTCCAGGAGGATGAATTACTGAAAGAGATATTCCCATCCCCACCAGTGCTAGCTTTCAGACAGCCACCCAACTTAAAACACAAGCTAATTAGAAGTAAGCTCCCAACACAGACTCAAAAAGAAAAGAATGGCACACATCCTTGCAATATATCCAGCTGCAAATTATGCCAAAACATCTCACAGGACCCCACAGTCATTCACAAAGGAAAGACATTCAACATAAAGGAATCCTTTACAAGTTCATCTTCCAATGTGAGCAAGTCACTTAACCCTCCATTGCCCCAGGTACAAAAATAAGTACCTGTATATATGTAAACCGCTTTGAATGTGGTTGCAAAATACCACAGAAAGGCGGTATATCAAGTCCCATTTCCCTTTCATTAACCTCCAACCAGTATGGCTTAGAGTAAAATTATAATGTACATGGGTCAATCAAGACACACCATAACTGAACTGTAACCTAAGACCGCTCCTGTTCCTTCCCCCTCCCCCCTCATTTGTATTTCCGCCATTACCCTTATGTAAACTACCTAGATAATTCATGGCATATTAAAAGTGAAATGTAACCAGGTAACTAACTGAACTCAGTATACTCTGCAGGTAGGTGCACAGCGCTGGAATTGAGCTACCAGATTTGATCTACATCCGAGTATATATTTTTAATTGAAATTAAATCAATATATAAGCTTCAAAAAAATAAAGGTCAATATCCAAAAATCAGCTAAAACAAACTGAATTACAAAGAAACAAAATCCAGTACCCTTAGTCCACTTCTCAAAGGGAGAGAGCCAAGAAATAAAAAGAACAAACCTATGATGTAGAATTCAATTTTACTACAACCATCTAAATCTCTAATCTTTATTAATTTTTAAAGCTGGGGCCTCAGAGTGGGCTGGATGCTGTTGATACACACAGGTCAGCAGTGTCATGGCCCTGCATGGGAAGATATTTGGCAGCTCTCTTTCAGCTCACTAGAATTCATTGGCGGTATCCTCAAGGTTGCAAGCATTTTCTTTTGTCTATTGAGAAATACCTTGTCCTTCAAGCATGCGTCTCTTCCCACCATCCACTTTCCCCTTTCTGTCCTGAGCCTGGGTAGAGAGGCAGAGTAAGGGGGGGGGGGAATTGGGAGGGAAGGACAGACCGACAACAGGGGCTGCCCCAGAGGTCTCCAGGGGTTGCCACTGGCCCCCAGATCTTACACTGAAGGACACTTATCTGAAGAAGCAATTCCCTGTCTCAAAGCTGGAATACTGGGAACAGAATCAACTTTATCTGCAAGAAATGAATATAATTGTAGTAGCTCAAGTGTAAACCTGGGCAAGTCACTTAACCCTCCACTGCTCCAGATACACAACTGATTGCGAGTGTGGAAAAAAAAAACCCAAGAGTGCGATACGGCATTGTTCTTTTGCACGTAACTATCATCCTTGTAAAAGCTGCACGTAACTATCAACCTTGTAAAAGTTACCTGTACCTACAAGTAATATGTAAACCACTTTGGCTGTACTACAGAAATGCAGTTATGAAAAATGTAATAAAGATAAAAGTTTATGAACACCACATTTGAGCATTTTAATGACCACTTACTAAACACTGACGGAGGCTGGGGTGATACGAGATTAAAAAGAGAGCTTGTAGGTCCAGTCCTTGACCTTTCTCCCTGTGTGTGTTTAGTTAACCAAGGATGCAATAGCTTATGTCCCCCTTTCAGAAATAATACAATTTCATCACCCCAAACTAAGACCAGACTTTACACTCTAAAGGTGGTTGCACAGCACATTTCTGTGGAAATGACTAGATGGGATCTTTATTTTTTTTCTTGTGGGGAGGGAGAGAAATGCTTCTCTATAAATTCAGCTGATTGTTAACAAAAAACACATATAGGGGCATAATTGAATGCGGCCGGCTATCTCTAAGGGCGGCCATCTCAGAGGACGGTGCAGCGAAGGGGCGGGATGAACCGTATTATCGAATGAGATGGGCGGCCATCTTTCGTTTCGATAATACGGTTGGGGCTGGCCAATTCTCAACACTTAGAGATGGCCGGCCTCGATTTTCAGCCATAATGGAAACCGAAGCCGGCCATCTCAAATCCAACCAAATCCAAGTCCTTTGGTCGTGGGAGGGGCCAAGATTCATAGTACACTGGTCCCCCTCACATGCCAGGACACTAACCGGGCACTCTAGGGGGCACTGCAGTGGACTTCAATAATTGCTCCCAGGTACATAGCTCCCTTACCTTGGGTGCTGAGCCCCCAAAAACCCACTCCCCACAACTATCCACCACTACCATAGCCCTAAGGGGTGAAGGGGGCACCTACATGTGGGTACAGTGGGTTTCGGGTGGGTTTTGAAGGGTTCCCATTTTCCACCACAAGTGTAACAGGTAGGGGGGGATGGGCCTGGGTCTGCCTGCCTGAAGTGTACTGCAGCCACTAAAACTGCTCCAAGGACCTGCATACTGCTTCGATGGACCAGAGTATGACATTTGAGGCTGGCATAGAGGCTGGCAAAAAAAGTTTTAAAGTTTTGTTTTTGAGGGTGGGAGGGGGTTAGTGACCACTGGGGGAGTCAGGGGAGGTCATCCCCGATTCCCTCCGGTGGGCATCTGGGCAGTTTGGGCACTTTTTTGGGACTTGGACCTAAAAAAAAGGGACCAAATAAAGCGGACCAAATTCTCGTCAGAGGCGGCCTTCTTTTTTCCATTATTAGCTAAAGCCGGCCATCTCGTAAGCACGCCCACGTCCCGCCTTCTGTACACTACCGACACGCCCCCTTGAAGTTTGGCCACCTCCACAATGGACAGCCGGAGAGGGTATCAAAAAAATCGGCTTTCGATTATACCAATTTGGGCGCCCGCGGGAGAAGGGCGGCCATCTCCCGATTTGTGTTGGAAGATGGCTGCCCTTCTCTTTCGAAAATGAGCTGGATAGTAAGTCAGCTAGCCTGACCGATACTCAAACAACCAGGATGAATTTCCTCTCCCACAGAAGCTGGTAATCAGTATGAAAAAACTGAAGACATTCCTCTCTGCATGAGTCACCAAACTCCATGTCAGACCACGAACTACTGGAAGGGGTCTGGATAAAACACATCCTACAACAGACCCTGCAGATCAGAAGCCACAGTATCAACTGCTGCCAAGTTTGCTTCTGGCCCACCAGAACATTTCTTGATAAAATAAGAATCTGCTGAGAAGGGAAAGTAATTTGTTTCAAAAGCACCACTAAAGTCAGCTGATGAAAGAAGTCCCAGCAACTGAACCTTGCACTCTAGAAATACAAAAAAAAAGTTTTCAAAGTGTGCAGGTGGAACCTCACATAACACAGCACCATTAAAATCAGAAACTGCAAGAACCCCCCCCCCCCACACACACACCCATACATATATAGCAAAATACCACTTCAGAGGCAAAATTTCCCCTCCCTATATCCTTGAATCATGATTAAAGCACCAGACCCTTATTTTACTCAATATACTGTACATGAATATAGGAACATTTCCAGTATTGTTATTTGGGCTGGCTCAGTGGCAACTACTATGCTGGTCATCCAGGCTCAATTTCAGAACCAGGTTCTGCCCCTTAATCCAGGAGTGGTGATATCACAGAGGCAGCGCACACAGACCCTGGCAGAAGAGAGACACCAAGTTATTACCAAACGGTGACATCTAGCAAATCAGCCTCATAGCCCTAATCAAGGGCTGCTACAGGTTAGAAAAAGGAAAATAAAGGAAACCCACATGTAGCTATGAATGAGGACTCATAACATCATACCTTCCACAGGGCAGTTCCAATGCTACAAAAAAAAAAACCCCAAACAATCCAAGAAAGCTACTGTTCTGCATTTTTATATAATAAACTTGGGATCAAAAAGTTAGATAACATTAATTCTTTGTAAAGAAACATGACTGGTGAATTTAAGTCAGGAAACTAAGTAGAACTCAATAAGAAGAAAGCTACTTGTCACACAATGTAAAAGCTATAGACGATCAGCAGGGCTGAGCAGTTACCAAAAGATTAACAGTGAAAAGGGGGAAAGTAAAACCAAGTTTTCAAAGTACAAAGTAGGGAAGGCATTTAAGAAGCCAAGGCTGAGCAAATAAAAGAATAGCCCGAAGCTGGAAAGAGAAGCCGGGTTAGCTTTCAGAATCAAACGTCCCCATGCAAAATCCCCCAAAACTCTTTACACAAGGGGAAAAGCAGAAGAGAAGCCCAAATCCCAGGCGTAGGAAAAAGTTCTTAAGAAGGCATTGGAGATCATACTTACAGGAACACACGGCCAGGAAGAAGAAGCAGAAGATAGATCCAGTGGCCATGGCCTTAACCGATGCACTTCAGACCTGAAAACCCTGCTGGTGCTCACAGTCAGGGACAAAAGTAAATTAAAATCCCTCGAGGGGCGGAGCAGGGACATAAACCCAACCACAACACTCGCAGGGGAGGGGCGAGAAATAATCCCTAATCCTTACAAAAACTCACAGGGGGAAAGAAGCCCTAATGAGACAACAGCCAAACCTTAAACCAAGGAGTAAAGCAGTACAGACCTTGCCACCCTTACCTCTCTGCTATTTATAAGAACAAGGGATTAAAAACACTCAGATCTTAAAGACACAACACCCACAGCACCAAAGACACCTGAGATCAACCAAGACCAAGTTCAGGAGCAGAACTAATAAAGCCTGCAGCTGTCTCTGGGGCTGGGCCACCAAGACCTCACCTAGCTACACTAACTGACCTGTGCACACCCCAGGCATCTGATTGGTCAGGAGAGAAGGGGCGGGACAAGGGAGTTCATCCTCCATGTTATGTTATGTTATTTATTTATTCACTGTGACTGACTTTGTTTGCATGTTTTTGTGTCTATCACCAACCCAGAAGCTAAGTGTTTTCTTTATGTTTTTGGGACTGATTCACTTATAATTGGAACTTCCTGTGGTATTTTTAGCAAGACTTAAGAGTAAAGGGTTTTCAATGCTGATGAAGAAAGTTGGAATTATTTATTTCCTCTGTACCCTATTAACATATATAGGGTGAAAGTTGGGGCACAGAGGCTTTTTCCCTTTCTCGTATTTTGCACCCCACAGGAATACTATAGCTTTATATATACAATATCCAAAATAGATATTTTAAAACAACACGGTAAAAACTGTAATAATAGAAACATGAGAAATGTTGGAAGAATACAAATGATGCCATAATAAGCAACTTGTAATAGCATTCATATAACACAGCCAGAGGACGAGTGGGAGGTTCAGTGAGAGGGTGGGTTAGAGAGAAAGGGAGAGTTTCTGGATGGGGGGAAGGAAGAGAGACTGCTTTTACTGCTGATACCACGATCTGGGGAAGACAGTGGGCCCCAGTGATATGGCCGCAGGCATAGGCGGTCGGTGGCCCAACTGTTTGGGGAGGCTAAAGGGGGCGGGGTTAGGGGTGGGGCTTAAATCCATAATTGTCTGATAACACACAGAAAAAATAAATAAATAAAAATAAAAGTCACAATTAATACCTTTTATTAAATTTAAATATTAGATATGTATCATGTCAAAGAATAAAGTGGTTGCTCAAAGCATATACTAACCACAACCACTCAACTGCAAAACACTATGCACAACTTTGTGCAAAAACACACTCAGAACCTTACTGTACCATAAATATTACACTGGGCAGAACCTAATACACCAATATACCACCCATAAGGAAAATGCAGACCGTCAACAATATGAAACAAGGGATCATATCATCACAATTCTCATGTAGAGCCACAAAACATCCTAATTCATGTTTAATGTGGGATAAAATGCCATAAATAAGTAAATAAATATAAACTTTTAATGTCGAGCACCTGATTCTCAAAGTGGACATATTCCAAACACTATAATGAAAATAAAATGATCTTTTCTACCTTTGTTGTCTGGTGACTTTGTTTTTCTGATCATTCTGGCCCAGTATCCGATTCAGCTGCTATCTGTCCTCTTTACTCCGTTTCCAGGGCTTCCTTTCCATTTATTTCTTTACTTTCCGCCTTTCTTCTTCATTTCTTGCTCTGGGTCCTCTGCAGACTTGACTGTCCAGTGGATCCAGCTTCTGACTATTTTCTTCATCCCTGTGCAGTTTTTCTCTCTTCCTTTTTCCTCATCTCATCTCCTTCCTCACTCTTCCCTCCCCTCCATCCATGTCTAGCAACTTTCCTCTCCCCTGCCCTCCTCCAGCCATCCACACCCACCCATTCTCTTCGCTCCCCTGCCCCCCTCCAGCCATCCATACCCACCCATTGATTCTCTCCTCTCCCCTGCCCCCCCCCCCTCCAGCCATCCACACCCACCCACCCATTGATTCTCTCCTCTCCTCTCTGTTCCCGGGCAGATTTTCTAAGAGGAGCTGCTCATCCAATCAGAGAGCTCTATTTGAATGCAGATTAACATACAGACACTCTAATGGGAATTTTTAGTCAAAAACACTAGCTAAACCCTTCGTTTTTGGATCAAATTTCACATTTTTGATCAGAGCCATGCCCTAACATTAAGGCTGTAAACATTTCCAACAATTGTTACCCATAAATATGCAAATGAGAACCTTCCAAAAATGGACTAATTTGCATATGGCTTGAGCAAATTTGAGTAGATAGCATACCAATCCCACTTACTAGCACCTAAATTCTGCAATTAGATTTAATGCAAATACTTTAAAAACTTATTTTTAGCACTTTTAAAATTTCAGGGGTCAGTGCAAGTCTCTTTGGTATGAAGTGCTCATGTGCAGGAATTCAGCCTAGTTAAATATCTCAATGGCAACCCAGGACACATCCAGCCAACCCCCCCCCCCCCCCCCTGCTCTGCTCTCCCAGCAGGTAATCAAATTACAACTGGTTACAAAAGGCTAGAGATGGCTTTCACTGCAGCCTGCTGCTATTTAAACCCCCCAGAGCAGCGGGACTGGCCGGAGAACTACTACTACTACTACTACTATTTAGCCTTTCCATAGAAACAGCTGATCCATCCTGCTGTGGCTGGGGAGGCATAGCCTCCCCAAGCCTCTTATACTGGGCGCCTATGGCCGCAGGAAAGAGTGGAAGGTCACAGTTGGGGACTTAAGCTGCCAGTGCTGCGTACCAGCGCATACGTATGAGTAGTCGCACATCATCGGCATAGATACGGAATTCAGTATTGAGACAAGCAAGTAAGCGTTACTTGTTGCAGCAATAAAGAAGAACTAGGCACATTAAAATATTACTTAGCTTAACCCTTTAAAAGGTGAAATAGGGATTTCCTTCTAGGTGATGTATAGAGCTGTTTGTTTTTTCAGATCAGTCAGCTTTGTATAGCTTTCCCTTTTTTTAATCTAGTAGGGCAATTAGCTAGTTTGTGTCTTGGTTTTTTCACAGACCATAGGCAGGCTTGCTTAGCCCTAGTAATGGGCCATAAACTTTAACAAGTGTCTGTTTGTTTGCTTCAGAGCCATTTTCAGTGAAGGACCAAAATGAGTGATAGATATTCAAGGGACAGAGGTTACAAAGGGCAAATGATGAATATTTGAGGAAAAATACCAAAGAAACAGAATTATGTGAAGGTGACCTTAGAGGTCAGAACTGAAGAATACCAGATAAGTAAGAGAGAAAATATAAGGCATTAAGTGATTGGACAAAATTAAGCTTCAGTATTCAGCCTGAGTACATCTTGTACTAGAACAGAATCTGACAGCTTCCGAAGGAAAAACACAGAGAGATTTTATTTTCCTTATACTGAAATTTGGACTGATATAAATAAGAATTCAATTTTCTGTAATACTGGGATAAAAGAATTTTTATTGTAACCATTTATTTACTCTAATAAATTTTAGCATTAGTATAAAAGAGACAAACTGAACTCTAATGTGTTTTTCCTTTGCCAGAAGGGCTTGCTTCTTTTTTCAGTCTCTTCTGTTCAGCTCCCACCCCTTAGAAGCAAGAAGGGAGTGCCCTATATACAGTGAAGTACATGCCCCAGAATGCACTGGGCCATTTAGCTCAGAGCAGAGGGGCTGAGCTGGTAATTAGCAGCAGTGCAACCTGCTAAAGGAAAAGTTGTTACAGCCATTTGCTGTGTGCTGACTGAGAGGTAGGAAGGCTACCAAAGAGAAGCAGAGGTGCTCCCTGTTTTAAGCTAGAGAAGCCTGAAAGGGAAGGCAAATTTTAAATTGAAACATGCCAGCTTTGGGAAATGTGCATCTCTAATATCTTGCATTTCAGTTTCTATTTTTTCTAGGTTTGCTAAATATGCAGGTCTGATTTCATGAGGTTTACATTATTTTTGTCTTTATATCTGTATTACTGATCTGTGGTCTCTTGTTTCATATTTTCTGAGAGTTCATCTGTGTTTTGCATATGTGACCATGGTGCAGTATTCTGCCAGCATGTAGTTTCGGGGTAGAGATCTGTAGCATTCCTGTTTTGTAAAGTTTTTTTTTTTTTAATTAGATGGTGTATTGGTGCTAAAGCTTATCTTTCAACAGATAGAATTGTTCCTCTTTGGATCTTGAGAGTTTCTGCTTAGACAAGAGTTGAGGGGAGATATCATAGAGGTCTATAAAATACTGAGTGGGGGCACACAATGAAACTACTAAGTAGTACATTTAAAGCAAATTGGAGAAAATATTTGTGATAAAAGCAGTTAGATTAGCAGGGTTTAAAAAAGGTTTAGAGAATTTCCTAAAAGAGAAGTCCATAAGCTGTTATTAAGATGGGAAAACACACTGTTTATTTCTAGGATAACTGTCAAAAAATAAATGGCAATATTCCACCTCTAGTAGATTATACCCAACCCGCTAACCTTCACTAACCAACAGCACTTAGTACTACATGTTCCACCATTAGCGGGTTGTGTATTTCTAGGATAAGCAGCATAAAATCTCTTTTATTGTTCTGGGATTTTGCCAGGTACTTGTGACCTGGATTGGCCAGTGTTGGAAACAGTATACTGGCTTGATGGACCTTTGTTCTGTCCCAATATGCCAACGCTTATGTTCTTATATGGTATGGTTAGGTTCTTAGTGTGTTTTTGAACAAGTTTGTGCATAGTGTTTTCCATTGTGGGTTGGCCTAACTGAGGGGACACCAAAACCTTTAATATACTTTCACTTTGCCATAACATCAGACAAAGTTTGTGAAGGAGTGGCCTAGTGGAGGAGTGGCCTAGTGGTTAGGGTGGTGGACTTTGGTCCTGAGGAACTGAGTTCGATTCCCACTTCAGGCACAGGCAGCTCCTTGTGACTATATATCCTGGCTTGTTTTTCAAGAATTATCCACCCACTGGAAGGTTTTCATGATGGATTTATTTTATTTATAGCCTGCTGTGGGGCTACACAAATCATTTAAAATAAATAGTGACACTCAATATTTCAATCAAAAGCTGTAAGGAATAGAAGAGACTTGAGCCTTGTTTTGGATACTGAACATCCTCTTGGCATTTCATTGTGTTAGAAGGGAGTGGAAAAAGGAAAACAAGAGACAGCTGTTCCTTTGAGATTTTCTACCTCACTTTTTCCCCAGTATGTGATCTATAACAATGGCTTCATTTCGCTAACGACTTATGTTTGTATAGAGCATTCTGGACTAGATTTTATATATGGTGCCATAAAAACCGGAGTCCACATCAAAAAGAAAAAAAACCACCTCTATGGAAAGTCCAAGAAAAACAGAAGCGTAGAAAGTGCAACACGAACTCCAATGCAGGAAGTGCTGATCAAAACACCTGTATTGCACCAGCAGAGACCGGACATGTAGTTTATAGAACATGCCTAGGGTCCGTCTGCGTGACTAAATCTAGTCACAGGTATTTACACCAAATGCTGGTGACTATGGGGCCCTTTTACAAAGCTGCGTAGGCGCCTACGTGTGTCAAATTGGCACTATCACCCAGCGACCACGTAATTCCATTTTTGACGCACGCCCAAAACATGTGGTAGAAAATATTTTCTACTGCGTGGCACTTACCCAGCAGTAATCAGCAGTTTACGTGCACTGGCCGCTTACTGCCCAGTTAGCATGTGAGACCTTACCGCTAAGTCAAGGTCTCAGCCTGAAAATGGGCGCTTGCTGGTTTTAGTTTTGCCGCACATCCATTTTCCAGCTCAAAGCAAAATGCCTTTTTTCCCCAGGCGTACTGAGCAAACGGATCTGCACGCATCCAAAAACACACGCCTACACCAACGCAGGCCACCGTTAGGCGCGCCTTAGTAAAAGGGTCCCTAAATTAAGTGCGGAGTACATTCCAGGATTTTGGACTGATGTAAGGGAAGGACGAAGCAAAAAGGGTCTTGTATCTACATTATCCCAACTGCAAGAATGTTACAAGGCTCTTTTTGCTTCGTCCTTCCCCTACATCAGTCCAAAAATCCTGGAATGTTCTGCCAAAACAACTAAAAGAGCTAGTCGACCACCAACTGTTCAAGAAGTCCTTGAAAACATTCTTATTCGACAAGGCTTATGCCACTGGCAACGCCAATGTTTAACCCCTCTCTCTTGTTGACTGTACAGGTTATTCGCCGGTTGCTTCACCCCTGACATTCACCCCGTGTAATGCCATGTTCCTTCCCCTCCTGTCTCATTCCGTATCTGTACCATCTATGCATTGTATTGTATCCACTTGACTTAATGTAAGCCACATAGCGCCTGCTCTTGTGGGAAAATGTGGGGTTAAAATGCACAGAAATAAATAAATAAATAAATATTCTATAACAGTGCGCATAGTTTTAGAAACACCCACGCCCATGGCCGTGTCCCCTCTTCAGTTCTGCATCTTACAATTTGCACACATCACCTTACATAATATGCTTAGCAAGATGTGTGCGTAAATTCTAATTAACGCCAAGTTGTGTCAATAATTGCTTGTGACGTGGCATTTATTGGTGCTGATTTATTTTATTTATTTATTTATTTGTTGCATTTGTAGCCCACATTTTCCCACCTATTTGCAGGCTCAATGTGGCTTACATAGTACCATCAGAGGCATTTGCCCAGTCGGTGGATAACAAATACAAAGTTCTATAGTGATCGTATGAGGTATAAGTGGAGGGTCGGAATGGATGAAGGTTGCGTGTTGTCCTGTTCGATCATAGTCATGCTGTGTTGGTAGGTGAAGAGGGTTACGTGGGGTCGTTGGGGGTAGGCCTTTTTGAAGAGGTTGGTTTTTAGAGATTTCCTGAAGTTCAAGTGGTCGTGGATTGTTTTCACAGCTTTTGGGAGCCCATTCCATAGTTGTGCGCTTATGTAGGAGAAGCCGGCTGCGTAAGTTGATTTGTATTTCAGTCCTTTGCAATTTGGGTAGTGTAGGTTTAGGTAGGATCTTGATGATCTGACTTTGTTTCTTATTGGTAAGTCTATGAGGTCTGTCTTGTATTCTGGTTTGTTAAGATAATTAAGTTGGGTGCGCAAATCAGAATATGACCTGATTTGTACATGCAACTTTGGTCACACTATATAGAATCTGGGAATCTGTGTGTTGAGTTTGTATCTTTATTTTTTTTTAAAAGAATTAGTCCTTTTTATAAATTGTAGCAATCTGTAAGATCACACTTCTGCTTTTTTTGCATGCTGTAATGTATGCTGCAAGATCGGTATCATTCCGTTGTTTTTTAAGGTGGCGATGTCATAATGGCTCTGCGGCTGAAAACTGTCTCTCACCACTTGCGACAGCTAATTCCCTAGAAAAGGAAAAAGAGAATAATTTAGTTTCTCAAAAGGATGAGAGGAAGCTCAGACTGTTTTCACCTGAAAACCCCCTGACCTGACTTAGAACATCTGTATTAGAAAAAAGGATTAGGCGGGACACATTTTTTTCATCACTCAGTTGCAGAAGTTGAGGGAGTCAGTTTCATTCCATAGATCATTACCTTTTAGTGTTAAACGGGCTGGTGGTAATCCCTGAGGACCGTGGGATTATCTGGGTTTGCATTTGTTGCTGCTTATTTTGGCCAGATTAACAAACATGGACTAAGTGTAGGCAGGTCACTCTTCTTATTAAGCGCTCGGGATTGCCTTTCAAAAATTCCCTTCCTAATTGGTTTGGAATGTACTATTAATCACTAACACATGTTACACATCCATAGCGCTATATATTGAGACAATACTTAACTTGTGAGTCAATGGTACGCCTCTATGTTCACTCCACAGCTTGCACTAACCACTTTGCTTAATCTGTAGTATTCCAACGCCACTTGTCCCAACTAGCGACGTGCTATCTGTGCAAGCTGTCCAATTCTCATTATGCGTTCCCACTCTCTGTTACCTAGTGTCCTTCTGATATTTTATATGTTTATAACTTTTGCCATCATCAACCTTCTCAAGTTCAACGCTGCAGAGTTTCGTTTTCACTTCATCAGGAACTCCAAAGGTAATGTTTTTAACAGCTGAAAAAATGCCTCCTTTAAACTGGTGCCTGATGACTTGGAGTACAGCTAAAGCCTGATCTGATGTATGCCTCCTCAGCCTCCTTGGAAAATCCTGGTCCTGGCTCTGGTCCCGTACCAAATCACTAAGAGCATGTGCCCCTTCTCCCAGCTTACTGGAGGATGGGGGTTACATTAATACATTATTTGGCAAGCTTATGACCTGAAGAAAGTCTAGAGGCTATGCTTTCAAAAGCTTGTCAATAACGATCATGCCACAGCTTAGTTTAGTGCAGAGGCAACATGGTGCATGGGTTCCCTGAGCCCTTAGAATATGCACCGAAACAGTGGGAAGTTTTCTGTCTTGCTCACAATTCTTACGACTGTGCTGTGCAATACCTCTCAGACGGAGCTCAATCACATCGCTTCCAAGCAATGGTGGCCACGATATTTTGACGACCTCACAGACATATGTCCCAATGTCTTTTACAGTTACATTCCTGAAGTTAAGCCCGGTGGTAAAGGACTGGATCTGTTTAAAATTATTAATAGTGGTCATTTCAATGTAGCGAACCCGATCCTTATAGGTTTCTGAAAAAGAGAGAGAGAGAGACAACCATGATTTCTGTCCTCACAGATACAAGTACCACTTCATATAATCAAGATTTGTTATATGTCTTACAGACCTGTCTCAGCTTGCCCCAGGTAAACTAAGATTCTTTACACATTTCTAATTAGTTGAGTATAGAAAATCTCTATATAGAAACAGGAAGTAGAGAATGACATGGGGACAGTTTGTCCCCATCCCTGTGAGCTCCGTCCCGATCCCCGCCCCGTGTCCGCGAGCTCTGGCTGATCCCATTTGCACAAACCTCAAACGGTTATGATTTTATGTATAAATCATTTTATTAAAGTATAAAAAGAAACAAATTTCTGTACAACTGTCGTTTTATAAATCACAAACAATACAGAACAAAGATCCATGGTTGCCGAGAGGGGGGGCAGGGGGGACAAAATTCTCTGGGCCTGGGCCTCCAAGAGGTCTCTCTCCTTCTCCTGCTCCCAGGTCGCCGGCGCTGCAGTCCCCGGTCTTACCCCACCCACCCTCGGCTCTGTCCACAGCGCCCCTCCGTCCGCCACCCCTGCATTCAAACCGGCAGCGCCTCACCTCCGTGTGAAGGCGGCAGATCGCCTCCTTTCGGGCCCTCCTTGTGTCCCGCCCTCGTCTGAGGTAATGTCCTGTTTCTGTGAGGGCGGGGCATAGTGAGGGAGGGGCCGAAGGGAGGTGATCTGCCGCTTTCACACGGAGGTGAGGCGCTGCCGATTTGAATGCAGGGGGCCTGGTGGTGGACGGAGGGGGGCTGTCGATGGGGCATGGGGTGGGCGGGTAGAAAATTGATGCTAACAGAATACCTTGGTCACACATATAGAACACAAATTCCAAATACATAATAGCTGACCAAAAATGATAAACAAATATTAAACCAAAACACCAAGAAGCCACAACTTGCATGCAGTACAACACCAAAGAAATAGAAATAGATGCATTTCCTCCTATACTGTGCAAAATACAAAGATTAATCATGCCAGGGATGGTATTAGGGGGCTGCAACTAGGGCAACTATCCCCTGGCCAGAGAGAGCCCTAAACCTGCTGAAAGCTGAAGAAGGCATGGCCTAGTAGTGGGCTTTGGGGTCCCCTCCCAAATGCTGCTCTGGGCCCCAGCCATATCTAACACCAGCTCTGGCAGGATATGCATTTCAAATGTGACATAATATTGTAATCACAAAATAGAAAATAATTTTTTTTCTACCTTTTGTTGTCTGGTGGTCATTTTATTTTTCAAATCATGTTGGTCCCAGGCTCTGGTTTCTGTTTCCCTCTGTCTTCTCTTAACTCACTCGCCAGGGTCTCCTGCCCATTTGAAATTTCTTCTTTCTCCACGCTCACCATTCATCTTCCGTCTCTGTGTATCTATCATTCCCCATGTTCAGCATTTCCCTTCTCTGTGTCCTCTATATTTCACTGTCCAGCATCTCCCCTGTGTTCATCTCCATGCATTCATCATCACCACTCTATCTCTAACCTCTCCCCCTGTGTCCAGCATCACTCCTCTGTGTCCCTATGCCCCCCAAGTCCAGCATCTTCTTTTTGTGTTCCTATTCTCCCCCATGTCTAGCATCTTTCCTCTGTGCCCATATACCCCATTCCATGTCTGGTATTGCTCCTCTGTGTTTATATACCATCCGCATACAGTATCTCCCCTTTGTGTCCCTGTGTTCTCCTCCATGCCCATCATCTCCCCTCTGTTTCGGTATACCTCCCTATCCCCTCTGTTTCTGTATACCTCCCTATCCCCTCTCTTCCTCCCCCACCCCAATGTGTCTCTCTCCCGCTCTCCACTGTGTATTCAGTATTTCACGCCCTCTTCATTCATACCCTTAGGAGTGGCGTAGCCAGACCTGAGATTTTGGGTGGGCCCAGAGCTAATATGGGTGGGCATGCACTGTCTATATGAGTAGTGTCTCTTGGGATCCTACAAAATAATGCCTTAGAATTCACTTGATGATGGATTTCTAAGTAGTCTGCCCAACAGCTGCCCTGCATCAGTATAACCACATACATACTTAATGGAAAAATTAATATTTTTAAATATAATTACATTATCCCATTATCTTAAAATTGATAATATGTATGTCTACTACAACGGCAAACCTCTCAACACACATTGCCGACCTGCCGCTACCTTTCATGACCTCCCGCCGCCGCCGACCCTCTCGGACACAACCCCCCCTCCCGCTGTGAACCCTCCCCTGCCTCCGCCTACCTTTGCTTTTGCTGGCGGGGGACCCCAATCCCCGCCAGCCGACGTCCTCTTCATCCTGCAGTCAGTGCAAAGTCTTTGTTCTGTTGCTGCTGACGTCCTGCACGTTGCAAGGCTTCATTCTGTTCTCTGAGTCTGACGTCCTGCACGTACAACATGCAGGACGTCAGCAGCAACAGAACGAAGACTTTGCACTGACTACAGAACAAAGAGGATGTCGGCTGGCGGGGATTGGGGTCCCCCGCCAGCAAAAGCAAATGTAGGCAGGAGGGGGGAGGGTTCGCAGCGGGAGGGGGGTCCAGGACGAAATCTACGGGGGCCCACTAAAGGACATGAAATGAGTTCGAAGGGGGGCCAGACTCAAGAAAAATGTCAGGAACTATTTTTTCATGGAGAGAGTGGTGGATACTTGGAATGTCCTCCCGCGGGAGGTGGTGGAGATGAAAGTGGTAACGGAATTCAAAAATGCATGGGATAAACATAAAGGAATCCTGTTCAGAAGGAATGGATCCTCAGAAGCTTAGCGGAGATCGGGTGGCAGAGCCGGTGGGGGGTGGGGCTAGTGGTTGGGGGCATGGCTAGTGCTGGGCAGACTTCTACGGTCTGTGCCATGAAACTGGCAGATACAAATCAAAGTAGGGTATACACAAAAAGTAGCACATATGAGTTTATCTTGTTGGGCAGACTGGATGGACCGTGCAGGTCTTTCTCTGCCGTCATCTACTATGTTACTATGTATTTCTCATTTTCTCGGAGGCTTCTCAACCTTGTCACCTCCTCTCTCAGTTTTCCTTTCATAAGGGATTCAAGCTGAAGTCATCTTGCACATGGAAACAGCCCCTCTCCTGAAGTCACATTTTCTGTCTGCACAGAGGCAAAAGCTGTAACTGGGGCAACAGCTTTGGTCTAGAGAGAATCCATGTGTGTGGAGAACTCAATAGATCCCACGGAGTAGCAAACAGAAAATAGGAGTGGGAATGTGAACCAGGCTTATCCAAAGACTACAACCAGACAAAATCTTTAATAATCAAATGAACAAAATTTATTAATGTTTTCTTTAAAAATGACTCGACACAACGTTGTGTTTCGGCTTGGTGGCCTGCATCAGGAGTCTTATAAACTTGGTTAATTACAAAAGTCATGGACTGGTGATGTAAAATTAATCTTGCGTTGCAACTGGAAAATAGAGATCTTGAGACAATAACAATAAAAAAAAGGTCTTGAAAAAGACCGTTGTATTGACCCGTGAAACACTATGGTCTGCGCGAATGCAGTAATCAAGATCTCTATTTTCCAATTGCAACGCAAGATTAATTTTACATGATCAGTCCATGAGTTTTGTAATTAACCAAGGTTATAAGACTCCTGATGCAGGCCACCAGGCCGAAACACAACTTTGTGTCGAGTCATTTTTTAAGAAAACATTAATAAATTTTGTTTGTTTGATTATTAAAGATTTTGTCTGCTTGTAGTCTTTGGATAAGCCTGGTTCACATTCCCACTCCTATTTTCTGAAACAGCTTTGGTGACATTTCCCAGTCAAACTGCAGTTGCAGAAGTATCTGTACCTATAGAAAGAAAACAAACAAAAAAAAGCCCTACCAAAGTCCCTAACTTTTCCTCAGCTGTCCTTTAGGCTAAAAGTAGCAGCTGTAAGGTCTAACCCTCAGAAGTGCGGGGACTTCAAAAGAGATTGCTAGGTAACCTCTCATTTTCAAATGGAGGTAAAAAAAGACATTCTGAAGCAAGCAAGCAAGCAAGCAAGCAAGCAAGCAAAAAAGCTCTTTAAAGAGAAAATTAAACTAAGTTCTCTCTACTAAGATAGGAAAAAATAATAAAGCAACAGTTTAAACCCGTTCCTAAAATAAATAAATCAAGGGGATCAGCCACTGGCCTTTTTCTGGTACCATTTCTGCATTAGCATGGACAGAAATATGCATATCTGACAGTCTTCACTGAGCACAGGAAGGTTAAATGAGTTAATCAAAGGCACTGAGGACTGAAATGGTACAATTAGGGAATCCAGTTGAGGTCTCCCAGGCCACTGTGGTTTGCACTGTAGAAATGCAGTGAAGTGGCAGTAACATTATTAGCCTCTCTGTGTGAAACAGCATTTTATGTGCAGAAATAGATAACTCATACAACTGACCAGAAGTTTTCACACATTCAAGTATACATGTAGTTAGTTATTCCAGGGCCGCCGAGAGGGGGGGGACAGGGGGGACAAAATTCCCTGGGCCTCCGGGGGAGGGAGGCCCGCCGCCGCAGTCCGGCCCGCCCTCCGTCGCTCCCTGGCATTGAATTAAGTGCCTCACCTTCGAAAGCGCAGCAAGCAGCGGGCGGCAGACCACTCCTTCATTCCGTGTCTCGTCCTGGCCTGACGTAACTTCCACGAGGGCGGGACACGGAAGGAAGGAGTGGTCTGCCACTGCTTGCTGTGCTTTCAAAGGTGAGGCGATTAAGGTCAGTTCAGAGGGCCCGGGGGTGGAGAGAGGGCCCAGTGGCGGGTGGAGGGGGCCTGGGGGGCCCCGGGGGCAGCCTTGTCCCGGGCCTGGCCCAGTCTCTCGGCGGCCCTGAGTTATTCCTGGGGGAAGAGGCTGGGTAACATTATAAGATACGTGTGTACCTGCTCAAACCTACACAGGCCTTACATCTGCACCTACTTCCTATGATGTCATTCAATACGGGCATAAGGGCACATATATTGTCTTTATATATAGGTGAAATGTATGCACCTTGGCAATCTTGGTACCCCTGTTATAAAATTCCCTTGCTATAAAACCAAACTAGGCTGTACCTGTTATGTCTTCATTAATGTACACAAATGATATAGCATCATTCTTAGTGAACTTCCACTCAATCCTGGGATCTATAAAATCAAGCGTGTAGGTGCAAGCGAGAATGGCCCCTGCAAACAGAACACATCTCATTAAGAAAACACAATACTACATGGACTGGAGAACTTGTGACCTCAGCCACAGTCACTGCTCCTGCACTATTCTATACAGCACCTCCTGCTGGGAGAGCCTAGAACTGCAGGGGCTCTGAGACTACACAGCCCTCTCACCACCATGGAAACAAAACACAGAGACACTTACGTTCACCGATAGCCACCTCTACAAATTTTCTTGTGGCGGTAACTCCTGCAAAGGTTCTAGGCCCTGCCAAAAAGTGAAAAGAAAAAAAACCTCTTGATCATTCATCTCATACCAAGGAGCTTTTTCTGAAGTCCACTGCAGTGCCCCATAGGATGCCTGGTTGGTGTCCTGGACCATCATTGGCCCAGGGGTAAGTCATCATATTTTTTCATACCAAGGAAGCCAAAGTAGTCCCAGGCCAAGAAGAATCACCTTCTGCAGAAATATTCAAGGGTGTCATTATCCATGATATGATCTCATACCCGTGTCCCATTTTCTCTAACTCTCAAAGACAAAGTTGACTGCCTAGATTCCAAGATGTCTAGACCCCTCTTCCCTCCATAAAGTTAAAATTCTCCTTCCTTAGACAGATCAAACTTACATATTGCCAGTGTATTTAACTCCTTACTCCAGAGCCTACAGCAGAACCTCCTGGAGGATCGTAGCAATTCCATCTAGACTTATCATCCATCCCAGTTCAAAGAACATTGGGTTGGGGGGGTGGTTGGGGTTGCTGTTAGACAGCATGGATGTTTTAATTTTGAGGGAGACAGGGTCAGGTCAGTAGGTGGGTGGATGAATGGGGGTTCCACCAAACACCAGGAATATCTTTTTAATATTCGGGGGTTAGGTTCAGGGGGTCTGGGTGTCAGAGGCATCAGTTTGGAAGGGAGAGGTCCGTAGACTATGGGCCAATGCAAAAACTATGCCACTGCTTTTGGGGTCTTTTTTATGTCACCTTACCTATCCACGTATGAACCAATCATTACACACTGAAAGGGAGGGAGACATTTTGTCATGAGTTCTGCATTACTTCCATGAGTTTAACGCTATAGCAATTTTGGTACTCATTGATTATTGCATAGTCATGGTATATTTTCTCATTCATTTTACAGTAGAAGTTGAGTGCTGAGCCATCAGTACATGGTCTACGTTGGCCCCTAAATGTGTTCTTTAATATGAAGAAGGTGGTGGGAGAATAGGAAACAACTGGATTTTCTAGGCATGAGAACAGACTGGTAAAATGCTCCTCTGAGAAAGGTCTCTTATAGCAGTGTCTCCGAACATGTGGTACGTGTACTCAGAGACATTTACAGGGGGTACACTGTATGTATGTGCAGAGGGGCTGTGTAGCGAGACATGCACGGTGGGGGGGGGGGGGGGGGGGTATGCCGCAGGAAGAAAACTAATCTCTCTTGCTCCTTTCAGTTGAATTTGGAGCAGGTGCAAAAGTTACATGGGGTTGGGGGAGGGGCTTTATTGGCGCAACATGTAACATGCCTTTGTTGCATCTGTGCAGCGATCCCATTCTGACCCTGTACTCCTTTGAACCCCAGGCCATGGGAATTGAGTCAGGAGACTCCATCGCATCATAGCTGTAGCCTTGCTCCTTGGCCTCTGTGCTGACCCACCACCACCAGAAAGCAGCACCTTTCTCTGGCCTCCTCCAAACTCCTGGCCGTGCAGTCCAATCAGGAGACCTAATCACATTGCGGCTGCAATCTTGCTCTGGTTCCTCAGCCCAGAGCTTTCAACCTTACCTCGGCACTGGGTAAAGAAAAAATAAACTTTGCTGTGGGGTTGGGATGAACAGATACAGCAAGAGAAATGCGATGGTGTTGCGAGGGGAAGGAGGGGGGTATAGAGGGGAGATTTGGGGGTAGCAAGAGGGGAAGAGGCAGGATAGGGAAAGAGAGGGGAATGGGTAAGCATTTGTAAAAAGCTGAAGGAAAGGAGAGAGAAGGGTTTGGAGTGAAGTAAGTTTGGGAGACAAGACAACACAACAGAAAAGGCATGATGGGGCAGAGAAAAGGGAGTGTGAGTGAACTAGGCAGGTGTCATTAGAGAGTTAAATGAAGCTGCCGAGCTCTTCTTGTTGATATTCTCGGTCTGTTGTGTCCTTCTTCCTATGTCTCTCCGTTCGCTGGGTAAATGTCTCCTGTCGTCCCCCTTCTCCCCCACTGCTAACTCCTGGCTCCGTTCCTTCTATCTCGGCTCCGTTCCTTCTATCTCGCTGCTCCCTATGCCTGGAATAGACTCCCTGAGCCAGTACGTCAGGCTCAGTCTCTGGCTGTCTTCAAGTCTAGGCTTAAAGCCCACCTCTTTGCTACTGCTTTCGACTCCTAACCATGACTCTCTTACTCAACACCCTCACTTATCACCTCGACTCCTAACCATGACTCTCTTACTCAACACCCTCACTTATCACCCCTACCACTGCAATTTCCCCACCCCTAGCTGTCTGTTCGTCTGTCCAATTTAGATTGTAAGCTCTGTTGAGCAGGGACTGTCTTTTCATGCTAATTTGTACAGCGCTGCGTAAGTCTAGTAGCGCTATAGAAATGTTTAATAGTAGTAGTAGTAGTAGTAGTAGTATGTCTCTCAGGGTATCCTTCCACCCTCAGAGAAACAGCAAGAGGGGTTTCATGGCCCCAACCTATAAGCTCCCACTGAGACATAATATGATGGAGCTGTTGAGCACCTCTTCTTATTGCTCTGGAGTTGGGCTGCCAAGCCTCTCTTGCTGTTTCTCTGGGGTTGGAAGGTAATACATTGGGTCTGCCGAGTCCTTCATCCTGTTTCTCTAGGGGTGGAAGCCTCCCAGCCTCAGAGAAACTGCAAGAGAGGCTTGGCGGCCCCAAGCTACAGTGGGGGAAATAAGTATTTGATCCCTTGCTGATTTTGTAAGTTTGCCCACTGACAAAGACATGAGCAGCCCATAATTGAAGGGTAGGTTATTGGTAACAGTGAGAGATAGCACATCACAAATTAAATCCGGAAAATCACATTGTGGAAAGTATATGAATTTATTTGCATTCTGCAGAGGGAAATAAGTATTTAATCCCTCTGGCAAACAAGACCTAATACTTGGTGGCAAAACCCTTGTTGGCAAGCACAGCGGTCAGACGTCTTCTGTAGTTGATGATGAGGTTTGCACACATGTCAGGAGGAATTTTGGTCCACTCCTCTTTGCAGATCATCTCTAAATCATTAAGAGTTCTGGGCTGTCGCTTGGCAACTCGCAGCTTCAGCTCCCTCCATAAGTTTTCAATGGGATTAAGGTCTGGTGACTGGCTAGGCCACTCCATGACCCTAATGTGCTTCTTCCTGAGCCACTCCTTTGTTGCCTTGGCTGTATGTTTTGGGTCATTGTCGTGCTGGAAGACCCAGCCACGACCCATTTTTAAGGCCCTGGCGGAGGGAAGGAGGTTGTCACTCAGAATTGTACGGTACATGGCCCCATCCATTCTCCCATTGATGCGATGAAGTAGTCCTGTGCCCTTAGCAGAGAAACACCCCCAAAACATAACATTTCCACCTCCATGCTTGACAGTGGGGACGGTGTTCTTTGGGTCATAGGCAGCATTTCTCTTCCTCCAAACACGGCGAGTTGAGTTCATGCCAAAGAGCTCAATTTTTGTCTCATCTGACCACAGCACCTTCTCCCAATCACTCTCGGCATCATCCAGGTGTTCACTGGCAAACTTCAGACGGGCCGTCACATGTGCCTTCCAGAGCAGGGGGACCTTGCGGGCACTGCAGGATTGCAATCCGTTATGTCGTAATGTGTTACCAATGGTTTTCGTGGTGACAGTGGTCCCAGCTGCCTTGAGATCATTGACAAGTTCCCCCCTTGTAGTTGTAGGCTGATTTCTAACCTTCCTCATGATCAAGGATACCCCACGAGGTGAGATTTTGCGTGGAGCCCCAGATCTTTGTCGATTGACAGTCATTTTGTACTTCTTCCATTTTCTTACTATGGCACCAACAGTTGTCTCCTTCTCGCCCAGCGTCTTACTGATGGTTTTGTAGCCCATTCCAGCCTTGTGCAGGTGTATGATCTTGTCCCTGACATCCTTAGACAGCTCCTTGCTCTTGGCCATTTTGTAGAGGTTAGAGTCTGACTGATTCACTGAGTCTGTGGACAGGTGTCTTTCATACAGGTGACCATTGCCGACAGCTGTCTGTCATGCAGGTAACGAGTTGATTTGGAGCATCTACCTGGTCTGTAGGGGCCAGATCTCTTACTGGTTGGTGGGGGATCAAATACTTATTTCCCTCTGCAGAATGCAAATAAATTCATATACTTTCCACAATGTGATTTTCCGGATTTAATTTGTGATGTGCTATCTCTCACTGTTACCAATAACCTACCCTTCAATTATGGGCTGCTCATGTCTTTGTCAGTGGGCAAACTTACAAAATCAGCAAGGGATCAAATACTTATTTCCCCCACTGTATAAGCTCCCACTAAGTGATGATATAATGGAACCCTATACATAAGAACATAAGTATTGCCATACTGGGACAGACCGAAGGTCCATCAAGCCCAACATCCTGTTTCCAACAGTGGCCAATTCAGGTTACAAGTACCTGGCAAGATCCCACAACAGCACAATACATTTTAAGCTGCGCATGCTAGACATAAGCAGTAGTTTTTCCACAAGTCCATTTTAATAATGGCTTATGGACTTTTCTTTTAGGAAGCTATCCAAACACTTTTTTTAAACCCTGCTAAACTAACTGCTTTTACTACATTCTCTGACAATGAATTCCAGAGTTTAATTACACACTGAGTGAAGGAGTGTGGTAGCCGTGTTAGTCCACTCTTAAGGTTATCAATAGAAATCAAACAAAATAAAACATGGAAAAGAAAATAAGATGATACCTTTTTTATTGGACATAACTTAATACTTACTTAACAAGGATCTGGGGTTCCTAGCCCATTATAAACCATAAAGCTGTATGTCTCTGTTGATCACCCCACCCCTCACCTATCCACACCCATCCTGTTAGAATATCAATGATATGCTTTGATGTCCCCATGCATACCTCCTACCCACCCCCATCCTCCCACCCTGTCAGACTGTCATAGTAATGCTTGAATGTTTTCACTTATATACACTGTCAGCTAGCACATTTGCTTATTTCCGATCTGAGGAAGAAGGGCAACCTTCGAAAGCTAATCAAGAAATGTATTAAGTTATGTCCAATAAAAAAGGTATCATCTTATTTTCTTTTCCATGTTTTATTTTGTTTGATTTCTATTGATAACACTGAGTGAAGAAAGAAGCCAGGAAACGCTGTCTTACAGCACTGAAGTGTCTCACAGATAAATTTATTATTTATTTGGATTTTGCTCACACCTTTTTCAGTAGTAGCTCAAGGTGAGTTACACTCAGATACACTGGGTATTTATCTGTCCCTGGAGGGTTCACAATCTAATTTTGTACCTGAGGCAACGGAGGGTTTATCGTTTATTCATTTTACTATACCGTTTCAAATTGTGGTTACAAAACAAAAACGGTTTACATGGTAATATGAAATCATAAAAACAATCTTAAAAGAACTCCATTGAATAGCTAGGAAAGCAAACTAAAACAATCATTCTTTAAAATAGAAAACACCAATTCTTACTAAAACAACCATTCATAACAAGTACATGAGACACATAAAGTGCCCAAGATCACAAGGAGCAGCAGTGGGATTTGAACCGGCCACCTCTGGATGTCAAGTCTAAAGCTTTGAGCCCGAGTATCTGAAAAGACTCAGTTGTGTTGGAGGCTGATTAACTTCAGAATTTATGCTGCTATATTTAAAAAAAAGTGTTGTGCGGTTGCTTCCTGTACTCTGAATTCTGTAAATAAGCTGATTAGTTCTCAACAATTCTCTAGATTTTCTTTCAATAAATTGATCTGTTGGAACTACCAGAGCTGCCTTTGCACTGGCATCCCTTCCTCCCAAGATAAGGGGGGAGGGTCTCTTGAGAGGTAACAAATAGGAACCTTGAAATGATTTCAATAAATTAATCCCTACAGTACTGGAGCTGGGAAGAGCATATCTCCTCCTGTAAGATAGGAGGGTCTCTGGATAGGATGGAGGGGACTGTGGCTATGATGCGAGTGGGATGGAGGGGAGATCAATTGCAGGAGTCAGGGTGGGAAAGGCAATATGGAGAGATCCAGGTATGCAAGGACTGGCCACATGTATCTCTCCTTTATCCCCTATAACTCCCTCCTCCTGATTATTTTCTTTGTAAACAGTTTTCTGAAGGGTTTTTGTTTTGTTTTTGATGGGGTTTTTTGTTTTCTTTTTTTGTAATTGGTGTCACAGAAGGAAGCAACTTTCCGCAAAACCTAATTGTCTCTGGAAGGTGCTGAGCTCTGCTGACAGTTACCGACTTCACAGCACTTTGGAAAAAAAAAAAAGAAACCAGTCCCCTGTACAAAACCCAGGAAGGCATTGAACACGCCATACTGAAGCAGATCAAATACAGGCTACAGCTGACAGCAAAATGGAACCAAGCCTTTCAGAGCTCAGAACTTCCCAAACAAAAGTCCCCCAAATAGACTTCTACTCTTTACAAAAGTAAAATGCTGGAGAGGAGAGAGAGAGAGAGGAGTCCCAGACTCAGCCCAGTCCTAGGAGAAAGTTATTAGAAAGCCAACTGGAGTCATACTTACAGGAGCTCAGAGCTACAAGGAGAAAGAAGAGAGATCCATTTGCCATGATCTCAACTGATGCTCTTCACACCTGAAATCTCCCTTTGCCAGGGCCAAGAGGGGAAGAAGAACCCCTCAAGTGAGAGAGCAACCAGCCCTTAATCCAAGGAGTAAAGCAGTCCAGACCTCTCGTCACCTTCACCTCTCTGATATTTATAAGAACAAGGGATAAAAAACACTCAGATCTTAAAGACACAACACCCACAGCACCAAAGACACCTGAGATCAACCAAGACCAAGTTCAGGAGCAGAACTAATAAAGCCTGCAGCTGTCTCTGGGGCTGGGCCACCAAGATCTCACCTAGCTACACTAACTGACCTGTGCACACCCCAGGCATCTGATTGGTCAGGAGAGAAGGGGCGGGACAAGGCAGCTCATCCTCCATGTTATGTTATGTTATTTATTTATTTATTCACTGTGATTTATTAACCGCCTTTAAGAAGGCAATATACGATAGGTATAGCTTGCTATTAAAAACTTACATTGTGTTAACAGTGTAACAATAATAAAATGAGCAGAATCATAAAATTCAATCAATCAATGAGGTGGACTTGGAAATGGCAAATTAAACCCTAGTAATAGAAATGGCAAGATATAATATCAGAAATATACACATTAAAACAACACAGTAAAAACTGTCATAACAGAAATATGACAAAATCATCAGAATACAAATAATATTTTAATAAGCTACTTAGAAGAGCATTCATATAACTGAAATATGATACTCATGATAGCAGCAGAACACAATGAATCATCTTACAACTTAGATATGATGTTACATAAGTACATAAGTGTTGCTATACTGGGACAGACCAAAAATCCATCAAGCCCAGTATCCTGTTTCCAATAGTGGCCAATCTAGGTCACAAGTACCTGGCAAGATCCCAAAATAGTACAATACATTTTATGCTGCTCATTCCAGAAATAAGCAGTGGATTTTCCCAAGTCCATTTTAATAATGGCTTATGGACTTTTCTTTTAGGAAGCTAGCTAACCCTTTTTTAAACCCCGCTAAGCTAACTGCTTTTACCACATTCTCTGGCAACGAACTCCAGAGTTTAATTACACGTTGAGTGAAGAAATACTTTCTCCAATTTGTTTTAAATTTACTACTTTGTAACTTCATTATGTTCCCTCTAGTCCTAGTAATTTTGGAAAGAGTAAATAAGTGATTCACATCCACCTGTTCCACTCAACTCAGTATTTTATCTACCTCTATCAAATCTCTCCTCAGCCATCTTTTCTCCAAGCTGAAGAGCCCTAGCCGCTTTAACCTTTCCTCAAAGGGAAGTCATCCCATCCCCTATATCATTGTTGTTGCCCTTCTCTGCACCTTTTCTAATTCCACTATATCTTTTTTGAGATGTGGTGACCAGAATTGCACTGTGAATACAATACAATGAAATATCTTTAATAGGCACCTGGAAGGGGAGGGGGTATGTACAGCTCAGATGTATAGACAGAGAATATTGGCAAGTCAGAGGTATTGGGATAAAAAAAGGGGGGGGCTACATTGAAGGCAGACATACATACATATTTATTTATTTATTTATTTTATTGCATTTGTATCCCACATTTTCCCACCTATTTGCGGGCTCAGTGTGGCTTACAATACATTGTATTAATGGAAGTACAATTTGTTACAACTCGATTGTGGTTACATTGTTATGCATTGAGTTTAAGACAGAGTCTACGTATCGTTAAGAGAATAGTACAATGGAACAAAACAATGGAACAAAGGAAGAACAACGGATACTGATAGGACTATAGAACAATAGCACGAAAAACTTTCGGGTATAGCATTTTACCTGTAGATTAAGGTTTAAGTATGTTAAAATGAGAGTACAGATGAGAATGTGTTGATGTATTACTAACAGTGTGCGTAGATTTCATGTGTTTTGATCCTTTCGATAGATATTTTCGAAGAGATGAGTCTTCAATAGTTTGCGGAAGTCGGTCAGCTCGTTGGCCGTCTTCAGGTTACGTGGAAGATTGTTCCAAAATTGCGTGCTCATATAAGAAAAGGTTGATGCGTGCATCACTTTGTATTTTATGCCTTCGCAATTAGGGAAGTGGAGGTTCAATTAGGGAAGTGGAGGAATGAGGAATGTGGAACTGCTCATCGTTACTGCTCCACCCATCATCATGTTAAGGAAAGCAGAGTTGGTGGTGTCTAAATAGGAACCCCCCCCATTTCAACTATCTACTTATGCTGAGAGAAAGAAGTGGAAAGTTCCCTTGAACTCTTTCTTCTGAGCTTCAGGAAACTTTATGAGCATAACAATGTGTACGACTATTGCCAAAGAAATACTAGAAATGGTTAAAAGTAGGGCTTTTTTTGAGGGGGTACTTGGGAGTACTGAGTACCAGCACCTTTTCCATTGTCTGCTAAAATTGACCCCTGGTTCCCAAGTTTTAATGAAAAACCTCAGGCTCTACACATCAATTCTGCCTTGTCATGTATTCTGTGACTGGTTGCAGGGGGCCTGGCTATTGTGGGGAGGGTCCCTCAGTGATCACCCCACTCCTGAAGGGTGGCCTAGCATTTGAGTACCGGCACCTTTTTTGTTAGATAAAATGCACTGGTTAAAAGACTGAAGAAAAAGTGGAAAGTAACTCAGGCAGAACATTCTGAACAGTCATTGGGTTCTTGTAACTAGCAGTCAGTTGGTGTAGTGGACCATGGATGAAAGTGCTCACTCATGGATAACCACCCCACCCTGTGCCAGAACTCAATCAGGCCCTGAAATTACAGCAGATGCCAATGGCATGGTTCCAACACAGATATGACTTATTTACAGTAGAAACTCATTTACAGATCTCTGGGTTCAGTATTAAGATACAGCCTTTGAAGGCGACAAGGGAGGGGGCGTGTCAAGATGGCGGAAGAACTGATGGACGCTCTTCGTTGTTGCTGACTTTCCTATGGTGCTTACGATTTTTGCAAAATTACCTCTGAAAAATGCCTCACACCAAGAGGAAAGGAGTGGTAAGGGCTTTACCGGTGGTGAACCCAGAAACTACTCTTGTGCAGACAACGATGAAGAAATACGCCACCAGTACTTCTCGACAGACCGGCTCGAGTCAGGCTCCGGCAGTGGGAGACGTGGGTGGATTGTCTTTCCCACTAGGAGCAGATACATCTCTATCCTCGCCGGAGATTAACCCTCCGCCCTGCCCAGCAGGTCTTAGAAGCGGGCTAGGCCCTCTAGAGGTGTCCGAAGAAGGCGCTGCAGGGGGTTTCACCACCGGAACCCGAGTCGGGACGCTGGGAGAGCAGAACAAAGTAGAGCTTGAAGCTCCCGCGGCGGTTACTTTGGAATCTATCTGGCAGGCGATACAATCATTGACTTCTGTTGTTGCTTCAAGTGTGAGTAAATTAGATTAGTTAGCATTAACATTTGAGACATTTAAAAAAGAATCTGAAAAAATTAACTGCTACCCACCAGGACATATCGACTCTGAAGGAAAAAACGAATTTACTTATAAAAGATAAAATGTCAATACATCGAAAGATAGAACTGTTCGAAAATTATAACAGACGTTTGAATTTGAGGTTGCTGAATTTTCCAATTTCCCCAGAAATAAATGCAAAGGATTTATTTAAAAAGTTCTTGATGGAAAATCTTCAATATTCCCCTGATTTGATTCCTCCAATCAATAAAATTTATTATTTACCTGATTTAAAAAGAAGGGAAAAATTGAAGTCTATGGAGATTTGCAAAATCTGACTGACTTTTTAGAACAGTCAGCAACCGAAGTTTCAGCAAGGAGAACGTTGCTTGTTTCGTTGGTTTTCGAACAGGATATGAATGCTATAATGAAAATGTATTTCAAAAATGCCGCGAAAACTTTTCTTGGTGATAAGATATGGATATACCCGGATGTGGTTAAGACCACACAGGATAGAAGAAAAGCTTTCTTGGCACTTAGAGAAGAGACTAGACTGCTGGGAGCGAGATTTATTTTGTCTTATCCATGTAAATGTTTGGTAAATTACCTAGATAAAAAATATGTTTTTTTTGAACCGCAACAGCTAAAAACTTTTCTAGAAATGAAGAAAGTAACCAGATAGTATTTGAATATTAAGAAGATCAGGATTAATAATAAAGATGTAAGGAGTTAACCAGGCCATCTATGTTTAAGATAGTTTCTTTTTATTTAAACCACCTGTATATGTTTAACGCTCCCTTTAAAGTTTTGGTGGTCTAAGAAAGAGGATGTTTTGTGTTTTTCTTACCTCTCTTAATATAAGAGGGGAAAGTTTATTATTTTTATTTCCTATATGTATTATACTTACTCTGTTTTTCTATAACAAGATTGAATACTTGTGAAAAATTGAAATTATAAATAAAATATAAAAAAAAAAAAAAAAAAAGAAGACATACCGCAGGATTCAAAGCTGTCACTGAGAGATCCCTGGGATTTATTTAAAGTTCTCCAGTTCTCCAGTCATGGGAAAACACAGGGCTGTCAGTATTCAGTGGGATGGCAACCTTAAAAGTAACACTCTTGAATTGACCGTATATTTTAGCTCATGCTATTTCTAGTACAATATCTGCTGTATAGCTATTGAGGTAAATAAGTCCCATTCTGTGAACAAACCTCTTACAGTTGGATAAGGCAACCACTGTTGGGCATCATAACTCAAAAAGAAAGCTGTGATGAAATTCTAAAAGGTGTGCAATAAACACAGAGGTTCCCTAGAAGATGGAAATCAAACATAGGTCATTAAGCTTAGAACAGCCCAGGCTAAGAAACCATGGGGAGAGCTAGCAGCAGTCATAACCTTGAACAAGGGTGTAGGGTGAATTGAATGCCACTTAAACGTCAACCACCTTACTGGAGAGACTGGATGGGCTGTTTCAGTGATTATCTGCTGTCATCTACCATGTTACTGAGATAATGAACTTAATTGTCCAATATCTACTATAATAAAACTCACCCTCAACGTTCTGAGGACACTGACGTCAGTGAAGCCAAGCGCTGACTTCCTTCAAAAAGGTTCGAAGGTTCATGGTGGTGAAGCCACCAAAATCGCTCTGGGCCCCGCCCTCGAGGGAGGAGCAATGGCAGAACAACGAAGGGGTTGGCAGGGAGGGAGGCAGGGAGGCGGGGCGGGGGAAATCGCTATGGCCCTGCCCTTGAGGGCGGAGCAATGGCAGAACAACCAAAAAACTGTTTGAACCATGAAATGAAATATAAACTATATTACATTATGTCGGTGGTATTATTCCCATTTAAAGTCTCATAGATAACACAACAGCAACAACACTGTAATTTATTAAAGTCTGTACCATGTTAACATAAAAATCCCAAATCATAAATATAAAAAAAATTATAAGAATTATTAAAAAAACATCAACCCTAAGAAGGACCAGTTGTATCATGAGAGACCAAAGTTTTAAAAAGAACACTCTTTTCTGACTGACCAGGATGGCTATGAGGAATAGAGGAAGGCTGGAGTGAGGAACTGAAGAGCTGGTGTCACAAGGAGGCAGAAGTGAGCAACTAGTGTGCTAGCGCTACAAGGGGGCAGGAATGAGGAGCTAGGGGGAGCATTATGAGCATGGGGAGGCAGCAGCAGAAGGTAGTTTTGACATCCCTTGAAGTTTGTTACTTGGGTTGTGCCAGCCCCAAGTTGAAACTCTACATTGCACATTTAGTGACCATTTTACTAAAGCTTAGCATGTGGTAAGTGCCACGTGGCACATAGGTATAAAATAGGATACACCCCCCCCCCCCCCCCCCCACACACTGATATGGAAAACCATTTAACTGACCAGGAATGGCACTTGGCCAGTTAAATGCTACTTAGCTGTCTCTCGCTGAATGTCCCTGGTTAGCACCTAGAAGATAACAGGAATATTTTTGGCCAGTTTCAACTTAACTGACCACTGCTGAATGTCGGCTTGGCCAGTTAAGTTGAAACCGGGCAAAAATAAGCTGGATATTCAATGCTGGTCACCGGAAATGGCCTGGCATTGAATACTCGGGATCAGCACTGACCGTTTGAGGCAGACTGGCTAACTCCCAAGGTCTAAATATTGGGTCCTTTAAGAATAAAAACCAGAAAGCACTTAGCAGTATCATGGTTCAGGACCTTGAAGGAGAACTCCATGTCTGTGGCCCCTTTTTTCATACTTGCGGAGGGACTGTCTGTGGTTTGCGCGTGTGATGTAACATCTCAAGGAACTCAGCGGTAATATGACTGTCTGAATTCTCAATGCTGTTTTCCGTTTCATTAACGGGCTCATTTTCAAAACAGAAAAACGTCTAAAAAGTGGCATAAAGCAGCATTTTGACGGTTTTCTCACAAAAATGTCCAAATCAGTATATTCAAAACCTATTTTTAGATGTATTTCTTTGAAGTGCATCAGAAGTGCATCCAAATCTCAAGGGGGCATATCAGAGGTGTGTTCAGGGCGGGACTTGGGCGTTCCTGAGACTTAAGACGTTTTTCAACTATAATGGGAAAAAACAAATTCGTCCAGGACTAAAACTAAGACATTTTGAGCTACACCTGTTTTTATAACCAATAAGGCACAAAAAGGTGCCCTAAATAACCAGGTGACCAATGGAGGGAATCAGGGGTGACCTCCCCTTATTCCCCCAGTGGTCACTAACCTCCTCCCACCCCCCAAAAATGTGATGAAAAATATTACTTGCCAGCCTCAGATGTTATACTCAGGTCCATTAGAACAGCATGCAGGTCCCTGGAGTGGTCTAGTGATGGGTGCAGTGCACTGCAGACAGGCAGACCCAGGCCCATACCTCCCCCTTCCTGTTACACTTGTGGAGGAAACTGTGAGCCCTCCCAAACTCACCAGCAACCCACTGTACCCAAATATAGGTGCCCCCTTCATCCCTAATGGCTATGGTAGTGGTGTACAGTTGGGGTTATTGGGTTTGGGGAGGGGCTCAGCAGACAAGGTAAGGAAGCAATGCTCAGATGTGTACCTGGGATCATTTTATTAAGTCCACTGCAGTGCCCCCTAGGGTGCCCTATCGATTTCCTGGGATGTCAGGGGGACCAGTCTACTAAAAATGGTAGCTCCTCCTACATCCCAATGGCTTGATTTTGTGTGTTTTTCACTTGGACGTTTTTTTTTTTTTTTTTTCCGAAAATGGACCAAACAACAAAACATCCAAATCATAAAACCTTCTATTTTCGAAAACAAAAGATAGACATTTTTCTTTTTTGAAAATGACCTTCTTTGCTTTTCAGAGTTTGGATGTTTTTTGCAAAACATCCAAAGTCGGGCTTAGTCGTCATATGGAAAATGCCCCTCAGCATAGCTTCAATGCTGCATAGAACCTCCACCAGCTGCAGAACATTTGAAATAATTAGTGACAATCAATATTTCAGCCAAAAGCAGCATGAAATAATAATGTCTTGAGCCTGCTTTTGGGTCTTGACCATCCTCTGGCATTTTATTGTACAAGAAGTGACTGGAAAAAGGAAAACAAAGAGGCATTTATTTATTTGAGATTTTCTACCTCATAGTTTGCCCTAATACATGATCTACAACAATGGCTTCATTTCTAAGTCAGTGATTCCCAAACCTGGTTCTGGAGGCACCCCAGCCAGTCAGGTTTTCAGGATATCCACAATGAATGTTGTTGAGAGAGATTTGCATGCAGTGGAGGCAGTGCATGCAAATCTCTTCATGAATATTCATTGTGGATATCCTGAAAACCTGATTGGCTGGGGTGCATCCAGGAAATACCTGTGTTTGTGTTGAGAATTCTGTTTGTTGAGTTTGTATCTTTATTTTTTTTATGAAGTGTAGTGACAACAGAAGCCAATTGATGAGATAACACTTCTGCTTTTTTGAATGCTGTAATGCATTTTGCAAGATTTATATCATTCAAGCATTTTGTGAGGTGAAGATGGCTCTGCTGCTGAAATCTGTCTCTCACCACACATGGCAGTTAATTCTCTAGAAAAAGAAAAAAAAAAGAGAATATTTCAGTTACTCAGAAGGGAGGGAGACAGCTCAGACTGGTCTCTCCAGGAAACCCCTTGATCTAACTTGGAACATCTGAAACTGAAAAAGGATTGGGTGGGACACATTTTTTTCATCACTTTGTTGCAGAAATTGAGGGAATCGATTTTATTCAATAGATATTACCTTTTAGTGTTAAACAGGCTGGTGGTAATCTCTGAGGACCGTAGTATTATCCAGATTTGCAAACTTGTTGCGTCTCATTTTCCCAGATTAACACACATAGACTAAACTTGGATAGGCCTCTCTTCTTATTTTGTTAAACCGCAAGGCTCTCTGGATTACCTTTCACAAATTCCCTTCCTAATTGGTTTGGACTGGAACACCTGCTTTGATCCCAGTCCAGACTGCTCTAGCAATCTCTCTGCTCAATAAACTGCAGGATGTTGGCGGATTAAGAACCCCACTTTCTCTACAGCAGTGGCTCCCAACCTTTCCTGGGGGACCCACAGCCAGTCGGGTTTTACAACATACACATAGTGAATATGCATGTGACAAATTAGCATGCCCTTGGCCTGGATTGGCCGCTGTCGTGGACAGGATGCTGGGCTCGATGGACCTTTGGTCTTTTCCCAGTGTGGCATTACTTATGTACTTATGTCCTCTACTTGGCTCACTTTTATTACATAGAGCAGTGATTTAACCTATTGTGATGTCATAGTGGATCATTCCACCAATAAGAGCCAACCTCATTAGTGATGTCACAATGGCTTGATTGTATAGAATGTTTGTACGTTTGGGAAGCTCGCCAGGTGCCCTTGGCCTGGATTGGCCGCTGTCGTGGACAGGATGCTGGGCTCGATGGACCTTTGGTCTTTTCCCAGTGTGGCATTACTTATGTACTTATGCAATATCTCCTGCGTATTCCATGTGAATATCCTGAAAGCCTGACTGGCTGGAAGTTACCCAGCATAGATTTGGGAACCATTTATTCTACTGGATTTAACTCATATGCAAGACTAGATTCTTTTCTGAATTATTTTCTTTCTTTGCCTCTATACTCAGACTAATATGCTGTTTAGTTAAATCATCATTCAGTCTCAAGAAAGACCATAAGCATATCTGCCAGGAAAAATTTGCATGTGGCAGTTTTTAGGAATGTCTGTCGGGTAGGTTAAAGAGAAGTTCTAACCACATGGTGAGACAACAGCGAAATTTCTAGCCAGAGTGGTACCAATGAAAAGACCAAGTTTGGAAATCTGTAGAATCAGCGATCATAGTAAATAAGAGAATTTCAGAAAAAAACAGCTACCCCATCCTGAGACTATGCAAATGATAAATTTACATATATTGCAGACCTACTATATGCAAATTTATCTCATACATATTTATTGTAGATATCCTGAAATCCCAACTGGAGCAAAAGTCTCAGGCATTGTGCAACAGTGACACCTGGAGGCCACAGCTAGAGTTCCTGATTATATGGCCCCAGAAGGAGACACACTTTGTGGTTCTCAGCTGCGGATTATTGTTGTAATAACTGCATTAAGCAAGTTGGGAGGGGTTAAAATCAAGGCGAATCATAACACATGTAGCAGTGAATGAAGGCTTGGGCCACCAGAGCTCAGAGGCCAGAACTAACTGAGCTGGAACAGAAGATAACACCGATATCAAAAGAAGAAATTACACATCCATTCTGCATTTTTTGTCTATATGAAGTTTGAGCCTTCATGGAATTACCATATCGTGTCTTAACTGTTCAAGATAGAAGCCTTTTAAAAGGAATCAACATCTTGTTCAGATACTCCAATCCAGGCTTTTTTCTCAAAAATACTATTTTCCTTCTGCTTGTTTAGAATTCAAGCTCAATGAAATCCCTTCCCTACTAGTGCTACAACACAATCAGCCTCGTTTTGCATCTGTCTTGTGTTTTTTTGCCCCTTACTAGTCCCCTTCTAGCTTAGCCCAGTCCTACAGTAACAGTTTTTAGCTTGGGAACACAGAGCACAGCTCCCTCCAGAATATGAACATAATAAGACAGACAGAAGTACATAAGTACCTATGTATTGCCATTCTGGGACAGAGCAAAGGTCCCTCAAGCCCAACATCCTGTTTCCAACAGTGGTCAATCCAGGTTACAAGTACCTGGCAAGATCCCAAAACAGTATAATACATTTTATGCTGTTTATCCTAGAAATAAGCACTGGATTTTCCCCAAGTCCATCTTAATAATGGTTTACAGAGTTTTCTTTTAGGAAGTTATCCAAACCTATTTTAAACACTGCTTTTACCACATTCTCATGCAAATGAATTCTAGACATAGATCCTAGATGTTGCCATTGGAGAAGGACTGAGACGTCCCTTTTCCTTTCTCCATGAGGCTGCGAGTGCTGTCCTAATAGCGGCGATATTCAATCTGCTGTCCTAATAACTTTAGCACATGTTTTTTCTGTCCTTAAGCCCACAGTCCTTCCTGCAGCATTCCAAAGCTTACTGACCTGAAGAAGGAAGCTGTGCCTTCATAAGCTTGTCAATAATGATCATACAGCAGCTTAACTTTCAACTGGCTTATCACAGAGGCAGCATGGTGTATGGGTGCCCTGAGCCCTTAGAATATGCACTGGAGCTATGGAAAGTCACCTATCTTTCTCACACTTCTAACTATTGTGCCATGCAATACCTTGCTCCACAAGCTGAATGGTTGCTTTTCCAAACATCGGTGGCCATGATGTTCTTTCGACTTCACAGACAAATGTCCCAATGTCTTCTGAAGTTACATTCTTAAGGTTAAGCCCATTGGTAGAGGACTGGAGCTCATTCCATTCGGAAAACTCATTCCAGTGAAAGGCCTGAACCCGATTCCTATAAGGAACTGAGAGTAAGAGAGAGAGAGAGAGAAAAGCAGCCATCATGGATGTCCTCACAGATACAAGTACTGCCTCATATAATCCAGATTTGTTGTATGCTTTTGACAGCTGTCTCAGCTTGTCGCAGGTAGATAAACGTGATTAAGAAATGTAAAATGTCCAGCTAGACTAAGATACTTCATGTACAGAAATAGGAAGGCAAAAATCCAAAACTTAACTAACCTTCTTATTTTAAAAAGGGCGCAGAGGTGTGTAACCTGCAAAGAGCAACAGGTATAACTCTGGCCACCTTGTTGGGAAGACTGGATGAACCATACAGGTCTTCATCTGCCGTCATTTGCTATGTTGCTTACTTTAGAACCTCTATTCATGTTCTACCTGTCCTTAATCCTGTATTTAGAAATCCATAATGCAAGAACGTCCAAATGCCGACTGTACAATCTGGTGGTTCCAAGGGGGCATGTTCTGGGCATGTTTTGGATGGGACTAGGGAGTGGCTGACACTTCAACATCCATGTCCCAGCTATTCTTTATTTCAGAAGGGGAAGGAACATCCATGCCCACAAAGATAAATGTTGGTATCTAGTTCTCCTCCCTGGAACATCCAGATCTTGGAAAGATGCTCAGATTGCACTTCAATGGAAGTAATCATGGGAGGGGCCACCACCGTAATCCCCATATATTTGTCTTCCTCACCGAAAATAAAGCTTTTAAAAACAGACAATGTTTCAGCTGTGGGAACTATGGACATGTGGGGGTGCTAAAGTTGCTGATATGAGGGTTCATTTGGCAGCAGATGGAGGTTTTGTGGCCATTTTAGAATATGGTCATTTATGCTGTTGTCCAGCTTCTGGTTTTGCTGCACCTATACATTGGATATTCTGGTTTATAAAATGGCTCTTCTTTGTGGTTATACTCAGTCAATACTGCCAATGCGCCAACATAGAGACCTTTCTAGACTGCAATTCTATGTAGAATAGATATTGCATTAAACTGAATTTCCCCTCATCACAGTCTGATTCTTTAAGCGAAATAAACACCTATTAGCTGCACAACCAGGAGATGGATCGTTTCTTTAGGCTGCTCCTATAAAACTTTAACCTTTTCATTTTTAATTGTTGTTTTATTTTGGGGGGGGGGGGGAGGGAGCGTAGAGCACTTTTGATGTCAGACTGTCTTTACCACACCACTGAGCCGTGAAAGCAGCTGACTGACCCATCACATTCTGAATGGTCAGAGATGGTCTGTTGCATTCCTGTATTTGTCAGTACACATCTAGTTATTCCTGGAGGAACAGGCTGGATAGCAGATTATGACATATATGTGTACCTGCTCAAATCTAAAAAGGCCATTTATACCTCCCTCACAGCAGAGAGCACATCTGCATCTACTTTCTTGTCCTATAATTCTATACAGGCACATATGTAGACTTTATAAATAGGTGAAGCATATGAGTCTCTGTACCTTCAACATCATAGGTGTCCTGTTATAAAGTTACCTTGATATAAAGACAAACTAGGTTGTACCTGTTACATGAGCATTAAAGTACACAAACGACTCAACACCATCCTTAATGAACTTCCACTCAATCTTGGGATATCCGAAATCGGGCGTGTAGGAGCAAAGAAGGTCAGTCCCTGCAAACAGAACACATCTCATTAAGAAAGCACAATATTATAAGAATTGCAGAATCTGTGACCTCACCCACAGCCAGCACCTCCTGCTGGGAGAGGCTAGAACTGCAGAAGCAACCTGCTCACCACCATACAAACAAAACACAGACATACTTACTACCACCGATGTATGTCTCTATTATTTTATTTCTGGCATGCACTTCTCCTCCAAAGGTTCCACGACCTGTTAGAAAGGGGAAAGAAGAAAAACATTTTGATCATTCATCTCACACCAAGGAAACCAAAGCAGTCCCAGGCCAGGGAGAATCACCTTCTATAGAAATGTTGAAGAGTATCATGATCCATGATTGTGATCTCATAGCCGTGTCCCATTTTTCAGGTGAGTTTGCATCTCTGACTCTCAAAGACCATTTTGACTGCCTAGATTCCTAGACCCCTCTTCCCTCCATACTGAGGTATTAAAAATCTCCTTCCTTAGACAGATCAAACTTACATATTTATTTAACTCCTTACTCCGGAGCCTAAAGTAAAGGCTAATGAAGGATCATAGCAATTCCAACCAGACTTATCATCCATTCTAGTTCAAAGAAGTTGAGTTGGGTTGGGGTGCAGAGATGGGTAGTAACAAAGTATAATTACTTTGTTACAGTACTTTAGTACTATTGGCAGTACTTTTATTTGTAACGAGTTACATGTTTTGACCAAAGCTTTTACTTGTAACTTGTTACAAGTAAGCTGTACTTAGTAATGAAGAACACATTTGGAAAGTATTTTCCACACCTCTGCTTCTCTCCCTCTACAGGCTTTCCAAGCAATGTCAAGCACAACCTCCATCTGATTGGGCCCGAACGTCTGGTTCCAAGAACAGATGAGCTGGGACTGGAAGTTTGGGACCAATCAGATGCAAGCCAGCAGCTGATATCGCTTAGAAACCCTGGTCCCCGCCCTCTACACCCACAGTAAGGGGCCAAGATGCAAATCGTCTAGAGTCCCACGTACAGCACTGTGCACTGCAGCCAGGAGGTTAGTGCCGCCTGCCTCAGAGTGCTCGTTGCTCGCTGGATTTTAATTCTGTGAGTACTGTTATTATCTTTTTTGTTTGTTCAAATATTTTATTGCATTTTTCAAAAAGATATCAATTCAACAAGAAATCAAGGTAAAGGGACAATGAGGAATACAACCAAGAAAGAAATTAAAAATGTAACAAACTAAGATGGCATAAATAAAAAAAATAGAACCAACTTTAGAAACTACAGCGGGTGTGGAATAACCAATGCAAAAGCTATAACATAGAAGCAATTCACAAATATAACCATGAAATTCCAACATGTGAATAGTGAGGTCAAAGGAAGGAAAAGCCTCAAAGACGCTCAGACCCTACTGGGTTACATAGGCCTCCTTGTACTAGGGTGTGCTCACGTTTTTAGCGCACGCTAAAATTGTGGGCACGCTAAACGTTAGAGACACCCATAGGAATGCATTCGCGTCTGTAACGTTTAGTGCACCCACAATTTTAGCGCACGCTAACAACGTGAGCGTGCCTTAGTAAAAGGGGGCCATAGAGCGGTAACAATCTAAGCAGATCAGGACTTCATCATTGGAAAAAAACCTTCCGACAGCTCAATATCCGGTGCCCAGCAATGCACAAAAGTGCTCAAAAAAGCTTTTTTTGTATTTTTAAATTGTATCAAAATTAATACATTTTATAGAGCGACTTATCTTTAAAGCTTGGAAACGACTTCAGTCTGATGTCGAAAAAATATGATGACTTACCCCTGGGCCAACGATGGCCAACGATGGCCCAGGACACCAACCGGGCATCCTATGGGGCACTGCAGTGGACTTCAGAAAAAGCTCCTAGGTGCTATAGGAAAGTGCTTTGTGGATGCTTCGTATACTCTGAATTGACCTTTTAGAACTACCAGAGCTGCCTTTGGACTGGCATCAGGGATGAGGGGGAGAGGGGAGGGTTTTTGAGAAGTGAACAAATCAGAGTTTTCATATCACAAAAACGATTTGAATAAATTAATTAGTTACAGCTTTTGTCTAGATACCCTTCCTCACGAGCAGGGAGGATGTAAGGGCATATTTCCTCCTCTCAAACAGGAGGGTCTTCTGGATAAGTTGGGGGGGGGGCTATTGTGGTTATCATGTAAGTATGTATAGGGAGGGAGATAAATTGATTATTTCATGGGATTGACAAGGCGGAGGATGTGACGAGGGGGAGAGGCTGTGGGTCATCAGATTATTCTTTTATAAGAATATCAAGGTGGGGAGGGTTATATGGGAAGGTCCAGTGAGCGCAGCACTGGCTACATTTATGTCACTAATGCACCCACTAACTCCCTCCCCCCATGATTAGTTTATTTACAAAAAAATGCCAGAAAACTGTTTAAAGTCAGTGTCAGAGAAAAAAGCAACTTTCTGCTTAATTCAACAGTCTCTGGGTGCTGCTGAGCTCTTCACAGCACTTTGGAAAAAAAAAAAGCTATTCCCCAATATGAAATGAAAGAATGTATTGAACAAGCCATAACAAAGCAGATCAAAGAAAACAGTAAATGAAGAACAAGCAACAGCTGGACACCAAATCAAGGCCAAGCCTTTAAGAGCCCAGAAGTTCTCAAAGTTCCCAAAATAGGGGTCCTTTTACGAAGCATCAGTAGGACCACTGAGTGGGTACCGTGAGGCAAAACAGCACTACCATGGGAGGTGCCCAGGAGCCCTGTGGTAGGTATGTGCTTGCCACATGGCATTTCCCACACCAGAAAAATATTTTTCAATTTTCTAGCGTGGGGACGCAGTGCCCGGCGGTAGTTAGCCTTTGCCGCCAGTTGTCCGATTACCGCCGGGTTAGCATGAGAGCTCTTCCCACCTACTAAGGTAAGGGCTCAGGCAGCAAATTGCCACACGCCAAGATTTTTATTAGCGCATGGCCATTTACGACCTCCATTTAAAATAATGGAATTTCCGGCTGTGATAACAAGTGGCCTCAGCACCTGGCAAATTTCACGTGCCCACGCTACCACAAACCACTTTTAGTAAAAGAACCCCATAGACTTCTACGGTTTACAAATGTGAAAAGCAGAAGAAAGAATGGAAGAGAGAAGAGTCTCAGTTCCAGATCAGTGCTAGGAGAAAGTTATTAGAAAGGGTCAGGGGTAAGGGTAAAGGGATTTGATATATTGCCTTTCTGTGGTACAATTAAAATGGTTTACATTTATGCTGGGGTCTTACTTACAGAAGCTCACAGACAGGAGGAGGAAGAAGAGATATCCACTCGCCATGATCTCAACCGACGCGCTTCAGACCTGAAACTCCCCTTCCCCCAGGTGCTCACAGGGGCGAGAGGGGAAAAAGAGCCCCTCAAGTAAAAGAGCAGCCAAACCTTAAACCAAGTGGTGCAACAGTTCAGACCTTACCCCTATTTATAGGAATAAAGGGTTAAAAACAACTCAGACCTTAAACACACAATACCCACAGCACCAACAAGACCTGAGAACGACCAGGAGAAAGACTAATAAAGCCTGCAGCTGTCTCTGGGGCTGGGCCACCAAGACCTCACCCTGCTACACTAACTCACTTGTGCACACCCCAGACCTGATTGGTCAGGAGAGAAGGGGCAGGACAAGGGTGCTCATTTATTTATTCACTGTGATTAATTAACCGCCTTTAGGAAGGCAATATACAACAGGTATAGCTTGCTATTAAAAACTTACATTGTGTTAACAGTGTAACAATAATAAAAAATGACCAGAATCATAAAATACGATCAATCAATGAGGTGGACTTGGAAATGGCAAATTAAACCCTAGTAATAGAAATGCAAGATATAATATCAGAAATATACACATTAAAACAACACAGTTAAAACTGTCATAACAGAAATATGGCAATGTCATCGGAATACAAATTATATCTTAATAAGCAACTTAAAAGAGCATTTATATAACAGAGACATAATACTCATGATGGCAGCAGAATACAATGAATCATCTTAATAACTCGAATATGATGTTCACTATGTGAATACAATATAATGAAATATCATTAACAGGCACCTGAAAGGGGAGGGGGAGGGGTTAAGTGCAGTTCAGATGTATAGACACAGAAGATTGGTAAGCCAGAGGTATTGGAAAAAATGAAAGCGGGCTACATTAAAGGTGTGCAGTGAGCTAGTCCAGATGTAGAGCAAGCTGATAGTCAGTCGCCATAGGCATTAAGGAGACAATTCTTGCCTCCATTTAGACAGACCAATGTTGAGTGCTGGGGGTCAATTCGACAATGACATATGTGCACCAAGATACCATTATGGAATACTAGTGCAAGTCAACATGGGTACAACCATTTACGCCTCTTCAATGTCAATATGGGTGTCCTTACATGCGCCAAATGATGCAAGTAGCTGATAGTGGAGGAGTGGCCTAGTGGTTAGAGTGGTGGACTTTGGTCCTGGGGAACTGGGTTTGATTCCCACTGCAGGCACAGGCAGCTCCTTGTGACTCTGGGCAAGTCACTTAACCCTCCATTGCCGCATGTAAGCCGCATTGAGCCTGCCATGAGTGGGAAAGCACGGGGTACAAATGTAACAAAAATAAAATAGATACTATTGCAGATTCTACATGGAATGTTGCTATTCCACTAGCAACATTCCATGTAGAAGGCTGCGCAGGCTTCTGTTTCTGTGAGTCTGACGTCCTGCAGGACGTCAGACTCACAGAAGCAGAAGCCTGCGCGGCCACATTGGTGATCTTCAAGGGCCGACTTCTACGTGGAATGTTGCTAGTGGAATAGCAACATTCCATGTAGAATCTCAAATAGTAGCAACAGTGGAGGAGTGGCCTAGTGGTTAGGGTGGTGGACTTTGGTCCTGAGGAACTGAGTTCGATTCCCACTTCAGGCACAGGCAGCTCCTTGTGACTCTGGGCAAGTCACTTAACCCTCCATTGCCCCATGTAAGCCGCATTGAGCCTGCCATGAGTGGGAAAGCGCAGGGTACAAATGTAACAAACATAAAATAGATACTCTTGGAGATTCTACATGGAATGTTGCTACTGTTGGAGATTCTACATGGAATGTTGCTACTATTGGAGATTCTACATGGAATGTTGCTAGTGGAATAGCAACATTCCATGTAGAAGGCTGCGCAGGCTTCTGTTTCTGTGAGTCTGACGTCCTGCACGTACGTGCAGGACATCAGACTCACAGAAGCAGAAGCCTGCGCGGCCACATTGGTGATCTGCAAGGGCCGACTTCTACATGGAATCTCAAATAGTAATAACAGTGGAGGAGTGGCCTAGTGGTTAGGGTGGTGGACTTTGGTCCTGGGGAACTGAGGAACTGAATTTGATTCCCACTTCAGGCACAGGCAGCTCCTTGTGACTCTGGGCAAGTCACTTAACCCTCCATTGCCCCATGTAAGCCGCATTGAGCCTGCCATGAGTGGGAAAGCGCAGGGTACAAATGTAACAAAAATAAAATAGTATTGTATAAGTGACGCATATCACTTGAAGACACACCCATGTTAAGGAAAGCAGAGTTGGTGGTGTCTAAATGGTTCGAATGGAACCATCTCTTTGTTGGATTTAATTTTCATCCTGCTTGATGAAGCTTTCAACTAGTAGAATTCTTGACCAGCCTGGATTACAGTATGATTCTCCAGTCCTCTACTGGTATGGAGGCGAGGCTGAACTGTGTGTCATAACAAGCTAAGCTTTAATATTCATTCTAAAGAATGTTGTTTTTAGGTGATCTTTAACAAAGTTTAAAAAATAAACCTAATGGGGAAAAACTCTGCCCTTCCTGCATGCTCTAGGGAGTCAGGACTTCTAGTGCTGCTGTGTCTTTGGCTTCAGTGCTTGTTTTTCACGATCAGGACATTCTAATTAAGGCATGCAGAACTGCAGGAAAAGTGCATTAGCCTGTGATAGATGGAATAGAAGCTCTTCATAGCTGATAGGCTTATTACTGAATCAACAAAATCACCTCCATTTGCTTGCCCATTGAGTGGGAGTTGCAACCATAATTTGAACTACACTGATTTTCTTGCATTTTGATTGTAATAAAAATTGATAATTTCCCCAGAAAAATCTAAATCTGCACCGTGGTTCACAAATGAATACCGTCAAACTACTCCTAGCAATCTACTCCTTATCACTGATCCACCTAACACTAACCACCCCACTCACAGAAAGTAACATCATACCCCTACTAAATAATCATCATAGACTGATCAGATACACCACACCTCATCAAACTGATAACAACCTAAACAAAGGAAGAACACCAACATGCGGACAACCACAACAGAAGGGAAAGAACGGTCCTAACAAACTCACACTAACAAAAAAGTGACAACTAACAAAAATCCACACAACACCAAACATAGAAGACCCATACCAAAAACTCCAAGTGGATTACATGAACGCCAGATCCGTAGTAAACAAAACAACAACAGTAACAGACTGGATCTTGTCAGAAAACCTTGATCTACTTTTCATCAATGAAACCTGGATCCATGATCAAAAGGACCCTATAATCCTAGACCTATGCCATCCAGGATACAAAATTATACACTGAACCAGAAAGGAAAAGAGAGGCGGAGGCATAGCACTAATCTATCGATCCCACTTTACCACCGAAACCACTGCCAAGTCCATAACAAAACCCTGCGTGATCACTTGAACTGTGTCTTGTTTTATAGACCACCAGGTAATTGGAACGAAGACCAGATAATCTTCATGGACTTCATCTCAAACACTTGTGTAACCAACTCCAATATACTAGTATTAGGAGACATTAACCTTCACCTAGAACACCCAAACTCTTTCAACGCACGAGAATGCAAGGATTTCCTTATCCAACCAAGGCCTAAACCCTTTCATCTATGCAGACGATGTCACAATATACATTCCTTACAAACATGATCTGACAGAAATCACCAACGAAATCAAGCTCAGCTTGAACATCATGGACTCATGGGCAAATGCATTTCAACTAAAACTCAATACAGAAAAAACACACACTGTCTCATCCTCTCATCCCAATACAATGTGGACAACCCCACAAATATAAACACCCCAAATTACACCCTCCCTATCTCAAACAGCCTAAAAATCCTCGGCGTTACATTCAACCATAACCTTACACTAGAGAGCCAAGTGAAATCTATAACAAAGAAGAAATCCACAACAAAGAAAATGGTCCACTCAATGTGGAAACTCAAACGCGTGAAACCATTCTTCCCGAGGGAAACATTTCACAACCTGATACAATCAATGGAACTAACCATGTAGACTACTGCAACGGAATTTATGTGGGATGCAAAGAACAAATCATAAAGAAACTTCAGACCGCCCAAAACACGGCATCCAGGCTTATATTTGGAAAAATGCGATTTGAAAGCGCAAAACCCCTCCGTGAAAAACTGCACTGGCTCCCAATCAAAAAACGTATTGCTTTCAAAATCTGCACCCTGGTTCATAAAATCAACTACGGCGAAGCCCCGGGATACATGACAGACCTCATAGACCTACCAACCAGAAACACATCCAGATCAACACGAACATATCTAAATCTCCACTAGCCAAGCTGCAAAGGACAAATACAAATCAACTTATGCATCCAGTTTTTCCTACATAAGCACACAACTGTGGAACGCATTACCAAAAGCCGTGAAAACAACGTACGACCACCTAAACTTCCGGAAATCACTAAAAACTAACTTGTTTAAAAAGGCATACCCTACTGATCCAACTTAAATGCCTGAACTCTGCAACACAATGAAACCAAAGCACGTAACATAACTCTTCCGCTCTACGATTCCCTAATGTGTCTGTTTCACATGAACTTTATCCTACCACAACATCACTTTGTATTTGTTCATAGCAGAGTTAGCGAACGCCTCTCCGGTACTATGTAAGCCACATTGCGCCTGCAAATAGGTGGGAAAATGTGGGATACAAATGTAACAAATAAATAAATTAAATAAATAAATAAATAGGAAATCCCGTGTCAACTATGTACTTATGCTAAGAGAGAGAAGTGGAGGGGCTCCTTGAACTCTTTCTTCTCAGCTTCAGGAAACTTTATGAGCATAATGTGTACAACTATTGCCAAAGAAATACTAGAAATGGTTAAAAGACTGAAGGAAACGTGGAAAGTAACTCAGGCAGAACATTCTGAACAGTCATTGGGTTCTTGTAACTAGCAGTCAGTTGGTGTAGTGGACCATGGATGAAAGCGCTCACTCATGGATAACTATCCCACCCTGTGCCAGAACTCAATCAGGACCTGAAATTACAGCAAATGGTGTGGTTCCAACACTGATATGATTTATTTACACTAGAAAGTTATTTACAGATCTCTGTAAGACATAGTGCAGGATTCAAAGCTATTACTGAGAGATCTCTGGGATTTATTTAAAGTTCTCCAGTTCTCCAGTCATGGGAAAACACAGGGCTGTCAGTATTCAGTGGGATGGCAACCTTAAAAGTAACACTCTTGAATTGACCGTATATTTTAGCTCATGCTATTTCTAGTACAATATCTGCTGTATAGCTATTGAGGTAAATAAGTCCCATTCTGTGAACAAACCTCTTACAGTTGGATAAGGCAACCACTGTTGGGCATCATAACTCAAAAAGAAAGCTGTGATGAAATTCTAAAAGGTGTGCAATAAACACAGAGGTTCCCTAGAAGATGGAAATCAAACATAGGTCATTAAGCTTAGAACAGCCCAGGCTAAGAAACCATGGGGAGAGCTAGCAGCAGTCATAACCTTGAACAAGGGTGTAGGGTGAATTGAATGCCACTTAAACGTCAACCACCTTACTGGAGAGACTGGATGGGCTGTTTCAGTGATTATCTGCTGTCTACCATGTTACTGAGATAATGAACTTAATTGTTCAATATATGTATAAAAAGTCCACTATATGTTTGTCTTCCTGAAAATACGATGCATCCGTTCTCTACTATGTTTTTGTAATAAAGCGTAAGTGAGAAAATGTGGAATGTGATACCTAAACAATTAATCAGAAGCAAACAGAGCAAGAAATGTTTTCTAATTCATCAGAGGCAAAGTTAATAATATGATAACCAGTAAGGGATGAAATTAGCACCTTATAGAACTAACCTCTTTCTATAACAATCATTTCCAGACTTCTCCTGGTGTACAGTGGTAATTGTCTGTCTAAAACAAGTAATAAAAGCATGCAGAGGCAGGGAAGTGAGAATGTTTTACAACATAGATTTGTAAAAAGTAGGGTTGTCAGATTTCTAGTGGGTAAATCTTGAAATCTGTTCCTTTTAGAGCCAGTATAGGGGAGTAGCTAATTTATTGGCGAGTTGGGTATAGTGTTGTCCAAATGTCTGTTCCCAAGGTAAACGGTTTTATTACTACAAAATATTTTGGGCTCAGTACAAAAGTCTCAAGGCTGATGAAAACTGTGAAATCCCAGGGATTTTAAATAAATCCAAGGGATCTCTCAGTGACAGCTTTGAATCCTGCACTATGTCTTAATACTGAACCCAGAGATCTGTAAATAACTTTCTAGTGTAAATAAGTCATATCAGTGTCGGCTGTTAATTATTTCTATCCTGCTCACAAAATGTAAAAATTGTACTTCTTGCATTGTAACTATACTATATTATTATTGTAAGCCACTTTGAGCCCGCAATCAGTGGGAAAAGGTGGGATACAAATGAGATAAATAAATAAATAAAAGAGAAAATTACTTTATTTTTTGGTTTCCTGCTCCTCTCTCTCTCTCTCTCTGTCTCTCCCCCACCCCTTTTCTTTCACAGTGTTTGTCTTATGCAAGTGTTCTTTGAAATTGCTGCTACAATGCAAAGACTTTCACATAATAATTCTTTAACTATTTGGGACCATTTCAGCATTACAGCACTTTAAGAGTTTATGAGGTAATTGCCTAAACAGTCCAAGAGTATTTGAATTTCTTGATTTGGGTTCCGAGGCTTTTCCTTCCAAATAAAATATAAGAACTTTAAAAGGTTTTTGGTTCATAGTTGTGGAATATCTTTGCTTCCTCCAAGATAAAGAATGAGCCTTTCCTGTCAACTGAGTAGGAAATGGGGTGCAGCTGATGACACAAAGTTATTCAAAGTCGTTAACTCGCGACAGGATTGCGAAAAATTACAAGAGGACCTTACGAGACTGGGAGACTAGGCGGCTAAATGGCAGATGACGTTTAATGTGAGCAAGTGCAAGGTGATGCATGTGGGAAAAAAGAACCCGAATTATAGCTACGTCATGCAAGGTTCCACGTTAGGAGTTACGGACCAAGAAAGGGATCTGGGTGTCGTTGTCAATAATACACTGAAACCTTCTGCTCAGTGTGCTGCTGCGGCTAGGAAAGCGAATAGAATGTTGGGTATTATTAGGAAAGGGATGGAAAACAGGTGTGAGGATGTTATAATGCCGTTATATCGCTCCATGGTGCGACTGCACCTTGAGTATTGTGTTCAATTCTGGTCGCCGCATCTCAAGAAAGATATAGTAGAATTGGAAAAGGTGCAGCGAAGGGTGACTAAAATGATAGCGGAGATGGGACGACTTCCCTATGAAGAAAGACTAAGGAGGCTAGGGCTTTTCAGCTTGGAGAAGAGACGGCTGAGGGGAGACATGATAGAGGTGTATAAAATAATGAGTGGAGTGGAACAGGTGGATGTGAAGCGTCTGTTCACGCTTTCCAAAAATACTAGGACTAGGGGGCATGCGATGAAACTACAGTGTAATAAATTTAAAACAAATCGGAGAAAATATTTCTTCACCCAATGCATAATTAAACTCTGGAATTCATTGCCAGAGAACATGGTGAAGGCGGTTAGCTTAGCAGAGTTTAAAACGGGGTTAGACGGTTTCCTAAAGGACAAGTCCATAAACCACTACTAAATGGACTTGGGGAAAAATCCACAAGTCCAGGAATAACATGTATAGAATGTTTGTACGTTTGGGAAGCTTGCCAGGTGCCCTTGGCCTGGATTGGCCGCTGTCGTGGACAGGATGCTGGGCTCGATGGACCCTTGGTCCCAGTGTGGCATTACTTATGTACTTATGTACTCAGTAGATTCATACTGATGCTCCATAAAGAATATGTTCAGGCCAATGGAGAGCCACATTGTTGGATAAACAGCCTCGGTAAATAGGCTGTCGGACTTTCCCTCCATTAAGCCAGCTGTGGGTATTGACTCAGTTTTGATGGCCCTGGAGTCCTCATTTTCTAAGGGTTCTTCTGACACTACAGCCCCTCTAAAGAAGGTCCTATGGTCTACGTACAAATGCTCCCCATGGTTCTCTTTAGAACTATGGGTCCTTAAGGACGCCCAACTTGAAAGAAAATGGCGTAAATCTCACCTAGCTAAAGACAGGCTCAAGTATAAGAAATACATGGCAATATATCGACAGGCCTTAGCAACAGCTAAGAAACAATATTTCTCTCAACACATTGAAGAAGCTGCAAATACAACCAAGCAATGGTTCAAAATAGTAAACAGCCTACGGCAAACCCTACAATAGAACCAGGCTTCCCAGACACAACTAACCAGCAATGATTTTGCCACATACTTTCCAACAATATTAAAGGTCTCCAACAGGATCTACAGACAATCCCATCAAAGCTCCCATCAGCTAATGAGGAGAAAACTCCCTCTCCCCTCCCATGCACAACCATCTGGGATTCATTCAACCAGTTCACAGAGGAAGCTCTTGAAAAAATTCAGAAAGGTCTACGGCCACCGACAGCCTGACCTCTTGACCCCTGCCCAGCAAAGATAGTCAGCGAGTGAGCATAGGCCCCATTGAAGGGACTACAAAAATTAATTGTTAACACCTACCTTGTGGAAGGGCAATTACCAACAACACTAAAACAAGTCGTGGTGCGTCCCCTACTGAAAAGAGCTCCCTTGATCAGGACAAGCTTGAAAACTACCAACCAGTCTCTATCATTCAAAACTTATAGAACAGACAGTCTGCATTTAACTCAATGATTGGCTAAATGAAAGTAATTGGCTAGATCCATGTGAGTGTGGCTTCAGACCTGGGAACAGAACATTTCTGTCCCTTCTCGATGATCTGCCCAGAAAATTATTACAGGGGATCTGCCTCGATACTAGCGTCGCTGGATTTCTCAGCAGCCTTCGACACTGTGGATCATAATATGCTTGCGAGATTGGCAGAAACAGGTATCAGTGGCCTAGTATTTACATGGTTCAAATCCTATTTGTCAGACAGACAAACAGTCAGTTCTCTTCAACAACAGCACATCATCACCTTGGGCACTAAATTCTGGAGTGCCACAGGGATCCATACTGTCTCCCATTTTATTTAATATGTACTTCAAGCCTCTGGCTGAGCTGCTTCAGTCAATTGACACAAAAAAATTTATATCTATGCTGATGATGTGCAACTACTCATACCCACTAAACCAGATCTACCCACAGCTTTGAATAAATTGACCGGCTGTCTAGCTGCAACTCAGGAATGGGCAAAAAACAACAAACTATGGAATTCGTTGCCGGAGAACGTGGTGAAGGCGGTTAGCTTGGCAGAGTTTAAAAAGGGGTTAGATGGTTTGCTAAAGGACAAGTCCATAAACCACTACTAAATTGACTTGGGAAAAATCCACAGTATAGAATGTTTGTACGTTTGGGAAGCTTGCCAGGTGCCCTTGGCCTGGATTGGCCGCTGTCGTGGACAGGATGCTGGGCTCGATGGACCCTTGGTCTTTTCCCAGTGTGGCATTACTTATGTACTTATGTAGTCTAATGACGTTATCGTACCATGGACCACTTTGGTTAGATTCGTCTTTTCAAAATATTTATTATTTATTTATTTAAAAATTTCTCATTTGCCTACAACTAGGCAGAGCACAAAAAAATAGACATACACAATCATAGAATCACAAATAGAAGACACTGATGTTATACTCAGGTCCATTAGAACAGCATGCAGGTCCCTGGAGTAGTCTAGTGGTGGGTGCAGTGCACTACAGACAGGTAGACCCAGGCCCATACCTCCCCCTACCTGTTACACTTGTGGAGGAAACTGTGAGCCCTCCAAAACTCACCAGAAACCCACTGTACCCACATATAAGTGCCCCCTTCAACCCTAATGGCTATGGTAGTGGTGTATAGTTGGGGGTAGTGGGTTTTGAGGGGCTCAGCAGACAAGGTAAGGGAGCAGTGGTCTCAGATGTGTACCTGGGAGCATTTTATGAAGTCCACTGTAGTGCCCCCTAGGGTGCCCTATTGCTTTCCTGGGATGTCAGGGGGATGAGTGTACGAAAAATGCTGGTTCCTCCTACATCCCCCAATGGCTTGATTTGTGCGTTTTGCACTTGGACGTTTTTTTTTTTTTGAAATGGACGAAAAAACAAAACGTCCAAATCATAAAACCTTCTATTTTCGAAAAAAAAAGATAGTTTTTCTTTTTTGAAAATGACTTTCTTTGCTATTCAGATTTTGGATGTTTTTTGCAAAACGTCTAAAATCGGACATAGACGTCATATGGAAAATGCCCCTCCACGTGTGTCAACATTCTCAGCATAGTTTCATTGCTGCAAAGGACCTCCACCTGTAGCAGAACATTTGAAATAATTAGTGACAATCAATATTTCAGCCAAAAGCAGCATGAAATAATAATGTGGTGGGAGGCGGGGCTGGTGGTTGGGAGGCGGGGCTAGTGCTGGGCAGACTTACACGGTCTGTGTGTGCCCTGAAAAGGACAGGTACAAATCAAATCAAGGTAAGGTATACACCAAAAGTATCACATATGAGCTTATCTTGTTGGGCAGACTGGATGGACCATGCAGGTCTTTTTCTGCTGTCATCTACTATGTTACTATGTCTTGAGTCTGCTTTTGGGTCTTGAGCGTCCTCTGGCATTTTATTGTATAAGAAGTGAGTGGAAAAAGGAAAACAAAAGGCATTTATTTATTTGAGATTTTCTACCTCATAGTTTGCCCTAATTCATGATCTACAACAATGGCTTCATTTCTTTTTTTTATTTTTATTTATTCATTAATTTAATTTTACACGCATAACATGCAATTGAAACACATTGTATAACTTGAATAATTAAGTAAGAACAAAATTAACTATAAATATCAAGAATTACGGGCTCACTCACTGAGCCCTACAAGAAAAAACAAGTTACACAATTGATTAGACCACAATTTAAACAGTAGGGGGGGGGGGGGGGGCGGGAGTGATTTAGATAATAGGAGATCTCAAAAAAAGAAAAAGAAATTGCATATATGGCCTGGCCTATACATTCCCTTGATATCTTTTATAATCAGATGACATCAGTTACTCTATAGGTTTAATGGACAATTTTTTTCATTTCTAGAAACGCTTTAAGATGTTCTGGCTCAAAAAAGGTATATTTTACACCCATATATTTAATCAGATATTTACAAGGATATGCAAGTAAATATGTTGCACCCAACGCTCGGGTCTCCTCTCTATATAACAAAAATGTATTTCTCCTATCTTGAGTTGTTTTACAAACATCAGGATATACCCATACTCTTTGACCACAAAAAGCTTTCAGGGAATTTTTAAAGTATAACTTCAACACTGAATTCAAGTCCTGTTCAAAGACAAATGATATCAAAAGAGTTCTACGTTGATCTATTTCAGAGAGAGATGTCTCTAGTATTAATGAAATGTCCAACTGGTCATGAGACTCCGAAGGTAAATTTCTCAAATTACTTTTTTTTACCGCTATCACCTGGATCAGCTTGCAAAGGAATTGGTAAATAATAAATTCCGTTTAAAGGAGGAATAGCTGAATCTGGGTATAGAAAAAAATTCTTGTAAATACTTCTTGAACATTTCAGTAGGACCCAATTCTTAAATCCAAGGGAAATTTAATATTCTCAAATTCAATCTTCTTCTGTTGAAGTTCTCAAATTGGTCTATTTTCCTATGTATCACCATTTTATCTGTTGTCAAAGAGTCAGTCACAGATTTTAAAGATTTTACTTCTTGCTGAAGTAATTCGGTTTGTAAGGTTGCCTCCTGTTTAGATTTTTCAAAGGTGTTAGTCAGAGAATCGATTTTACTCACTAATTGAGAAGTTTCCTGGGCTGATTTTGAAACCGTCTGGTTTAAGCCCTGTAGTATCTTCCATATCGCCTGTAGAGTAATCTTCGCGGGAGGCATTTCCTCCAAAGTTGTTTCTTCAGCGTTCAGGACGGAGTTAGCACCATCCGAGGTTTGGGCTTGAACGCCTTCCGTAGTAGCCACAACCTCCTCTCTCTGCCCTGAAATCGCAGGTCACGGAGGTCAATTATCTGGCTGCGAAAGTGATGTTTCCCAGTCCGAAGGGGCCATGGCTCTTCCAACGGCCCTCAAATCGGGTTCGCTCACCCTTGCTGTGGGAATAGGCATGGTAAATCGGTCCAGCGTTTGTTGGGACGGGGAGGAAGTTTGGGCCATTGACGTCTGGCCTTTCACTATCCCCTTCCTTTTAGTACGGGGCATAGTTTCACCAAAAAGGTAAGGAAGAAAAAGGCTATCAACAAATCCACAGTGCTCAATCCACACAAACGCTCAGGCCGCCATCTTGACACGCCCCTCATTTTTTGTCAACAATGGCTGCATTTCTAAGTCAGTGGTTCCCAAACCTGGTTCTGGAGGCACCCCAGCCAGTCAGGTTTTCAGGATATCCACAATGAATGTTCTTGAGAGAGATTTGCATGCAGTGGAGGCAGTGCATGCAAATCTCTCTCATGAATATTCATTGTGGATATCCTGAAAACCTGATTGGCTGGGGTGCATCCAGGAAGTACCGGTGTTTATGTTGAGAATTCTGTTTGTTAAGTTTGTATCTTTATTTTTTTTTAAGAATTAGTCCTTTTTATAAATTGTAGTGACAACAGAAGCCAATTATGAGATAACACTTCTGCTTTTTTGAATGCTGTAATGCATGTTGCAGGATTAATATCATTCCAGTATTTTGTGAGGTAAAGATGTCATGATGGCTCTGCAGCCGAAATCTGTCACCACACATGGCAGTTAATTCTCTAGAAAAAGGAAAAAAAAAAAGAGAATATTTCAGTTACTCAGAAGGGAGGGAGACAGCTCAGACTGGTCTTTCCAGGAAACCCCTTGATCTAATTTAGAACATCTGAAACAGGAAAAGGATTGGGTGGGACACATTTTTGTCATCAATTTGTTGCAGAAATTGAGGGAATCGATTTTATTCAATAGATATTACCTTTTAGTGTTAAACAGGCTGGTGGTAATCTCTGAGGACCGTAGTATTATCCAGATTTGCAAACTTGTTGCGTCTCATTTTCCCAGATTAACACACATAGACTAAACATGGATAGGCCTCTCTTCTTATTTTGTTAAACCGCAAGGCTCTCTGGATTACCTTTCACAAATTCCCTTCCTAATTGGTTTGGACTGGAACACCTGCTTTGATCCCAGTCCAGACTGCTCTAGCAATCTCTCTGCTCACAAAACTGCAGGATGTTGGCGGATTAAGAACCCCACTTTCTCTACAGCAGTGGCTCCCAACCTTTCCTGGGGGACCCACAGCTAGTCGGGTTTTTCAACAAACACATAATGAATATGCATGTGACAAATTAGCATGCCCTTGGCCTGGATTGGCCGCTGTCGTGGACAGGATGCTGGGCTCGATGGACCTTTGCTCTTTTCCCAGTGTGGCATTACTTATGTACTTATGCAATATCTCCTGCGTATTCCATGTGAATATCCTGAAAGCCTGACTGGCTGGAAGTTACCCAGAATAGATTTGGAAACCATTTATTCTACTGGATTTAACTCATATGCAAGACTAGATTATTTTCTTTCTTTGCCTCTATACTCAGACTAATATGCTGTTTAGTTAAATCATCATTCAGTCTCAAGAAAGACCATAAGCATATCTGCCAGGAAATATTTGCATGTGGCAGTTTTTAGGAATGTCTGTCGGGTAGGTTAAAGAGAAGTTCTAACCTCATGGTGAGATAACAGCGAAATTTCTAGCCAGAGTGGTACCAATGAAAAGACCAAGTTTGGAAATCTGTAGAATCAGTGATCATAGTAAATAAGAGAATTTCAGAATAAAACAGCTACCCCATCCCGAGACTATGCAAATGATAAATTTACATATATTGCAGACCTACTATATGCAAATTTATCTCATACATATTTATTGTAGATATCCTGAAATCCCAACTGGTAGTGGGATTCACAACACCCTTGGAGCAAAAGTCCCAGGCATTGTGCAACAGTGACACCTAGAGGCCACAGGTAGAGTTCCTGATTATATGGCCCCAGAAGAAGACACGCTTTGTGGTTCTCAGCTGCGGATTATTGTTGTAATAACTGCATTAAGCAAGTTGGGAGGGGTTAAAATCAAGGCGAATCATAACACAGGTAGCAGTGAATGAAGGCTTGGGCCACCAGAGCTCAGAGGCCAGAACCAACTGAGCTGGAACAGAAGATAACACCTATATCAAAAGAAGAAATTCATTCTGCATTTTTTGTCTAGTTGAAGTTTGAACCTTTACTTCATTGAATTACCATATTGTGTCTTAACTGTTCAAGATAGAAGCCTTTTAAAAGGAATCAACATCCTGTTCAGATACTCCAATCCTGGCTTTTTCTCATGAATACTATTTTCCTTCTGCTCGTTTAGAATTCAAGCTCAAAGAAATCACTTCCCTACTAGTGCTACAACACAATCAGCCTCGTTTTCCATCTGCATTGTGGGGTTTTTTTTAACCCCTTACTCTTACGCCTCAGCTTCTAGCTTAGCCCAGTCCTGCAGTAACAGTTTTTAGCTTGGGAACACAGAGCACAGCTCCCTCCAGAGCATGAGCATAATAAGAGCATAAGAATTACCATATTGGGACAGACAGAAGGTCCATCAAGCCCAGCATCCTGTTTCCAGTAGTGGCCAATCCAGGTTACAAGTACCTGGCAAGATCCCAAAACAGTACAATACATTTTATGCTGCTTATCCTAGAAATAAGCACTGGATTTTCCCCAAGCCCATCTTAATAATGGCTTATGGACTTCTCTTTTAGGAAGGTTCCAAACCTTTTTTAAACCCCACTAAGCTAACTGCTTTTATCACATTCTCTGGCAACGAATTCTAGACATAGATCCTAGATGTTGCCATTGGAGAAGTACGGAGACTTCCCTTTTCCTTTCTCCATGAGGCTGTGAGTGCTGTCCTAATCGCGGCGATATTCAATCTGCTGTCCAGATAACTTTAGCACAGCTTTTTTTCTGTCCTTAAGCCCACAGTCCTTCCTACAGCATTCCAAAGCTTACTGACGAAGAAGGCAGCTGTGCCTTCATAAGCTTGCCAATAATGATCATACAGCAGCTTAACTTTCAATTGGCTAAGCGCAGAGGCAGCATGGTATATGGGTGCCTTGAACCCTTAGAATATGCACTGGAGCTATGGAAAGTCACCTATCTTTCTCACGCTTCTAACTACTGTGCCATGCAATACCTTGCTCCACAAGCTGAATGGTTGCTTTTCCAAACATTTGTGGCCATCTTAGTCTTTCGAATTCACAGACAAATGTCCCAATATCCTCTGAAGTTACATTCTTAAAGCTAAGCTCCGTGGTAGAGGACAGGACCTCATTGCTATCGGAAATCTCACTCCACATAAAGGGCTCAACCCGATTCCTATAAGGATCTAAGAGAAAGAGAGAGAAAGACAAAAGCAACCATCATGAATGTCCTCCCAGATACAAGTACTGCCTCATATAATCCAGATTTGTTGTATGCTTTTGACAGCTGTCTCAGCTTGTCGCAGGTAGATAAACCTGATTAAGAAATGTAAAAAGTCCAGCTAGACTAAGATACTTCATGTACAGAAATAGGAAGGAAAAAATCCAAAACTTAACTAACCTTCTTATTTTAAAAAGGGCGCAGAGGTGTGTAACCTGCAAAGAGCAACAGGTATAACTCTGGCCACCTTGTTGGGAAGACTGGATGAACCATACAGGTTTTCATCTGCCATCATTTGCTATGTTGCTTATTTTAGAACCTCTATTCATGTTCTACCTGTCCTTAATCTGGTATTTAGAAGTTCATAATGTTAGAACATCCAAATGCCGACTGTACAATCTGGTGGTTCCACTGAACAGCCATACAGCAACAGGGCAGCCGAAAGGGGGAGCAAAATTCCCTGGGCCCGACCTCCAAGGTGGGCCTGGTGCCGAGATTGCTCTCTCTTTCTCTCTCCTGCTCCTGACGGGCCCCGAGTGATCGGGTCCTGACTGGAACAGGTGAAAGAAAACTCCGGTGCTGGGCTCCCCTCCAGTGCTGCTCTTTGCTCACTTCTACCACCGTGCCAAGCGGCTGTTTTACCCCCTCAGGCACGTGCTTTGAAACTGAGCATGTGCGATGAGAGAAAAAAGCAGGGGCAGGCATCGAGTGAAGAGCAGCATTGGATTCTTCCGCTGGCAGGGCCTCGGGATCCCCGCCAGCCCCAAGGTACCTCAGTTGCAGTAGCGGCAATCCTGGGGGGGAGGAGGGTGGGAGCGGTAATGATCCGCGGGGGGGCAGCAGTCAGGGGGGTGGCAGCGGCCCTGCCACGGGCCAGGCTCAGTCTCTCGGAGGCCCTGTACAGCAAGGGGGCATGCTTTGGGTGGTACTAGGGAGTGGCTAACACTTCAACATCCATGTCCCAGCTATTCTTTATTTCAGAAGGGGAAGGAACATCCATGCCCACAAAGATAAATGTTGGTATCTAGTTCTCCTCCCTGGAACATCCAGATCATGGAAAGATGCTCAGATTGCGCTTCAATGGAAGGAATCAGGGGAGGGGCCACCACCGTAATCCCCATATATTTGTCATCCTCACCGAAAATAAAGCTTTTAAAAACAGACAATGTCTCAGCTGTGGGAACGATGGACATTAAGGGTGCTAAAGTTGCTGATATGAGGGTTCATTTGCCAGCAGATGGAGGCTTTGTGGCCATTTTAGAATATGGTCTTTTATGCTGTTGTCCAGCTTCTGGTTTTGCTGCATCTATACATTGGATATTCTGGTTTGTAAAATGGCTCTTCTTTGTGGTTATACTCAGTCAATACTGCCAATGCACCGACATAGAGACCTTTCTAGATTGCAATTCTATGTAGAATAGATATTGCATATCAATAAACTGAATTTCCCCTCATCACAGTCTGATTCTATAAGTGAAATAAACACCTATTAGCTGCACAACCAGGAAATGGATCATTTCTTTAGGCTGCTCCTATAAAAATTCAACCTTTTCATTTTTGTTGTTTTATTTTTTTGGGGTGGGGTGGGGCGTAGAGCGCTTTTGATGTCAGACTGTCTTTACCTCACCACAGAGCCGTGAAAGCAGCTGACTGACCCATCACATTCTGAATGGTCAGAGATGGTCTGTTGTATTCCTGTATTTGTCAGTACACATGTAGTTATTCCTGGAGGAACAGGCTGGATAGCAAATTATGACATATATGTGTACCTGCTCAAATCTACAAAGGCCATTTATACCTCCCTCACAGCAAAGAGCACATCTCCACCTACTTTCTTGTCCTATAATTCTATACAGGCATAAGGGCACATATGTATAAATAGGTGAAGCATATGAGTCTCTGTACCTTCACATCATAGGTGTCCTGTTATAAAGTTACCTTGATAAAGCAAACTAGGTTGTACCTGTTACGTGCGAATTAAAGAACACAAGCGACTCAACACCATCCTTAATGAACTTCCACTTAATCTTGGGATATCCGAAATCGGGCGTGTAGGAGCAAAGAAGGTCAGCCGCTACAAACAGAACACATTTCATTAAGAAAGCACCATATTATAGGAACTGTAGAATCTGTGACCTCACCCACAGCCAGCACCTCCTGCTGGGAGAGGCTAGAACTGCAGGCGCTCTGAGTATTCACAGTCTGCTCACCACCATACAAACAAAACACAGAGATACTTACTACCACCGATGTATGTCTTTATTATTTTATTTCTGGCATGCACTTCTCCTCCAAAGGTTCCAGGACCTGTTAGAAAGGGGAGAGAAGAAAACCCTTTTGATCATTCATCTCACACCAAGGAAACCAAAGTAGTCCCAGGCTAGGGAGAATCACCTTCTATAGAAATGTTCAAGAGTATCATGATCCATGATTGTGATCTCATTGGCCTCTCTAATGTTTAGTGCGCCCACAGTTTTAGCGCACGCTAAAAATGTGAGCGCGCCTTAGTAAAAGGGGGCCATAGAGCGGTAACAATCTAAGCAGATCAGGACTTCATCATTGGCAAAAACCTTCCGACAGCTCAATATCCTGTGCTCAGCAATGCTCAAAAGTGCTCAAGACTTTTTTGTGTGTTTTTAAATTGTATCAAAATTAATACAGTTTATAGAGCGACTTAATGAGTGGAGTGGAACGGGTAGATGTGAAGCGTCTGTTTACGCTTTCCAAAAATACTAGGATTAGGGGGCATGCGATGAAGCTACAATGTAGTAAATTTAAAATGAATTGGAAAAAGTTTTTCTTCACTCAACGTGTGATTAAACTTTGGAATTCGTTGCCAGAGAATGTGGTAAAGGCGGTTAGCTTAGCGGAGTTTAAAAAAGGTTTGGACAGCTTCCTAAAGGAAAAGTCCATAGACCATTATTAAATGGACTTGGGGAAAATCCATTATTTGTGGAATAGGCAGTACAGAATGTTTTGTACTTTTTGGGGATCTTGCCAGGTATTTGTGACCTGGATTGGCCACTGTTGGAAATAGGATGCTGGGCTTGATGGACCTCTGGTCTTTCCCAGTATGGCAATACTTCTTTAAAGCTTGGAGACGACTTCAGTCGATGTCAAAAAACTATAATGACTTGCCCCCGGGTCAACGATGGCCAGCATTTCGTGAAAGCTGCATCAGGGTCCAGATGGCAAGTGTATTTGGCATAAGTGCATCCAACAGGTCATCCAGAGCGTACGCATCTAGACCCCGATGCAGTTTTCACAAAACGTTGGCCATCGTTGACCCAGGGGCAAGTCATTATAGTTTTTTGACATCCGACTGATACAATTTAAAAATACAAAAACAAAATTTTGAAGCACTTTTGAGCATTGCTGAGCACTGGATATTGAGCTGTTGTAAGGTTTTTGCCAGTGATGAAGTCCTGATCTGCTTAGATTGTTACTGCTCTATGTAACCCAGTAGGGTCTCAGCATCTTTAAGGCTTTTCCTTCCTTTGATCTCACTATTCACTTGTTGGAATTTCATAGTTACGTTTGTGGATTGCTTATAAATAAAAAAACTATACTTATACATATACAATATGCATAAGTATAAGGCAATATTAATATCTCATAGATGTGGTAAGCAAAGACAAAAGCTGGGTTTATACAATGTCTAACAACATTGTAGGATCAGATCTGCAGAAATAAACACTTTTAATGACCACGAGTGACAGGTTTATAGAGCTAACATGCTCCTGAAATGTAAGCTAAGAAAAATGGTCATCTTAGATTTGGTATGAAGAAGAGGAGACCTTTTCTTTATTTCTTTCTTACTTAGTAGAGGAGTGTGGTAGCCGTGTTAGTCCACTCTTAAGGTTATCAATAGAAATCAAACAAAATAAAACATGGAAAAGAAAATAAGATGATACCTTTTTTATTGGACATAACTTAATACATTTCTTGATTAGCTTTCGAAGGTTGCCCTTCTTCGTCAGATCGGAAATAAGCAAATGTGCTAGCTGACAGTGTATATAAGTGAAAACATTCAAGCATTACTATGACAGTCTGACAGGGTGGGAGGATGGGGGTGGGTAGGAGGTATGCATGGGGACATCAAAACATATCATTGATATTCTAACATTTGCTTATTTCCGATCTGAAACCTTCGAAAGCTAATCAAGAAATGTATTAAGTTATGTCCAATAAAAAAGGTATCATCTTATTTTCTTTTCCATGTTTTATTTTGTTTGATTTCTTACTTAGCAATGCAGCCTCTGCAACTAGACCAGGGTAGGTTGAGAAGAATGTTGTGATGCGCTGTTCAGTACATGTTTAATTTTGAGATTGATGTGTGTAAGAAATAAGTAGCAATATTATCACACAACAACACTAAAGTTCGTAATGGTCATCACACAACTCTCCCGTTGTACGATTCCTTCACGTGGTCCTACCACATGAACCTTATCCTACCACAACATCACCGGAGTCTGCAAACAGCTCTCCGGCACTATGTAAGCCACATTGAGCCTGCAAATCGGTGGGAAAATGTGCGGTACAAATGTAAAATATAGAACAGGAGAAGTTCTCTATGATGACGAATCACAGAAGGCAAAAGTAGAGACTAAAAGACGATTCACCACTGGAGACGTGAGTCCAACAGTCTTTATTATATCAATGATAACGACCCTAGAGGTCTCCAGTGGTGAATCGTCTTTTAATCTCTACTTTTGCCTTCTGGGGTACAAATGTAACAAATAAAATAAATACATTTGTGCAGTTGGAGCAGCTGGCTACATGCTGGTATTGGAGTAAATGGGGTGCTGAGAAAGGATAAAAGTCTTAGGGGTCCTTTTACTAAGGTGCACTAAAAATGGGGCTGCGCTAGTTTAGGTGCGTGTTTTGGGCGCAGGCAGATCCATTTTTCAGCGACCCTGTAAAAAAGGCCTTTTTACAATTTTTGCCAAAATTGGACATGCGGCAAAATAAAAATTGGGGTGCATCCATTTTGGGTCTGAGACCTTACCGCCAGCCATTGACTTAGCAGTAAGTTCTCTCATGTAAATGGTAATCACCTATGCGCGTCAAGTCAGAGTTACCATCTGATTTTCGCCGCACATCAAAAATGAAATTACTGCACGGGCCACATGGTAGCAAATCAACTGCACTCCGTCGCAGGAACGAACAAAGTTGATGGGGGCGTGTCGGAAGCGTGGTGAAGGCGGGACTGGAGCGTGGGTTATCGGCCGAGGAGAGATGGCCGCCTTTGGACGATAATTTTAAAAAAAAGCGGTTTTACCACGATTTTGGGTCACTTTTTTTGGACCTTTTTTTTCACAAACAAGTCCCAAAAAAGTGCCCCAACTGCCCAGATGACCACCGGAGGGAATGGGGGATGACCTCCCAGGACTCCCCCAGTGGTCACTAACCCCTTCCCACCAAAATAAAAAGAACTTTAAAAACCATTTTTTCCAGCCTGTATGCCAGCCTCAAATGTCATACCCAGCTCCATCACAGCAGTATGCAGGTCCCTGGAGCAGTTGTTAGTGGGTGCAGTGGACTTCACCCAGGTGGGCCCAGGCCCATCCCCCCCTCACCTGTTACACTTGTGCTGGTAAATGGGAGGCCTCCAAACCGCCCCCAAAACCCACTGTACCCACATGTAGGTGCCCCCCTTCGCCCCTTAGGGCTATGGTAATGGTGTAGAGTTGTGGGCAGTGGGTTTTGGGGGGGCTTTGAGGGGCTCAGCACCCAAAGGAAGGGAGCTATGGACTTGGGAGGTATTTTACTTTTTTTTTTTTTTTTACTTTTTACAAGTGCCCCCTAGGGTGCCCGGTTGGTGTCCTGGCATATGAGGGGGACCAGTGCACTACGAATCATGGCCCCTCCCACGACCCAATGCCTTGGATTTGTTTTTGAGCTGGGCGCCTTCGGTTTCCATTATCGCTGAAAAACGATACCGCCCAGCTCAAATCCGCACAAATCTGATGCATTTGACCGGCACAAACCGTATTATCGAAAAAATGATGGACGCCCATTTAAAAAGTAACAACCCCATCTCTGGTGGGTGCCGTTAGCAGAGATCTTTTAATGTTGGGGGGAGGGGGTTGGTCAGGAGGAATGCCGCTAGATACCAGGAAAGTTATTTAAATATTGGAGAGGGATTGAGTAGGGTTGGTGGGTATCAGGTGTCTGGGGCATCGGTTCGGGGGGGGGGGGGGGTGGAAGGGGGCTGCTACACTATGGGCCGATGCAGAAATATCAGCAGAATGAGTATTTTAAATTTTTATTGTTTGTTATGTTCACCTTTTTAGTTTGCATTTTATGTATATCTTGTTTGTTTCATGTAAACCGCTCCGATTTAAGCGGTAAAGAAATTTGGAAAATAAATAAACTATACCATGGCTTGAGCCAATCACTGCTCAGGCACTGACATCGAGGAGGACATTTTGCAGTGATCTGTGCATTGCTGCTGCAATTTTAACCCAGCAGTAATTTGCCTGCTCATTGATTGCTGCGTAGTCATGGTATATTTTCCCATTAATTTTGCAGTAGAAGCCATGAGCTGAGCCATCCGTTCATGGCTCTACCACATAGCTTTCTGTGTCAGCCCCTAATAAGGTGTGAAGAAGCTGAAGGGGGGAGGGACAAGGAGCAAGTGGATTTTCCAAACATGAAAAATGGACTGGTAAAATTCTCCTTTGAGCAAGGTCTCTTATAGCATTGAAGTGTGCTAGAGGTAAAGCTTTGAGTCTGAATGTCTGATGAGACTAAACTATGCTGGAGGCTGATTAATTCCAGAATGTACGCTGCTATAGAAAAGTGCCATGTGGATGCTTCATATACTCTGAATTCTGTGGATAAGCTTATTGGTGCTTGACAATTCCCAGTTTTTTCATTTTAATAAATTGACCTTTTAGAACTACCAGAGCTGCCTTTGGACTGGCATCAGGGATGAGGGGAGGGGAGGGTTCTTGAGAATGATTTGAATTAGGTAAACCTTTTGTCTAGATACCCTACAGCACAGGAGCAGGGACGATGTAAGGGCATATTTTGTCCTCTAAAACAGGAGGGTCTTCTGGATAAGATGAGGGAAGGTATTGTGGCTATCATGTAAGGGTATCAGACGAGTTCCCACCCACCAATTCCCCCTGAGACAATTCCCACCTAGGACAATTTCCCCTGGGACAATTCCCACTTAAGGGAGACAATTCCCACCCAAGGATTTCCCCCCTCCCCCTGTGGTAGCTTTGTGTTTGCTGCATGGCATTTCCCACACCAGAAAATATTTTTCTACTTTCTAGCGTGGGGGCACGGTGTAGGCATGCATGGCGGTAATCAGCCATTGTCGCAAAGCTGTCCGATCACCGATGGTTAGCATGTGAGCTCTTACCACCTACTAAGGTAAGGGCTCAGGCACCAAATTGCCACACGCCAACACTTTTATTACCTCACGGCCATTTACGACCTCCATTTAAAATAATGGAATTTCCGGCTGTGGTAAAAAGTGGCCTCAGCACGTGGCAAATTCCATGTGCCCACATTACCAAAGGCCACTTTTTACCACAGCTTAGTAAAAGGACCCCATAGATTTCTACTCTTTCCAAATGTAAATAGCAGAAGAGAAAGAAGTCTCAGTTCCAGTTCAGAGTTAGGAGAAAGTTATTAGAAAGGGTCAGGGGATTGTCTTTCTGAAGTACAAATTAAAATGGTTTACATATATGTTGGAGTCTTACTTACAGAAGCTCACAGGCAGGAGGAGGAAGAAGAGACATCCACTCGCCATGATCTCAACTGACACTTTTGAGACCTGAAACTCCCCTTCCCCCAGGTGCTCACAGGAGTAAGAGGGGAAGAAAAGCCCTTCAAGTAAGAGAGCAGCCAAACTTTAAACCAAGGGGTACAACAGTCCAGACCGTGCCCCTCACCTCTCAGATATTTATAGGCGCAAAGGGTTAAAAACAACTCAGACATTAAACACACAACTCCCACAGCCCCGAGGAGACCTGAGACCAACGAGGAGCAGAACTAATAAAGCCTGCAGCTGTCTCTGAGGCTGGGCCACCAAGACCTCACCCAGCTACACTAACTCGCCTGTGCACACCCCAGGCATCTGATTGGTCAGGAGAGAAGGGGCGGGACAAGGGAGTTCATCCTCCATGTTATGTTATATTATTTATGTATTTACTGTGATCTATTACCCGTCTTTATGAAGGCAGTATACAACAGGTATAACCTGATATTAAAAGGTTACATTGTGTGAATAGTGTAACAATAGTAAAATGACCAAGGAGTGCAGTCTAAAAATGGTGCCAAATAATTTAAATGCTGAGCGCTATTCCATAAAGGATCTGCGTCCTTTATAGAAGGGAGCTAAGTGCATAAATGATCCATATAAATTCTGGAAATACCCCCCCCCCCCCCAAAAAAAAATGCCCCTGTCCATGCCCCTTGAAATTACGCTCTCTTTAGGAGCTCCACACACATCTTTATAGACTAGGGTGTGCACGTAACTCCCAATTCAGGCCAGTTAACAGCAAGAATTCAGTTTTGGAGGCCATATCTTGCTAAAGATGCTAACGCTCATTTCCTTCTACACCCAATTCCTCCTTGTTCCATTTACTTATCCGTTAACCCCGTTAATAGTACGTTTACTGTTTTGTTTTTGCCCACTCCTGAGTTGCTGCTAGACAGGCAGTAAGTTTACTCAAAGCTGTGGGTAGATCTGGTTCATTGGCGTAGGTACCGAATTTTGTGCCTATCAAAGTAAGCAATTCAGCTGAAAGCTAGAGATAGATATTAAATAAAACAGGTGATAGCACGCATCCCTGTGGTACCCCGCCATTCAGTATCCAAGATGACAATGTGCTGGATCCTCTTTCATGGATCCCATGCCACAATTTCTGTGAAGATCATCAAACACGGATAAAAGAACTGTCTCCATTCCATACCCAGGGCTTAAGACATACTGACACAGGTCTAGCCAGTTTCTTTCATTTAACCAGTTGTTAAGTTGAAAGCAGACTGCACGTTTTACCAAGAAAGAGATGTTGGAAAATGGCTGTTAGTTTTTGTTCTGTCCTGCTCAAGGGAACTCTTTTTCAGTAGGGGGTGCACCACAGACAATTTTAGTGTTGTTGGTAGCTGTCCTTCCACAAGAGAAGAGTTAATTTAGTGGCCCTTTCAATGGGGCCTGTATTTGCTAACTGGGCAGGGTTCAAGAGGGCAGGATGTCAGATGTAGGCCTTTCAAGATTTTCTAAAGAGCCTTCTCTGTTACTGGTTCAATGAGTCCCGGACGACTGCGCATTGGGTGGAGGAGAGTTCTGTTCATTAGCTGCCTGAAAACCCTTTTGGAAACCATTAATTTTGTTGGCAAAGGACATGGCAAAATCATTGCTGGTCAGCTGTAATTGGGAAGGTTGGTTCAGTTGAGGAGGTTGCTATAGACTGTTTAATTTTTGAATAGCTAATTTGCAACCTGTTCAATGCAATGAGAGAATTTTTTTTTTTTTTTTGCTACTGTTATGGCCTGGCAGTACATTCTAATGTGTTTTCTAAAGTTTAGTCTGTCCTCTTCTAGATAAGATTTAACCATTTTTGTTCCAGTTCACATCTTGAAGTATGGGGGAGAACCAGGGGGAGCTTTGTGCATAGCGTGTAGAACCTTCTTTTGTGGAGTAATGTTTTCCAAGGACATTGGCAAGTGTGAATTCCAGATATCAACCTGTTCAGACACTGTAGTCATCTTTTCATTCAGAAGGGGGTAGGACAAGAATTCCAGGAAGCTCTCAGCAGTCAGATGTCTCATGACTCAAATTACCTTCCAAACTTTGGTTAGGCCCATCTCTTTGCGGTAATCCTCTATAGAACATTTTAATAGAAAATGGTCCATCCATGATAGGGTTTTATCTCAATGCAACCGGCCTTGTGTTCAAATATGTCAACACCTTTGCAGTACACCAAGTCTAGTATGTGACCCTTTCACAGACTAGACATCTGATCACATGTGTGAATCCTAGAGTTGCTATCATATCAAGGAAAGAGGCAGTGGTGGTGTCTAAATAGGTACTCTTCTGTGTCAACCATCTGCTTATGTAGACAGCTCTTTGGAGAGAAGCAACATACGTTTTTTGTGCTTTTTAGCACATTTTATATATATGTTTTTCTAGAAGAGAGGAGTACACAGATTTCAGAGATTTTCCGCTCAGATATTTGCCTTGGAGTACATACCTTGATAAACATTTTCTGAGGTTGCAAAGACCCCTGAGGCAGGCCTTAGGGCCGAAACACGGCCGTGTCGGGTCCGTTATATATTTTATATAACTACTGTTATTTTTTTAATTTTGATTTTTTATGCGAATAAACACAATTTTTGGTATCCTCATCTATTCTCCTCACTTTTTTCTTTTATTTCACGGTTTCGTGAGGGTTTTTACCTCCTTTTTGTTTTTTGCTTTTTGTTTTACCCTTCTGTGTCAACCATCTGCTTATGGAGGGGTCTTTTGCAGGCTTATTTTCAAAAGAGAAGGGCGCCCATCTTCCGACACAAATTGGGAGATGGGCGTCTTTCTCTCAGGGTCGCCCAAATCGGCATAATCAAAAGCCGATTTTGGGCGCCCTCAACTGCTTTCCGTCGCAGGGACGACCAAAGCTCATGGAGTGTGTCAGCAGCGTAGCGAAGGCGGGACTTGGGCGTGATTAAGAGATGGGCATCCTTGGCCCATAATGGAAAAAAGAAGGGCATCCATGACGAGCACTTGGCCGACTTTACTTGGTCCATTTTTTCTTGTGACCAAGCCGTGAAAAGGTGCCCGAACTGACCAGATGACCATTGGAGAGAATCAGGGATGACCTCCCCTTACTCCCCCAGTGGTCACCTACCCCCTCCCACCCTAAAATAAAAACTTAAAAAAAATTTTTCCAGCCTGAAATGTCATACCCAGCTCCCTGGAGCAGTTTTAGTGGGTGCAGTGCACTTCAGGCAGGCGAACCCAGGCCCACCCCCCCCTACCTGTTACACTTGTGATGGTAAATGTAAGCCCTTCAAAACCCACCAGAAACCCACTGTACCCACATGTAGGTGCCCCCCTTCACCCCTTAGGGCTATGGTAGTGGTGTACAGTTGTAGGGAGTGGGGTTTGGGGGGGGGGGGGTTGGGGAGCTCAGCACACAAGGTAAGGGAGCTATGCACCTGGGAGCAATTTCTGAAGTCCACTGCAGTGCCCCCTAGGGTACCCAGTTGGTGTCCTGGCATGCACCACGAATACTCCTCCCACGACCAAATGGCTTGGATTTGGTTGTTTCTGAGATGGGGGTCCCCGGTTTCCATTAACACCGAAAACCGGGGGCGACCATCTCTAAAGACGACCATAGGATGACCATCTCTAAGGTCGACCTAAATGTTGAGATTTGGGGCGTCTCCAGCCATATTATCGAAACGAAAGATGTCTGCCCATCTTGCCCCTTCACGGGGCCGTCCTGTGAGGACGGCCCCAGGAAAACTTGGGTGCCCCATTCGATTATGCCCCTCCACATCTCCTTCTTCTCAGCTTCAGAAAACTTTACGAGCATAACAATTTGTACATGTATTGCCAAAGAAATACATACAAGAATTGGTTAAAAGTTTGAAGTAAAAGAGAAAAGTAACTCAAGCAGAGTGTTCTGAACAGTCATTGAGATCTTGCATACAGTTCTGAGTTGGTGTAGTGGACCATGGGTGAAAGCACTCATTCATGGATAACCAGTACTCAAACAGGACCTGAAATAACAGCAGACGTCAACGGTGTGGTTCCAAAACTGATATGACTTATTTACACCATAAACTTATTTACAGATCTCTGGAACACTGAGACACACTGTAGGATTCAAAGGTGTCCATGAGATCTCCCTGAGATTTATTTAAATTTCTCCAGTTATCCTGTCATGGGAAGACACAGGAATGTCCATATGCAATGGGATGACAGCTTTACAACTACTTCCTTTACATTTGGGGGTTTTTTTTTAAAGCTTGTTTTGCATCAACTGTATATGTTGGCTCATTCTGGGGTTCTTTTCTAAGATGCACCAACAGCTTGTGCTGTCGTAAGCACGTGTATTGGACGTGCACAGGTTCATTTTTCAGCGCGACTGCAAAAAAGGCCTTTTTTAGCCGAAAATGGACATGCAGCAAAATAAAAATTGGCACGCGTCCATTTTGGGCCTGAGACCTTACCGCCACCCATTGACTTAGCGGTAAGGTCTCACGCATTAACCGGGTGGTAATCATCAGTGCACATACACTGCCAATTACCACCTGGTTAGCGTCACGCAGTAGAAAATAAAATATATTTTCTGCTGCGCCAACACTCACTGTAAACTAGACACCTGTCCCAACTACCTACTGAAATCTCACATCCCTCCTAAACTACATGCTACAGCAAGGTCTCTTCCCGAAGGAAAAGGGCAATATTCTACTCACCCCAATACCAAAAGATATCACGAAAAAAGGAAATGAAATCACCAACTACCGACCAGTAGCATCCATCCCGTTGTCAGTCAAACTGATGGAAAGCATGGTAGCCAATCAACTAACAGACTATATAAACAAATTCTCAATTCTACATGAATCACAATCTGGTTTTCACCCGTTACACAGCACAGAAACAGTACTACTCACTCTCCTAGCCAAATTCAAGCTGGAAATAGCAATAGGCAACAACATCCTTCTCCAATTCGACATGTCTAGTGCATTCGACATGGTAAACCATAACATATTAATAAGATTACTCGACAAATTTGGGATTGCTGGCAACATACTCAGCTGGATCAAGGGCTTCCTATCTACAAGAACATATCAAGTAAAGTCAAAAACAAACATATCACCACCGTGGAGAGCAGACTGCGGAGTACCACAAGGATCACCGCTATCACCGATCCTCTTCAACCTAATGATGAACCCACTAGCCAAGACCTTATCCAACCAAGGCCTTAACCCTTTCATCTATGCAGACGATGCCACTATATACATTCCTTACAGATCTACACTGACAGAAATCGCTAACAAAATCAAGATCGGCTTGAATATCATGAACTCTTGGGCAAATGCATTTCAACTAAAACTCAACAAAGAAAAAACCCATTGTCTCATCCTTTCATCCCAACACACCACGGACAATCCCACAACTATCAACACCCCAGACCACACCCTCCCTGTCTCAGACAGCCTGAAAATCCTCGGCGTTACATTGGACCGCATCATAACTCTAGAGAGCCAAGCAAAATTCACAACAAAGAAAATGTTCTACTCAATGTGGAAACTCAAACACGTGAAACAATTCTTCCCGAGGGAAACATTTCGCAACCTGATACAATCAATGGTGCTAAGCCATGTAGACTATTGCAATGAAATTTATGCGGGATGCAAAGAGCAAACCTTAAAGAAACTTCAGACTGCTCAAAACACAGCAGCAAGACTCATCTTCGGAAAAACAAGATTTGAAAGCGCAAAACCCCTCCTCGAGAAACTACACTGGCTCCCAATCAAAGAATGCATCACCTTCAAAATCTGCACTATGGTCCACAAAATTATGTATGGTGAAGCACCGGAATACATGACAGACTTGATCGACCTCCCAACAAGAAACACATCCGAATCAACACGAATGTACCTAAATCTCCACTACCCAAGCTGCAAAGGACTCAAATACAAATCAACTTACGCATTCAGTTTTTCATACATCAGCATACAACTGTGGAACGCACTACCAAAAGACTTGAAAACTACATACGACCACTTACACTTCAGAAAATCACTTAAGACCCACCTGTTCAAAAAGGCATATCCTACCGACCCAACATAAACGCCTGAACTCAGCGACACAACACCACCAAAGTTCATAATAGCCATCACACAACTCTTCCGTTGTACGATTCCTTTATGTGGTCATACAACATGAACCTTATCCTCCCACAACATCACCTTGTATTTGTTTACTCCGGAGTCTGCAAATAGATCTCCGGCACTATGTAAGCCACATTGAGCCTACAAATAGGTGGGAAAATGTGGGATACAAATGTAACAAATAAATAAATAATAAATAAATTAGCACTCAGGGCAAACAGTAGCCAGGCAGTAGTTTCAAATTAACACATGTTGGACGCTCATAGGCGCCTATGCATCTTAGTAAAAGGGCCTATTTCTAATAGGTTGGTTACCTGTTCTGTACAACTCAAAAGGTGGCAGGGAGGAGGAGGAGTGGCCTAGTGGTTAGAGCACAGGTCTTGCAATCCAGAGGTGGCCAGTTCAAATCCTGCCGCTGCTCCTTGTGATCTTGGGCAAGTCACTTAACCCTCCATTGCCTCAGGTACAAACTTAGATTGTGAGCCCTCCTGGGACAGAGAAATATCCAGAGTACCTGAATGTAACTCACCTTAAGCTACCACTGAAAAAGGTGTGAGCAAAATCTAAATAAATACAATATCTGCTCCATATCCAGGGAAGTAAACAAGTTCCATTCTGTGTATAACCTCATTTTGGTTATTTTACCCTGTTTCCTTTTCCTTTCAACTCCATCCCATTACCTTTAATTAAAAAAAAATTCATTTAAACATTTATCCTTACAGGTTATTGCCTACCTCTCATTACAGCATCAGCCCCTCTCCCCTACCTCCAGGAAAACCATTTATGTGGAGATGTGGTGTCTCTTTGAGCCCCACATTGTGAAGAGGAGGGTAGGGAGGGAGGAGAGATGCTGAGGAGCTACCGAGCGAATCCACTTGTAAGTCAGTGAGAGGAGAATGAACTATATACTTTCCTTAGAGGAGTAAGCTCAGTATGCACCTTGGCAGGCCATTCTTATCTGCAACACAGAGCGGTCAATGCAGAAAACTTGCATTAGAGCTGTAAACTGATGGCTGAATGCACAGCTTCTAACACAAACAATGCCTGTATTGCTCGCTGATGAAGTAAGCAAACAAGAGTAGTCTGCAGAAAGGTGGTGTCGATCGAGCCAGAGGTTGTAGAACCTCCATTGAATTTAACAGGTTGCAGCTTGCATTTGTACTGTTTGATATTACCCAAAACAAGGACGCGTTAAGAGTAGAGCTTCTCCTTACAGATGAGGGCCCTAGACCACAATGGTTTGCCCTTGAAGCTCCATCAAGTGTTCCTCGACATAACCGCTCAGTCTGGGCGCCTGGTCCGATACTACACCACCGATGAGAATGGAAAAGTTTCCTTCACTTTGGACACCAACGAGTGGGGCAGTGCAGCGGTTTTCCTCCAGGTGAGCCAGAAGGGATTCTCTTCCAGATCCTGGAGAAGATCTAAGCTAAGCTGGACTTGTGGCACCTATTGCATGGCCCAAGTCAGGCAGAGAGCGGTCAAACTTTGGTAGCCAGCAGCGTCTTTCAGGTGCCACAGTGCATCACAGATTTGAACACTGTTAGAGATGGTGAACAGGTGCAGTCTTTTCCCTCTCTCTCTCTCCTATTAAATGCTTTTATTCCCACACTCTTTGCTCCATCGTGTTTTATGCTCTCTTATTTTTCTTTCCTGGTTCTCTTCCTTTTACCATTACTATCTACATTTCTTTGCCTCCATCTTCTATCACCTTCATGCCATTCCATTTATTGTCTCTTATAGTTATTCTTTCTCTTCCTTATCTCTCTCCATTGTTTCTCTTTTCTTTCTTTTAATGTTGGCATTGCTATTTTAATTATTCAGCTCTCATTTCTATCTCCTGTTTTCCGTCTGGTTCTTTATTCCTCCCTCCTTCTCGCTGCTTCTCCCTCCGTTTCTAGACAGCAGCAAAAATGCTGAAATACATTTGCCGTCCAACTCTTCCAGGGGAGAGTCAATCTAGTGGATCCTCCATATTCCCCCGGTGTGCCCTACGTGTACTATCAGAACGCCTACGCCACGGTGCAGCCTTTCTACTCCAACGTCGAGAGTTACCTGAAAATCCATCGTGTGCGGCGCAAACTGGCCTGCCACCTGAAGGACATTCAAGTGGAGTACACCATTAGCAGGCAGGACCTTCAGCACCACGCTAGAAGCTTTGTGGTCAACTTGGTGGTGAGTTTCAAGGAACGGCCATGTTGTGAAATAACGAAGGAAGACAAAAAAGGGAAGAGAGCTAGAGACAGGACTGATCCTGTCCTCCTGTAATTCTCTGATGTTCAGGGTTTTAGCAGCTGTATGTATGCTGCAAAACCTGGAATTTTTTGTAGGCTGTGATCCATTCTACTGGAGCAAGCTAAGAATTATTGAAAGATGATGTTGTATGTGACCTATCCAGAATAAAAAAAGAAACCCAAATTTGAAATTGACAACAGACTGTTGGCTGAGGAAGGGAAACAATTTTTCCAGCTCTGGTACTTCTGATGCAGGCCAGTTTGGCCGAAACACAATTTGTGTCGGGTCTTTATGAAGATCTAATTAAATATTTTTTGGTGCCCTTGGCATGAGATGGTTTGCTTTATGGTCTCCCCTGTTTGTTTTTGTTCTGTGACCTGTCCAGACCACACAGATGGAAAGGATCCCACATAGATTGCAAAGACCACATACAATATTGTCTTTCAACAATTCCTAGCTTGTTCCAGTAGAAGGTATCCAGAGAAGTTGATCAGGAGAGAATTGGTTTTCTCTCCAGACTCTGTTATTGGCCGCTGTAGATATTTTGAATCTCAGCCCAGCCAATGCCGGCACAGACAGCTTGAGGTTCACTCACTGAAGACCAGGGCCGCCGAGAGGGTGGGGCGGGGGGGGGGGGGCAAAATTCCCCGGGCCTAGGCCTCCAAGGGGGGCCTGGCGCCGGGGTCAGGCCACCGGCACTGCAGTTCCTGGTCTCAACTGCCTGCCTCCTTGGCTCCGGGCCCCCTGCATTCGAAGCGGCAGTCACAGATTGCCTCCCTTCGGGCCTTCCCTCCCTGTGTCCCGCCCTCACGGAAACCGGAAGTTACATCAGACGAGGGCGGGACGCAGGGAGGGAAGGCCAGAAGAGAGGCGATCTGCGACTCAAGAGAGGCAATCTGCGACTGCCGCTTTGAATGCAGGGGGCACGGAGCCATGGAGGCAGGCAGGTGAGACCGGGGACTGCAGCGGCAGGGGGAGCGATGGGGGGCAGTAGTGGCAGGGGGCGGAGGCGGGGCGGCCTTGCCTCGGGCCCGTCCTAGTCTCTCGGCAGCCCTGATGAAGACATGTTGCAAGTACAACTGTCTACCTCTCATCACCTGATGGGAAGATGGTGTTTCTCCTAAGCCCCTGATCTTATACCAGAACTGGACAAAACCGAACTCTCTATACTTGACTGCTTCAGTTACTCTGTCACGAATAAATTCTAACGCAATACCACTCTAGTTCTCATTCCGAATATGAATTCTCTACACTTGACTGCTTAACCTACTCTGTCACTTATGAACGTTAATGCAATACCTCCTGTATTTCTCATTCCGGAAATGGCGATCGCCATTACGGAATAATGTAAGCCACATTGAGCCTGCAAATAGGTGGGAAAATGTGGGATACAAATGCAACAAATAAAAAAATAAAATCTTCCTCTCCCCCCAACACCCTCATTCTTCCTTCTATCCCGACAGGTGACTGGGAAAGGAGGAATTGTGGCTTCAGCACATAAGAGGAGAGATGTTCCCAGACTAGGCCGTAAGTTCATTTGCATTCGCTGTGTCCTGAGGGTGGGAGGGCTGTTGAATACAGGGGAGGAGGAGCATGCAATGATTCTTAGGAAAGTCTGTTACCCGGGCGTTGTGACTTTCTAGAGATGTCTGGGAACAGGGATGTCACATTTAGAGATATCTGTGACTAGGGCTGTCAACTTTTAGCAGTCTGTGACAGCTGGGGGATGTCTTTTTAAAGAGATACCTCTGACTAGGCTGAAGTGAAACCGTCCCCTCTCTTGTATCCCCAGCTGTGAGAGGGGTCATCGGTTTCCCTGTCTCCGACTTTGGACCGGCCCCCAGAGTGTTGGCATTTGCTCTCCTGTCTCAGAGAAGAGTGGTCGCCGACAGCACCGTCTTTCAAGTAAACATGTGCTTCAAAAACAAGGTAATATTACAATACTAAAGTATAGACCGTCAGTGACAGAGCAGGGGATTAGAACTGAGGTCACTAATGAGTCTTGATTTCAACTGAGGCACCGAGAGAGGCAAATTGTGCAGGGCATTCATGGGTCCTGCCTTTCCTCACATTGAGCTTCTCTGTGGTTGAGGAACCGGGTTCTATTCCCACTGTGGCTCCCTGTGACCCTGGGCAAGTCACTTAACCCTCTATTGCCTCAGGTACAAAACTTAGATTGCGGACCTGCTAGGGACAAAGTACCTGTTGCACATAAAATGCAAACCACCTTGCTTGTACCACGGAAAGGCAGTATATCAAATGCATGACCCTTACCCTCCATGATCTCTTTGCTCAGGGTCAAGAGAATGAGTGACATTTTGCCTTTCTCTCCCTTTTCTATTTTTTCTGTGCTGCGGCAGGTCTCCCTGAGGTTTTCCGAGAAAGAGGAGCTCCCAGGATCCAGTGTGGGCTTAGAGCTGACCGCGGCTCCTGGATCTCTCTGCGCAGTGCGTGCCGTTGATCAGAGTGTCCTGCTCATGAAACCGCAGGCTGAGCTCTCCAACCAGACGGTGAGTCTCGGAGGAAGACTGAGGCTTCGGGGTTCCCGGAGGTGGCTGAAGGAGGGAGAAATGGATGAACAGAGGTAGAGGTTAAACAGAGAGTCCTGGAACAAGATAGATGGGTACAAGGAGAAGGTGGGTTTGCTAGAATAGGGAACGCCAGGCAGGATAGGAGGGGAAGAGAGCACAACGTGAGTAAATGGAAAGAAGACGGTAAGATGAAAAATGAAGAAAAGGGAGATAGAGATGCATATGGGAAAAGAAAAGTTTAGTGAGGGATATAGGACCACTTGTGATTGGACACAAAACCCACTCGTTCTGGATTGAACACTAAAGAAATTTCAGCTCTCTTTATTTACGAAGTACACATGTTTCCAGAGCATTGCCCCAGTGTACGAGTGACTAAGAGGGACCAACACCCTAACTCCCGGCCAGGAGGTCCATGTGTGGTTCCGGGAAGGCCCCATCTTGTTTTCATATCTACCACAGATTCATGGTCTCTTCTAGGTGTACAACTTATTCCCCTACATATATCGGGCTGGTTACCCTTGGCAAGTCGAGGAGTATGACGATGATCCGTGCTGGAACCCTTTCCTGAGGCCTCGCCCACTTTTTCCCATCGCTTCCAAGGTAGATCAACGCTTCAGTATCTGGAGGCCGTGGTATTCCCCTGAGGTGGATGTCTTCAGCCTATTTAAGGTAAAGGGAGTTCATTTTAAAACTTTTTAAAGAGAACAAGAAACTAGATGGACAGTCATGGAGGAGTGGCCTAGTGGTTAGGGTGGTGGACTTTGGTCCTGGGGAACTGAGGAACTGAGTTTGATTCCCACTTCAGTCACAGGCAGCTCCTTGTGACTCTGGGCAAGTCACTTAACCCTCCATTGCCCCATGTAAGCCGCATTGAGCCTGCCATGAGTGGGAAAGCGCAGGGTACAAATGTAACATAAAATAAAATAAATCTCCTTACGAAGGTGAGACAACCTGGTGTCTGTCTTCCTTTAATGTAAATATCCCCATCAATATTACACACTTGTTTCAAACTTTTCTTTTACTGTTTCATCTTTCTGGCAAACAGGAGGGCGGATTGAAAATCTTAACCAACGTCGACATTAAGAAGCCAACGACGACTGTGACGTGTCCTCCCTGGATTCAACTCCCCAATGGTTCGTATTTTAGCGTTGATACATGAATACTAATAAGGTAATTGGTTAAATTTTCAATCAGCATTTCCTGAATCAAAATACCAACAATTCTCCCCACCCTGTGGTTTCAAAGACACGCTTTGAGCACACGAAAGGTAAGACCTGGACCATTACTAGCATCAGAAAAAGACTTTTTTTTGTTTTCACTAATATGTATGTGCATTTTCTGTTCACCTGACTATCCACGTCCACTCTGTCCATAGTGATTATCCATTGTACAGATGGACAGATAACTGTGGGTGACGGACAGATACTAGAGATGGTTTTTGCGCACACAATAAAGGAAGGCAGGTGACAGCATTGACTCTGATAATGGAAACTGCCACGGACAGATTACGGCATTCAGCTTTCACCCACATATCTTTTAGTAATCCTTGCGGAGATTGCCAAGAGTCCCGCAAGTGCTGAGATGGCCCCCACCACTACCATGCAAGAGAGAGCACGTACCTACTTCCCAGAAACCTGGATTTGGAGTCTGATTCCTGTGGGGTAAGAACATTCGGGTTCTGCAACACTTCTCAGTGGCAAGGAAGCATAAGGTAAACTAGAGACCGATTTAAGGTTTGTGACATCGGAGAAGGAAAAGAGACCAGGTGAGACTGGAAGCTTTTGTGTGCCGTCCAATTTTGGTACTCCTTCAAGGACAGGTCAACAAATTCTCTGATTATAATGGAACAAATATGACTATATTTCACTTTAAATTCACTCTTTGCCTTTCTCTCTACACATAATATATAATTTCTCTTTCTCTTTCTTATCAGAGTTGATGACAGGGCTTAGACCTGAGGTGTCTAGAGACAAAGTGACTCCCTTGCTGTCACATACACAATCTCAGAGGCAGAACCAGGGATTAGAACTCATGTAGCTTGAAGGGCTCCTGACTTTGTGCTTGCTGTGTTGTCTTGGGTTTGCAGGAGTTCTGGTAAATGTTCTTTGCCAGTCACAGTCCCCGACACCATCACCCAGTGGAAAGCCATGACGTTCTGTACGGCAGACGTTGGCTTTGGGATCTCACCAACCGCAAACCTCACAGCCTTCAAGCCTTTCTTTGTGGACCTGACTCTGCCATATTCTATCGTCCGAGGGGAGAACTTCAACTTAAAGGCCACTATCTTCAACTACCTGAGAGAGTGCATTAAGGTGAGGCATCAAATATGAACCTAGCGACATCCGACTCATCTTACACCAGTCCTTAGGGACTTGACGCTTGCATGCGATGAAGATCCCCACTTCTGCTGTCCCCCCACCCACCTCCATATCCCAATTAACTTGGATAACATGACTGCAAAGGCCTTCAAAACAATGAAAACATATCAGCAAAGAAATAAAGATCAGAACAGAAATGGGACCCTAATGATTTTTGGAGGTGGTGTTGAGGTGAATTCCCTTAAATAAATGTATCTGTTGCTAGTCCTGCTGGTTTAACCATGCTGCTTGGTGTGGATCTGAGCATGTGGTCTGCCTGCAGGGCCCCAGCCCTTCTAATGGTGCTGTTCAGATACACGAGAGGGACTTCCTGGAGCCACCTCTCACAAGGTTTGCACACGAGATTCATGTGGTGAATGATTGGGCTCAGCCAGGCCTCGTCACACTATCTTTGTCTTACTACTTGCAGCTCCTCTTTTCTTTAGAGACGTCCAGAAGTGCAATGGGACACAGCCAGGAGCAGCTCAATCTATTCCTAGTGACTGGACATTGCTGACCAGCCCTACTTACAGGATGAACCCATTATTTTCTTCTTGTTATGCAGATCCAGATTACCCTGGCTGAGTCTGAAGACTTCCTGGTGGCCCCATGTGAAAACTGTGTTTACAGCACCTGTCTATGCCAGGACAGCTCCATCACCTTCTCCTGGGATATAACAGCTACTACCCTGGGTAAGAGGCCAGGAAAGTGCAAAGATGCATGATCAGAGAATGAGCTGACCCCATCCTGCACCTCAGAATGGGAAGAGATGAAAATCCATAGAGAGAGAGAGTAGATGTCAAACCAGCCTGCATTGGGGACAATGTTAGTAGGAAAGTGAGGGATACCTGTATGTAAGATTTATATAAATCATATACATTGCTCTTTGAGATCTGAATGCTTCCTAGAATAGGCTGAGCTGCATGTCTGGAGGTCTTGTCGTTCTGTCCGAAGGAGTGTGGCCTCCCTCGCACGTACAAAGCTCATTTTTCTGCATAGCAGCGTGTGCAGGAGGAGGGGGTGACCCCTTTAGGTATCTTATCTGATAGCCAGCATTTAGCATCAAGTTAAACTCTCATTTCCCATGCAGAAACCCCTTATCAGTCCTGGTGAATGCTTGGAATGCCCTCCCGCGGGAGGTGGTGGAGATGAAAACGGTAACGGAGTTCAAACATGCGTGGGATATGCATAGAGGAATCCTGTGCAGAAGGAATGGATCCTCAGAAGCTTAGCCGAAATTGGGTGGCGGAGCAGGTGGGGGGGAAGAGGGGTTGGTGGTTGGGAGGCTAGGATAGGGGAGGGCAGACTTATACGGTCTGTACCAGAGCCGGTGATGGGAGGCGGGACTGGTGGTTGGGAGGCGGGAAATACTGCTGGGCAGACTTATATGGTCTGTGCCCTGAAAAGGACAGGTACAAATTCAATTCAAGGTAAGGTATACACATATGAGTTTGTCTTGGGCAGACTGGATGGACCATGCAGGTCTTTTTCTGCCGTCATCTACTATGTTACTATGTTACTATGGTAGTTTATCTGAATACATTTTTCTAACTGTCTGGTTTCTAACCTCAGGGGAGGTGAACTTCACCGTCAGCACTGAGGCTCTGCACAGCGAGGAGCTCTGTGCTGGGAAGCGGACAGTCGTGCCAGAGAGAGGGCGTACAGACACGCTGATCAAACCCCTTCTCGTCCGGGTCAGTGCCCCTAATATAAAGTCGCATGCACGGTTTGGATTTTGTGTTTATTTCCAAACTTGACCCTGTTCTCTTGTCGTCGTCCCCCCCCCCCCCCCCCCACACACACACTTTACAGCCGGAGGGGGTCCCAGGAGAGAACACACGCAGCTCCCTGCTCTGCACCAGTGGTAAGACTGTGGAGTATAACTAAAAGGAAATACCTGTAGTAACGTAATGTGGGGCAACCAAATGCTTTGTTGCACTTTTAATTAATCAAATATGAATTTATTTAAAAAAAAAAAAAAGCTCCTCAATTGTGATCTGCAGGTATGATGATAAAGAGTTTTTGTTGAATTTTGTATGGGTTTTTTTAAATGTTTTTTTTGTACTTCATTAATATCTTACATATTTTGACTGGTGGCACATCTAGGTTCTTATATTTTTGCTTTAAAGAAATGCGTGTGTTGTGGTATATTTATTTATTACATTTACTACTATTTAACATTTCTAGAGCGCTACTAGGGTTACACAGCGCTGTACAATTTAACAAAGAGAGACAGTCCCTGCTCAAAGAGCTTACAATGTAATAGATAAGAGTGAGACAAATATAGGACAATCAAGCCATTGTGACATCACTGATGAGGTTGGCTCTTAGGCATTGGTGGAATGAGGCATTATGACATCACAATCTCAGCTCTGGTTAAATCACTGCTATATGTAATACTACTACTACTACTTAACATTTCTAGAGCGCTACTAGGGTTACGCGGCGCTGTACAATTTAACAAAGAGAGACAGTCCCTGCTCAAAGAGCTTACAATCTAATAGACAAGTGAATGGTCGGTCTGATAGGGGCAGTCAAATTGGGGCAGTCTGGATTCACTGAACGGTAAGGGTTAGGTGCCGAAGGCAGCATTGAAGAGGTGGGCTTTAAGCAAAGACTTGAAGACGGGCAGGGAGGGGGCTTGGCGTAAGGGCTCAGGAAGGTTGTTCCAAGCATAGGGTGAGGCGAGGCAGAATGAGCGGAGCCTGGAGTTGGCGGTGGTGGAGAAGGGTACTGAGAGGAGGGATTTATCCTGTGAACATTTGTACCCCGCGCTTTCCCGCTCATCGCAGGCTCAATGCGGCTTACATAGTAACAAGAGAATACAATCTGTAGTATCAGAATCAACAAAGGAGGTGTGTGATAGGACAAATGAACAAGGAGTAAATGGGATAGAAGAGGTATGAGAAAAAGGATAGGGATAGGTAAGGCGGTAGAGCGATTAAGGAGAAGATGGGAAGAAAGATGAGTGAAAGATTTTAGTTTCTGGGGGGTTTTTTTTGTGATCCACATGGAACTGTATAGGCTTTTACGGAATATAAAACCGATATGTAATGTAACACATTAGTGTGATATACAGGGATGTGATATGTGTGGATGAAGGAGGGAGGCTCGTGTCGGTGAGATGTACAGGGATCTGAACATCGGTGTGATAATATACAGAGATGTCTGGGTTGAGGGGAAGGGTACCCTGGATGTAAATAAGTGAGGATCCCTGTAAAGGGAAATAAGGAAAGCGGGAATATGAGAACTGTTTCCAGTTAGAAGACCTCATGTCTACAGTTTTGCACTGGTTATGTTTGAAGTGGTGGGGAGAGGGCCAGGACATCAGCAACAGCTTCGGCGTTTCTTGTGTTGGTGAAAAGTCTCACTTTCTTGTTTCTTTCCTGAAGGAAGTACCGTTTTTGAAGAGGTTTCCCTGGTTATCCCTCAAGACATTGTGAAGGGATCAGAGAGAGCCGTTATTTCTGTACTGGGTAACGTATCTGGAGGTTGTGGCACTCATTCCACTTGTACTGCGACTGTAGAGAACCTGTATTTTCCTCTTCGCGTTCCATGCTTCAGTACCTCGTATCACATCGCATCTGCAGACAGTCAGCCGTTTCCAGCATTCCTGTTTCCTCTCCTCTCAGGTGACCTCATGGGGTCGGCGCTGCAGAATCTGGACCGGCTCATCCAGATGCCCTACGGCTGTGGGGAGCAGAACATGGTGACCTTTGCCCCCATCATTTACGTTCTGCAGTACCTGGAGAAGACGGGACAGCTGACTGATGAGATCAGGACACGGGCAAATGGATACCTTGTGAGCGGTCAGTAGATCAGAGAAGGGGGAGTGTAATTCAAGAAAATGCCTCCGACCTTACGTTCCTACCTCAGTTTTTCCAGTGCCTTTCTGGGATCTGAGCTGCATGCTTCTTCTCTGAAATCATCATGAACAAGAGAGAATCAGAGGGAAGGCAGGAGAAATGCTGTCTATTCCTTCCCTGTTGCAGACTTATCCACCTCATAATCGAAAGTGAAAGACGCCCATATTTCGACCTAAATCGGGAGATGGGCGTCTTTCTCGCATGGGTGCCCAAATCGGTATAATCGAAAGCCGATTTTGGGCGTCTTCAACTGCACTCCGTCGCGGGAATGAATAAAGTTGACGGGGGCGTGGTGAAGGCGGGACTGGGGCGTGGTTATCGGCCGAACAGAGATGGGCGCGCTCGGCCGATAATGGAAAAAAGAAAGGCATTTTTAGTTAGAATTTAGGTCACTTTTTTTGGACCCTTTTTTATCACGAACAGGTTCGCAAAAAGTGCCCTAAATGATCAGATGACCACTGGAGGGAATTGGGGATGACCTCCCCTGACTCTCCCAGTGGTCACTAACCCCCTCCCACCAAAAAAAAAGAAGTTGAAAAACCTTTTTTTCCAGCCTGCTCATCCCCAGCTCCATCACAGCAGTATGCAGGTCCCTGGAGCAGTTTTTAGTGGGTGCAGTGGACTTCAGGCAGGTGGACCCAGGCCCATTCCCTCCTGCCTGTTGCACTTGTGGTGGTAAATGGGAGCCCTCTAACCCCCCCCCCAAAACCCACTGTACCCACATGTAGGTGCCCCCCTTCACCATTAAGTGCTATGGTAATGGTGTTGAGTTGTGGGGAGTGAGTTTTGGGGGGGATTTGGGGGGGCTCAGCACCCAAGGGAAGGGAGCTATGGACCTGGGAGGTAATTTAATGTTTTTTTCTATTTTTTAAAAGTGCCCCCTAGGGTGCCCGTTTGGTGTCCTGGCATGTGAGGGGGACCAGTGCACTATGAATCCTGGCCCCTCCCACGACCCAAAGCCTTGGATTTGGTCGTTTTTGAGCTGGGCCGCTTCGGTTTCTAAAACGCCCAGCTCAAAAAACGCCCACGTCCAATACATTTGCCTGGCACAAACCGTATTTTCGAAACTAAAGATAGACTTCCATCTTTTTCGAAAATACCGCCCCTTCACGGACCCGTTCTCGGAGATGGACGTCCCTACACATGGGCATTCGCGTTCAATTATGCCCCTCCACGTATCTCTCAGGGAAACGCATGAGTTCTACACCCATCTCTGCCACTGATTCTCTTCGGTCACTTTGGATTTTGCATGGCACTGCGGAGGTTTTGTGAGTTTGGTTGATATTGCTAATGTCATTTTCAAAAAGAGTTTATTGATCAACAGTCAATACGCGAGTGCAGCCGATTTCTAACTAGCTGTGCATGTTCTCAGTCCCCTGACGCAAGCTACTTTTTTGCCGAAACACGGCCGTGTCAGGTCACCTATGTGCTGCTTTCAATAAAGACTGCTGGTTCCGTTACAAGCTTCCATCTCCTCACTGTGGTTGCTTGTTTTGTCCTCCTCCTGGGGATTATAGATCCTTTTTCTTTCTTTGTGTGACCTTCTGTCACTTTGGCCATATTATGTTACCTTCAGTGCCTCCTATAATCCGCAGTTGTGCCCCACAGACAGGATTTAGAGATTTATCTGTATTCTGTGCAGTTCTATCATGATTGGTGTTTATTTTGTGGTGGAAGTTTGGGGGGGGGGGCTGTGGTTCAAGCATGCGAGCGCTTACTGGTATTTTGTTCTAGGAGTAATGTACATTGAAACGTGACAGCAGATGAGGCCTATGATGCCCAGTCTGTTCATTTACCTCTTCCTGATGTAATGCCACAGGCTACTCAAACTCCAGCTTCAATTCACTTCCCCTCAGCTATTCCGTAGTCTCTTAAATTCTATAGTTTGGTGTCTTTCTCTCTTTCCAGGATATCAGCGGGAACTGACTTACAAACACAAGGATGGATCCTACAGCGCCTTTGGGAGCACCGACGGAGATGGAAACACCTGGTCAGTAATCCTATGGCTGTATGTGACTCCTGTATGGTCACTAGTGTGAAATCTCCAGCTTTCCCTGGAGTATTTCAGGAGTTGCCCTCTTTAAGAAACCGATTCACAGAACTTGTAGTGAGACCAGCCTGCCTTATTCTCTCTCTTGCTGTAAATACCATCTTCTTCTCCAGGCTCACTGCCTTTGTGGCCAAATGCTTCGGCCAGGCACAACACTACATCTTCATTGACGAGAACAATGTGAATGATGCCATAACCTGGCTGGGGAGTCACCAGTCATCCAACGGCTGTTTCGCCAACATAGGAAGACTGTTCCACACAGCAATGAAGGTCATACTGGAAGTTCTTCGTCCCTAGTAGAATCAATGTTGGGGCCCATTTTTGATGGTGACCAGGTCGATGGTTTATGCTGATTACTTAGTCAATAGAATTGTCTTCCAGTGGAAGATTCAAAGTAAAAGGAAGACTGGGAATGGGAACCATACTGTTTGGTGAAACTAAGAAACGTTCCTAGAAACATCCACAAAAATACACACCTCGTGCATCACTGTCATCTTTCCATAGATAAAATAAGACCCAGGGTCTAGTCTGAGGTAGCGCCAGGGATACACACTGGGGATTCACCTCACTAGTTATGTTTATCAGACTTAATAGACCACCTTTTACTGTAACCAAACAGAAAAAAAGAAAACGCAATTGAATAAAGGACAGAAGTCAGTTGGAGGAAAGGGGGAAAAAGTACCTATGCAAAAACAGGTGGGGGATTTTTCATAGGGTAAGAGAAAAGATACAAGAAAGGGACTGAAATATTAGTGAAGGCCCACGGCTTCAGGCGCAACCTTTGTGCATTTAAAACAAGGCCCGGGCTCTAGGTAGACTGCAGCCCGAGGAGACACCTTACACCAACTTTACTGCCCCCCCTCCCCCTTCACCTAGAAAAAGCAGGACCCAGGATTTATGCCCAGAGAATGCACACATGTGATATACAGGAGGCTATCCCTTGGCTCATGGACTTCCGGAGAGAGAATGCACCAGTCACTGTACTGGTTACGTTCAGGAGATGAGACCAGGATGTATGTCTGTCTTAGAATAGTAGATGAGACATTCCACCGAGCTCCCTTCTCCTCTGGGGTTAAAGATTGCAGGGAATCTTTCACATTTCACATAATTAGGAGATGACCAGAGTCAATGCTAAATTCCAGCTGACAGAGAATCAAAATTCAACCCCCACTCCAACTGTGTGCAAGTTGAGAAATAATTTGATTCAGAAAAATCCTTCCCTCTACTGTCCATGTGCCTATCCCATAGTTTGAGAGTCCAGCAGTTTAAATTCAAGTGATATGCAAATGAAAAAAAAAAAACACCTGGTTATGATAGCTGGAGAAATCGCTCTTTTTCTTCCAGGGAGGAGTGGATGATGAGATCTCTCTTACCGCTTACATTGTGGTGGCTCTGCTGGAGGTGGGGTCCCTCCCAGATGTAAGTACGAACAGTTTTATTTATTTATTTATTTATTTGGATTTTGCTCACACCTTTTTCAGTAGTAGCTTAAGGTGAGTTACGTTCAGGTACACTGGGTATTTCCCTGTCCCTGGAGGGCTCACAATCTAATTTTATACCTCAGGCAATGCAGGGTTAAGTGACTTGCCCAAGATCCCAGTTCCCTCTGTTCATTGATGGGTCTGGTGGGGCTCAGGGTTCGGAGGGTGCGTATACCAAGGGCTATGGTGAAAGCAAGTGGAGAATCAAGAGGTGAAGGAACTGGGCGAGACATGAGCCTTGGATTAGGTATGGAGGCTTAACTCCTCAGTCGCACAGAGCTCTAAAGGGCCAGAAAGCAGCAAAGAGTGGTGAAACGGCTGCAACTATGTGTGTGTTTCAGCCTGAAGTCTCTGGTGCTGGAAGCAATAAAACGGGAACCAGAGTAAGTGTAAGAAGGGAAGCCCACTTAGGTGGTTGGGAGGCGGGGAAAATGCTGGGCAGACTTATACAGTCTGTGCCAGAGCTGGTGGTGGGAGGCGGGACTGGTGGTTGGGAGGCGGGGATAGTGCTGGGCAGACTTATAAAGTCTGTGCCAGAGCTGGTGGTTGGGAGGCGGGGATAGTGCTGGGCAGACTTATATGGTGTGTGCCAGAGCTGGTGGTGGGAGGCGGGACTGGTGGTTGGGAGGCGGGGATAGTGCTGGGCAGACTTGTACGGTCTGTGCCCTGAAGAGGACAGGTACAAATCAAGGTAGGGCATACACAAAAGTAACTAGCTCCTAGGAAGAGAAAGGTTCAGTTGACATGCAGTGCCAGGAGAAAGGCACAGTTTTATTTATTTATTTATTTATTCATTCATTCTTGTAGCCCACAATTATCCAAACAGTGTCAGTTTGATGTGGCTTACAGTTAACAGTAATGTTTAAGCTGATGTGGTTAGGGACGAGAGCAGGATTCTGGAGGAGGGTGGCGGGAAGCTTTTATGGCAGAAAACCTGGAGATACCCTCAACTGGAAAGTATTCTTATGTTCTTATGTATGGGGGGGGGGGGGGGGGGGCAGGCTGGGTGAACCAAAGGGCCCACTGCTATTTTAACATTACCATGCGTTTTTTTAATGTGAAACCCGTGCTTTCACTCGCCAACAATGAAAATGAAAATGTTTATCTGATCCATGGTATAGTAACTTCCACTGCACCCAAGCATCAAGCCATGAATGAGTTATGGGGGTCACCACAGAAGTGTGGTAGTTTCCATAGTGGGTCTTGAGTTGGGGTCAGGTTGCCAGCGCTGTCCTCAGCTATCCCAAGGCTATGAAGGGTTAAGTGACTTGCCCAAGGCTACAAGATGCTGCTGTGGGATTTGAACTTGGGCTTTATGGGTCAGTTCCCATCCTGCTGCCATTAGGCTGATTCTCTGCCCTAATCCAGAACCATCGTATCATCTGTTTATTGCATCGATGCTCTTGTAGATGTGCATTCTGGACAATGGCCCCTTGATCTGGTGTCCTTGCTCACATAACTTTAATCTCTTGATTTTATTGGGAGCATTGTATTGGTCCGATCAAGTTTCCTCAACTTGCTGAGAATTTGCTCATCTCTGGGACCAATGCAGGCCTTATTCTCGGAACAGTCGCAGCTCGGACGATCTCTCAGCAGATCCCGGCTATGCATATCTGAAAGGAAACTAACGTGACCCTCTCTTCCCAGAACTCGCTGGTGGTGAATGGCTTTGCGTGCCTGGAAGCAGCAGGGGACACCGTGACCAGCATCTACACACAGGCCTTGCTGGCCTACGCCTACACGTTGATAGGAAATGACGTGGCTCGAGCGACAATCCTGGACCAGCTGGACCAGCAAGCCATCGAGTCAGGTAATCTTGGGAGCATTCAAACTCATGGCCTCCTAGTTAATTAATCCCTGCAGGAGCGACAGACCAGGAAAAGCTGCTCTACCGAGTGTGGCCTGGGAAGCATCGATCATTGTACTTAACTCTCGGCGTTTATACAACTTTGTGAAGGTAACGGAGAAATAGAGTGGAGATGCTGCTTTGAAAAGGTTATAAAGATACAAGATTTCAGATGTGCCAGAGGATTTAATAATTTAAATGAATAATTTCTAATGTGGTAGATTGAATGCATTTTTCAGGATTTTTGTTGCTGCATAATTCTGAGCCATTCAAAGTTCACACTGTTCTCGTAAATTTGTATAGAACAAACTGCAATGGGCAGTACATACTTACCAGTCAAAATATGGCAAAAGGCTTTCCTACGGCAGGTGTTTTCATTCAGTGTGATATTCACATTAAGCAGCTAAAATTATGCACTGAAGACCAGCAGCTCAAAGGCCGGGCCTTGTCTAGCTGGCTGAATATTTTCAGCCTGAAAACCAGTTTCTTAGCGTTGGTCAAGTGTTTAGTTATCTTAAACCCAGCAAGTTTTAGAAAACTGACCCCCTAGTAGCTATTATGTTGGCTTAAGTGGAGGAGTAGCTTAGTGGTTAGTGCAGTGGACCCTGATCTCAGGGAACTGGGTTCAATTCCCACTGCAGCTCCTTGTGACTCTGGGCAAGTCACTTAACCCCCCCCCATTGTCCCAGGTTACAGTACAAAATAAGTACCTTTAAACAGTGGCGTTCCTAGGGGGGCGGACACCCGGGGCTGCGCCCCCCCCCCCCCCGATACAGCGCGGACCCTCCCCCCCCCCCGCGAAAGAGCCCCCCCGGGTGCATGCCACTGCGGAGGGGGGGGGGGTGCCGCAGCGCGCGCCTGCTGCGAGTTTACTAACTTTGCTCGTTCGCTGCAGCTCCCTCTGCCCCGGAACAGGAAGTAACCTGTTCCGGGGCAGAGGGAGCTGCAGCAAACGAGAGAAGTTAGCGATCTCTCGCAGCAGGAGCGCGCGCCGTGGCACCCCCCAGCGGCGTGCGCCCGGGGCAGACCGCTCCCACCGCCCCCCCCCCCCCCTTGGTACACCACTGCCTTTAAATACTATGTAAACCGCTTTGAATGTAGTTGCAAAAAACACAGAAAGGCAGTATATCAAGCCCCATTCCCTTTAATAACCAAACATGAAAAATATCTCCATTTCTCCTTCCCTTTATTCAGCACCCTGTCTGAAAGAATTATTTCCTGATGTTGCTTCCCTTTCAACCTCCCTCTGAGCCCTTGTTCTAGAATTGTATATTATTTATAAAATGGGCAGAGAGAAAGAGAGAGTAATTCCTAGGCAGTTGATTCCTATATAAAAGTGTGCCCTGCCTTTACTGCGGCCCTTAGACAGTGGCATTCTAACTCCCTCGAGAACAGACCAGCTCCAGAATGGCTTCACTTGTGTAAAACAAAGCTCGTGTGCCCAGTGAGAAATGTTCGATTGGTCAGTGCCCGGCTGTGACATGACCTTTGTTTCTCACCCCTCAGATGGGATGTTGCACTGGCGGTACAGCACCCATGTGGCAGAAAATGGATTCTGGGAGCAACCCCTCTCTGTGGACAACGAACTGACTGCATACGTCCTGCTAAGCCTCCTTTCTGTCCAAGATACGGGTAGCATTGATATCGGAAGAGCGTCCTTAATAGTTAGGTGGCTCAGCAGGCAGCAGAACGCCTACGGGGGCTTCGCTTCCACCCAGGTAATGCCCAACCCCATTTGAGGTAAAAAAAGAGAATCCTGGTGTCCATGTAATGAATGAGGAAATCCAGGCTACTGCAGACCCCCCTGTGCTTGGAAAGTTGTGGTGGTGGTGGTGGTGGGGGGGGGGGGGGGAAATCCTGCCATGACTATAGATCCCCATGTGCTTCATATCTATGGTGGGTGAGGGGAATCCTGGCACTAACATAGGTCCCCCCCTCTTAGAAACTGGGGTGTGGGCATCCCGAAGGCAGTCACTTGTTTCCCAGGTTCCCCTTTTATTTCAACCCCTCTCTTTGTCCCAGGACACAGTGGTGGCTCTTCAGGCCCTGGCTAAGTATTCTGCGATGACCTTTCGTGAGGACGGAGAGCTGACTGTGGACGTGACAGTGGATCTGCAGTATATGTTCACAGTGAATAAGATCAATCGTCTCTTGCTGCAGCAGCAGTCGCTCAGTTATATCCCCAGGCAGTACTCTGTCTCTGTGACTGGCGACGGATGCGTACTCGTACTGGTGAGAACTGGTCAGTGGGAGAGAGGGAGGGGTTTATGAGTCTGAAAGCTTTATGTCCCTTTCCAGTAAACAAAATCCACTTTATTACAATAGATTCTCCCACTGTGACTCTCTTACGAATCTACCCAGCATTAATAAACGTTCCCTTTTTCATTGGCAGACACATAGTGAAACTAGAATGCAAAGATCAGGCTGTGTTCGTTTTGTAGGTGAAGTTCTGATTAGACAGGAAAGCGTACTGTAGTGCTGTGAATGAGTATATTATAATACAGATAGATGTAAGAATGAATTAACCCTTAGTATGTTTTTGTATCCATCCATTTGCGCATTTGTGTAACAGAAATAATTTGGAGAACTGATCTGAGTGCGAGTCCAGAGACGGATGTTCTGCTTGACTTATATTTATGTTAAAAATATATTATAATATATATTTCTCTTTATGGTAGGTGACAGGACGATACAATACTCCTCCCCATACTATTCCGAGCTTTGCTCTTGGTGTAGTGACGGAGCCTCATGCTTGCCCTGGCTATGCTGGAACCCTTCTTCTCCACATTCATGCCCGGTATGTGCTGGGCAGACCACTAAAAATTCAGAGGAGAGGAAGCAGACCAAAGGCTATTAAAATCACACCTAGGATTCAGTCCGCACTTTAAAGAATTTGGTGCCAAATGCTGGACCACCGTGAGGACTGCAGACAAAGGGAAGTATGTTTAGTACCTGGGATGTGGTGAGAAACCTCTAATACTCACTCTGGAGTGCGATATTGTGCTTATGATATGTTCTGGCCCCCTACACCCAAAAAAATAGTAATTAACCAAAGAGCACATTTCACGCTATCCGACCTCGAACAAAAAAAGCAACACTGGGCCTTCAAGACTGAGACAACAGGAGTATTTTATTGATAAGTGACCCGACACGGCCCGTGTTTCGGCGTAAAACAACGCCTGCCTCAGGGGTCAGGGTTTGGATGTAAATTGTTTAGAATATATTTCTGTCCAATGCCTCTGAAAACGGACGTGGAAATTCTTTAGAACCAAGCTTGCCTGTCAGAATGGGCAGCCTTGATGTAGGAAAAAAAAAGCCTTGTCTTTTTCAAAAGCAAATCGCTATCCGACCTGCCAGGCTGTCTGTCCTTTAGCTGATGCCACACCACACTGTTCACAAAAATGCAGTTATGTCACGTGACTTGATCTGATGATCGCAGGGGTCCAAGGGATTTTGGATGCAGCTCAGGCGATTTTGGTAGAAGCTCAAGGTGACATACATTCTGATACAGGAGGTCCCCAGAGTACTTAAAATCTAAGGAGCCCTTTTACTAAGCCACGTAGGTTCCTAGGGGTGCCCAGCAAGCGACAATTTGGAGTTACTGCCCGGCTACCACGTGACCTGGGTGGTCATTTCATTTTTTTACTCGTACGCCGGAAATTCATTTTTATTTTCCTGCACGCGGCAGAAACCGGGCGGTAATCATCATTCTATACACGTAGACGATTACTGCAGGGTTACCGCGTGAGACCTTGCCCCGCTAAGTCAATGGGTGACGGTAAGATCTCAGACCCAAAATGGACATGCGCCAATTTTTATTTTGCCGCATATCAATTTTCGGCAAAATTTTTTTTTAAAGGCCTTTTTTACAGAGGCGCTGAAAAATGGATCTGCGGAAGTCCAAAACACGCGCCTACACCAGCGCAGGCCATTTTTCAGCACACCTTAGTAAAAGGACTCCTAAGCCTCTACTTTCAGTCATCCCATGCTTTATGCCTTTGAAAACGTTAATACGTAACGTTTACTTAGGTTTTGACAATTGTGCCCGAGAATTACGTTCAGCAAAATGGAAAAAGACCAGAGGAAGCACACTGAAAAGTGTTAGAAAAACTGAGTAACTGGATTTTATTTCCAAAAAGTACAGTGCAGTCCAGTAAGACTGTATGCTTGGATAATCTCATGCATAGACAAGAAGGATAAAGTCATGTGATATACCAGTGAGAAAAAAAAACCTGTTTGGGTTCAGTAGATAAACAGAGGCTTTTAGCCCACACATCACATCATGCCCTTTCCTTTTTTTCAGGTACAACGGGAGCCGGAGCACGTCCAACATGGCGATCATCGAGGTAGTGATGCTGTCTGGATATAGCCCAGCAGATGACACGAAGGACGTGGTAAGAATCCTCTCTCTTGACATGAGATCACAGTTCTATCCGTGATGCCCCTTTTCGGCCACTTGGCCTCTTTCTCCCATGTTCCAACCCAGACGACACCATCACACCTCCAGAGTGTAATTCTCTCTCTTGTGGTTCTCCCTCTGCAGCTCCTCCAATACCCCTTGGTGAGGAAGGTGGAAATTAAAAGCGCAATTGTCTACATCTACCTGGATGAGGTAAATTCAGTTGCACAGCAGTATTGAGGGTCAGCAAAGAGAAGCCTTTCCATAAGAAGCACCAAGGCACAAAAAAAAAAACAGTGATGACCATCAAATGAAAAAGCAATGTAACCAAGAAGTTCATTCCAAAATCATCTTAAATTATAAAATACTGACCCGACACAGCTGTGTTTTGGCACATGTGGAGGGGCATAATCGAAACGGGCCGCCCATCTCTAAGGACGCCCATCTCCGGGAACGTCTACGAGAAGGGGTGGTCCGAACTGTATTTTCGAAAAAGATGTGCGTCCATCTTTTCTTTCGGAAATACGGTTGGAACCGACCAAATGCCTAGGATTTGGGTGGATTTGAGATGGGCGCCCTCGGTTTTCAGCGATAATGGAAACCGAAGGCGTCCAGCTCAAAAATGAACAAACCCAAGGCATTTGGTCGTGGGAAGGGCCAGGATTCGTAGTGCACCGGTCCCCCCTCACATGCCAGGACACCAACCGGGCACCCTAGCAGGGGCACTTGTAACAATTAAAAAAAAAAGTAAAATACCTCCCAAGTCCATAGCTCCCTTCCCTTGGGTGCTGAGCCCCCCCCAAATCCCCCCCCCCAAAACCCACTGCTCACAACTCTACACCATTACCATAGCACTTATGGCTGAAGGGGGGTACTTAGTTGTGGGTACAGTGGGTTTTGGGGGCGGTTTGGAGCGCTCCCATTTACCAGCACAAGTGTAAGAGGTAGGGGGTGGGGATGGGCCTGGGTCCACCTGCCTGAAGTCCACTGCACCCATTAACAACTGCTCCAGGGACCTACATACTGCTGTGATGGAGCTGGGTATGACATTTGAGGCTGGCATATAGGCTGGGAAAAAGTTTTTAAAGGTCTTTTTTTTGTGGTGGGAGTGGGTTAGTGACCACTGGGGGAGTCAGGGGAGGTCATCCCCGATTCCCTCCGGTGGTCATCTGGTCACTTAGGGCACCTTTTTGGGACTTGTTCGTGAAAAAAAAAGGGTCCAAAAAGTGACCTAAATTCCCGCTAAAAACGCCAATTTTGTTTCGATTATCGGCCGAAGGCACCCATCTCTCCTCGGCCAATAACCACGCCCCAGTGCCGCCTTCACCACGTCTCCGACACGCCCCCGTCAACTTTGGCCGTTTCCGCGACAGATTGCAGTCGGAGACGCCCAAAATCGGCTTTCGATTATACCGATTTGGGCGCCCACGGGAGAAAGACGCCCATCTCCCGATTTGGGTCGAAATATGGGTGTCTTTCACTTTCGAAAATAAGCTGGATAGCCTGCGTCAGGGGTCTGTGACTACATCATTTACTCATATATGAATAGTTGTTCACTATCAAGGTGAAGCTTTCGGTATTCAGAAAAGGCGCACTGTGATCCCCGACTTTCTCTGTATTCTGTTTCTCTTCCTTCTCGTAGCTGAATCACAAGTTCCGGAAATTCTCTTTTTCTGCGAGACGAGACATCGTGGTGGGGAACCTGCAACCAGCGACAGTGAAAGTGTATGACTATTACCAGCCAGGTGGGTAAGGACAGGAGCAGAAACCTCAAGGGTGTGGCTGCTCAGGATTTTCACTCGAGTCGTCACTCTTTATCGTTTTTGTCTTTTGCAGAGGAGAATGCCCTGACTCAGTACAATGCCCCTTGCTGACGAGGAGGTAGGTCTCAAACAAGCTCCCTGTCTACCCTCTGTGGCTGGGAGACCAGCAGCATTTACATTTCAGCAAGTTCAGGAGCAGCACTGGAGGCTCAGTCGGGACTTTATCACTGGCAGTTTATTCGTAGTCAGTGCCCGTCTACCTTTAGATTGTAAGCTCTCTTGAGCAGGGACTGTCCTTCCCCATGTTTAAACTTGTACAGCGCTGCGTAACCCTGGCAGCGCTATAGAAATGCTAAGTAGTAGTAGTAGTAGTCTTCCAGCCAGTGGAACATAATGCCTATAAGTCAGCTCGACTCACTAATCTCAGGTGACTGTTGAGGGTTTTATACTATGGCACTTGTTGAGATGATCTGCTACACCCTCTCCATTTTGGGATGTTCATAAACGCTCAACTAGGAAGAGGAGAATGTAGTGGACCAAAACTTGCCAACAATTTTAAATGGACAGAATGGTACCATCTGTGTTTGTAGGGTCAAACTTTTCTCAAAGGTCCCTGATTATTTCTTTATTCTGTTCATTTTTACACATTCAGTTGGTGAATAAAATAAACGTGTACATCATAAAAACGCATGAGCATCATGAAACCAAAATGTAATATTAATTGGAAACCACCATCTTCAGGTGAGAAGATAAGCAAAAATCACCATTAATGAACAGTAGCTGTTGAAAGCCCAAAAAAAACCTATGAAGTTCTATAAGAAATCTATTCCATAGTCGAGGGCCACTGATCTTAAAAACTCTTTGTTTCGTGATTGCCTCGGACCAACTGGGCTATTAAATTCATGCTTATCTTTTTTTCTTAAATAGGTTTCCATGTATAAAAATTGATCTTTGTTGTATAAAATGCTACAGACCATCACCAGAAGACTCCAGGGAACTGAGCATGATTGTCTAATGCCATGCGATGACATTTTTGGAGTGGCCTGAGAACCAGGGGAACTGGGTGTGATTCCCTCTGCAGCTCCTTGTGACCCTGAGCCCAGTTACTTAACCCTTCACTGCCTCCGATACAAAAACGTAGATTGTGAGCCCAATAGGGACAGAGAAAGTACCTGCGTATAATCAATGTAACTGCTTTGGTTGTACCCCAGAAAGGTGGTATATCAAATCCATGACCTTTTACCCTTCTAACCAGCTAAGAAAACTGTCCTATAACAGTATTGCCAGTCTAAATCCCTCATGACTCCCATCTTAATATGAGCTTGGTGCTTACTGAGAATCAGCTAACTAGGACTGGACCAGTGGTGTAGCTAGGTGGGGCCACGGGGGCCTGGGCCCCCCAAATTTCCTCTGGGCCCCTGGTTTTGCGGATGGGGGTCCCCAACCCCTGTCAGCTGAAGTGTTATTCGTGTCAGTGTCCGGCGCTGCTGCTGCGTTGCCTGCCTTGCTCTGTCTTCCCCTCACATCTGGCGTGCTCCTTTTAGTGCCCCCCACCTCGGGCTCTGGCCCCCTCCCACCGCGAGGTCTGGCTACAGCCTTGGACTGGACCATTGTAAACAGAGTTTGGCAGGTGTGTAAGTGTGAGGGAACCCTGGAACAGGCTGAGCCAGGGAAAAGCAGAGCTAGGCTTGGTTTGCTATGGTGAATTCAGGGCTCTAGTTCCTCTTATTTATTTTTTTTGTTTTAAGTGCGTCCCCAGCTACATTCACACACACCTGCCAGCTAACTCCATTTCCATCTGATAATCTGATGCATCAACCATACCAACAACAGCATAAATGAATTCAAATGTCCTTTGTGATGCGGATCTTTTGCGGTGACTGGTGCTGTATAGGCAGCTTCACTGCAGTGTGGTTTCTGTATTGTAGCAGCACTTTCTCATCCTAAACACCTTACTGGTGAGGTTATGGCTCTGCCCAGCACAGTGGCGTAGCCACAGGTGGGCCTGGGTGGGCCAGGGCCCACCCATTTATGGCTCAGGCCCATGCAACAGTAGCACATGTTTAGTGGTAGCTGGTGGAGATCCCAAGCTCTGCCAGCTGAAGACTTTCCCCTGATAGTAACAAAATTCTACTCTCCACAATACTGGCACCTGCGCATGCTCAGTTTTCAGTGCATGCCTGCTGCAGACTGCCAAGGTGGAAAGAAGCATTTTCCTGCCAGCTGAGATATTTTTTTGGTGGTGGGGGGGGGGGGGGGGGGGGGTGGGGAGAACATTTGGTGCCCACCCACTTCTTACCTAGGCCCACCCAAAATCTGTTGTCTGGCTACGCCCCTGGCCCAGCAGCTGTGCCAGCTCTGTATTTTATCTATGGTGTTTTTAACATTTCTATATAGAGCTGACTTTCTACAGGACACATTAAGGACCCAAATTAAAAGTTCTGGGCAAAAAGGTTAGACCAAATTATAAAAACAACAACAACAAAGGTTAAAAACATGCAGATATTTGTTTGCACAATTTTAAACCAATGCATCTTTTGTCCAAGGAATTCTTTGCTTTTCCTGGAAGGAAAAAAAAAATCAAAGCTAGATCTCTCCAACATCAGAGCCACATTTTAACAATCTTTAGAAGTGAGTCCAAGCACCAGGCTCTCCTTTAAGATATAATTCCTAAACCTGTCCTCAGGATACCCAAAAATGAATATCCATGAGATAGATTTACATGCCCTACCTCCACGGTATGCAAATTTATCTCATGCATATTTATTATGAGTATCCACCTGACTGACTGGGTTGAGAACCTCTGCTTTAGAAATATTCAAACCATACCCTAATCCATGCCCAGTCCTGTTAACATAAGTTTTTAAATCATTTGTTTTAATTGTTCTATTCTAAAGCCCTATTCCCCTAAGCCTCTGGGTACAGCCACTGTCATCAAATGTCAGGCATCACCAGGAGGGTCCTTAGAAAGGGGAGAAAGGGATGACCGTACAGCATTATTATTTCCTGCTACCATGCACATTAAATTTCAGGGCCCCTGACTTTCTCCTAAAGTCAGCCCTGTGATCATCTTACACATTTAGAGGATCTGATCGATCTGTATTAGCTGTGACTTTGTCTCTATGAACTGTTCAGTGTAAGGTAAGGTAACACCATTCTGATATTAGTTATCTCCAGGGATTCTGTGGAAAGTCAAGAGAAGATTCTTAAAGTAACTTAAAATGCTGGAGCCATTAGTAAAATATTTCATTCATAATTATGTTAGGAATCTGAGTAACTGAGGCTTTTCTCCCCCACAGATACAGAATAGGAGAAAAGCTGCCATAAAATCAGCAGAGGCTTTAACTTAACAAATGTTACAACCGGTGGATATTTGAAAAGTATGAAAATGTTTTCCTGCCTGTCATGTGCTTGAAAATAAAATACACAGTAATTGCAACTACACTAACAGCAGTCATGAAAATGTTTGGAAAATTGACATTTTAACTCCATTTGTTGGAAACGATGAATGTTAAATCTTAATAAATATATTCTAGGTTGCAAAAATAATTGGCCAATGGTATCTTCTTGAGCAGATCAGAGGGAACCAGCAACACAGAAAAATGTGGAGCAACAATTGTACAGGCCAGAGATGAAACAACAGTCTTCAATGTGGATTAATACACGGGTTAACAATCCAAACGGGTGTGAATATCAGTATATATCAACTCATGCCAACACTTTTCAAGGGGTGTGCAAAAAACAAACAAACACACAACTAAAAAAACCAATGTAAATACCAATGGAGTAAAATATTATCTGCTGCAACTAAATTGCAGCTTTCAAAAAACATAGTTACAAGGATGTGCAGTGTCTTTTTAATATACTTGCCTCGAGAAGTGCAGTGTAGGCAAATTTTATGCATTGAGGGGTCCTTTTGCCAAGCTGTGGGAAAAAAGGCGCTGCCCTAGCAGCGGGAGCTGTTTTTCCCATGCGCCAGAGCCCTTTTTACCACAGCAGGTAAAAAAACCTCAGGTACACAGGGCCACGCAGTGAGAGAACTCTTACTGCATGGCCATGCAACAGGTAGCCCTTACCACCACCCATTGGGGTGGCGATAAGGGCTCCCACGCTAACCAGGCAGCGCGAGATGATGCCCGATTACCACCGGCCGAGCCATTTCCGTGGGTTTTCTTTTTTGCCCGGGAAGTGACTTGCGCTTGGGGCGGGACTACGGCTGGCAGCAGTAAACCCGCGTTGGGCTTTTGTTCTTGTGATGAAAACAGTAGGCATCTAGGCTCCAATGAAAACCACAATACAGCATTGGAAAAAAATAACCCTCCTCCTTCTCCTTCACAGACCCCTGAAAATTCCACCAGCCCCTACAACTCCCCATAGATCTTCTCCACCCCCCCCTCCCCACAATCCCCTAACAAGAGAGAATGCAAATGTACTTTGCTATTGTCTTTGACAAACCGAGATGGCTGCTGCAGGGGGAGCCGGCTTCAACTTTATAGTCATACCGTTATCCAATCTCAGTGGACCAGATAAGCTCATGTCTCCTCATTTAACCTCAAGGAGATGGAGTTTTCAGTTTTGGCATTGTATAAGTCATCACAAGAACAAAATATTAAATAAACAATGGACGGCATTAGGGGCTTACAGCCCATTTAGTATATTTAAACAAAAGAGATTTGCATGAAATAAAATATTTATTTTTATGTTGACTTATAAAATCACAGAATAATCCATTTGTATATCTAAAAGGGATGTGATTCCATGTGTGCCAATGAAAGGACAGTTTCCATTTAATTTCAACATATTCCATCATCTTTATCATACCAGGCTTTCCAAGGTAGATTCCAACAACAGCGTGTAGTTGGACACTGGAGCTCATTGCCGGAGAAAGTAGTGACAGCAGCTGGCCTTATGGAGTTTAAGGGGGGTTTGGACAGATTCCTGAAGGAAAAGTCCATTGAACATTATTACTTTTTTTTTGGGGGGGGGGGGGGGGGGGGTTGCCAGGTTCTTGAAGCGTGGATTGGCCGCTGTTGGAGACAGGATGCTGGGTTCGACGGACCCTTGGTCTTTTCCCAGTATGGCAGTGCTTATGTGCTAAGATGAACCCATCAGGAAACAGGATGTCCTCACTGAAATCTGGCCATCTGAATTGTATAGAAGAACAATGAATAAAAATAAGAACAGAGTTTATAATTGCTGTTTCTACTACTACTACCTAGCTACAATAATTTTTGAAGCTGTTTTAGAGATATTCAATTGTTATTTATTTTCTCCTCCACCTTTTAAGGCACTGCCTATCCAACTGAAACAGCTTTTTAGACTTGTTACAGATGGACCAACAATAAAGAATGACAACGTGGTCCATGTGGATAGAGCAGCTCATAAGTTTGCATGCATTGTTTTGAGTGTATGGCAATGACGGCTGCGCAGAAACAGAGATTAACCAAATGGCTTCCTTTATAACAGAGCACTAGATAGGTTCACTTCCAGACCTGTCTATTAAACCTCCTTGCAGCAGCTCATAGGTTTGCTTGCTTTGTTTTGAGTGAACGGTAATGACGGCTGCGCACGGGAGGGGAAACAGAGATTAACCAAATTGGCTTCCTAGTTTACAGTGGACTAGATAGGCTCACTTCCACTCCTCCTACTACTACTACTATTTAGCATTTCTATAGCGCTACAAGGCGTACGCAGCGCTGCACAAACATAGAAGAAAGACAGTCCCTGCTCAAAGAGCTTACAATCTAATAGAAAAAAAAAATAAAGTAATCAAATCAATTAATGTGAACGGGAAGGAAGAGAGGAGGGTAGGTGGAGGCGAGTGGTTACAAGTGGTTACTGATGGGGAGAAATGAAAAAATAGACTTTTACTTCAGCAGATTTAGCCCATATGCAGCAGAGCTTTAGAAGTGTTAACTCCCATTTTTTTTCTCTCTCTCTCTCTTTCACACAGACTCTTGAATAAAAGATTCAATTACTCTCTCTTCTTTAACTTCCAAACAAAATGATGTTTACTTACAGTTTCTTCAGATAACTATTTACATCATACTTGCAGTAGACATGGTAAAACTACTGAATACAAAAATTCTGTCAGTTGGTTATCATACAGCTTGAAGAGAGATTGCTAACACCATCTTATGCTGACACAGACTGACTCACTCTCAGAGCAACTAGAGTGACTCGGACACACCCACAAGACATTACACTATATCCAATGACATCATAGCTTATAGAATTGTTGACAGTTAATGCATGCAGCACTTGTCTTTCACATATTCCTACAGTTACGAGTCAAAAGCAATGTTAAAGAGGTGGGCTTTCAGTCTAGATTTAAAGGTGGCCAAGGATGGGGCAAGACGTAGGGGCTCAGGAAGTTTATTCCAGGCGTAGGGTGCAGCGAGACAGAAGGCGTGAAGTCTGGAGTTGGCAGTAGTGGAGAAGGGAACAGATAAGAAGGATTTATCCATGGAGCGGAGTGCACGGGAAGGGGTGTAGGGAAGGACGAGTGTGGAGAGATACTGGGGAGCAGCAGAGTGAATACATTTATAGGTTAGTAGAAGAAGTTTGAACAGGATGCGAAAACGGATAGGGAGCCAGTGAAGGGTCTTGAGGAGAGGGGTAGTATGAGTAAAGCGACCCTGGCGGAAGACGAGACGGGCAGCAGAGGTTTGAAGCGACTGAAGAGGGGAGAGGTGACTAAGTGGGAGGCCAGCAAAAAGCAGATTGCAGTAGTCTAAACGAGAGGTGACAAGGGTGTGGATGAGGGTTTTGGTAGAGTGTTCGGAAAGAAAGGGGCAGATTTTACGGATGTTGTAAAGAAAGAAACGACAGGTCTTGGCGGTCTGCTGGATATGAGCAGAGAAGGAGAGAGAAGAGTCAGGCGACCCTCAGGGGAAGGAATGCTCCTGTCTATTAAACCTCCTTGCAGCAGCTCATATGTTTGCTTGCTTTGTTTTGAGTGTACTAGAAATGACGGCTACGCGGGACAGTGGAAACAGAGATTAGGCTCACTTCCACTCCTGTCTTTTAAACCTCTTTGCAGCAGCTGATAGGTTTGTTTCCTTTGTTTTGAGTGTATGGCAATGACGGCTGCATGGGAAAGGGGAAAGAGAGATTAACCAAAGGGCTTCCTTGCATACAGTGGGCTAGTTAGGCTGACACTCCCACTCCCACTCCAAAAAAAAAAACCCTCCTGGTTTAACCTCCTTCAAGTCTCGCGCGGCGCTGGGTTAGAGCTGGCGATCGCCTGCACACCGGAAGCAGCGCCGGAACTTGTTTTAACCTCGAGAAAGTCAGATCCCGATGTGGCCACGCCCACTGTGACGTAACGTTACCTTCGCGAGAGGGGGAGGTGGTGGAGGCTCGCCACTAAGGAGAACGAGATTGGCAGGCTGCCGAGACTCCCTAACAGAGACCTCGCGAGACTTCATCGGAAGTCTCGCGAGGCCGCCGCCGGAAGTCTCGTCAGCCATATTTAAAGAGCCTGCTGCACTCTGTTGGTAGACATTTTTTTTTTTGTTGTTGCAGCTGTCAGGACTGGTGGAGGGTAAGAAAGACTTGGGATTTTTCCTGTGTCCAGAAGATTGCACTCTACCCCCAGGGTAGCTTCAGGTAGGTGCTGGGTTGAAGGCTAAAGAGTTAGATTAGGGTGTCTCTCTCTCTTTCCTTTATAACCAGGGCTTTTTTTGAGGGGGTACTCGGGGGAACTGAGTACCGGCACCTTTTCCCATTGTCTGTTAAAATTGACCCACAGGCCCCATATTTTAAGGAAAAAGCTGAGGCTCTACACACCAATTCTGCCTTGTCATAGGTTCTGTGACTGGTTGCAGGGGGGGCCTGGCCATTATGGGGTGGGTCCCTCAGTGACCACCCGACCCTTGAAGAGTGGCCTAGCATTTGAGTGCCGACACCTTTTTCTCTAGTAAAAATGCACTGTTTATAACCCACAGGTTTTTGGGGTTTTTTTTCCAGTATTTAACATGAGGTTTTCTTTATCCATTGCTTATGATGCTTTTTATTTCTAGGATTCTATCGTGGGAGGGAGGGGTGGGGGATAGTCGGCTTTGTTTCGTTTGTTACTGGGTTTAGCTCATTGGTAACATTTCTTGGGGGGAGGAGGAGGAGTTAGTCGGTTTGGCTTTAACTTTGTCTTTTCAGTGAACTGCCATCTTGCTGTCCAGCCTGTCTCGGGCCTTTGAGCCTGCGCTGCTCGGCCTTTTCCCGCCTTTTCTGGGCGTGGAAGGCAGGTTGAGGATGTTGGTCTGGAGATGCGAAGCCCAGGCTCATGCCGCCGTTTACCAGAAAGGACAACACATCCTCTGGTGAGTCTTCCCCGTCTTTGGCTTTTGTAAATGTTGTTTATCATAAAAGCTTTCTCACGTGGAACTCTGTTATATTTGCAGTGGAGGAGAAGGGTGCAGATAAGAGAAATTTACCCAGTGAACGGAGTTTATTCATTTATTTATTTATATTTGTATCCCACACTTTCCCACTAAAAGAATATTAGTCATGCAGCAGAATTTTGAAGAGGAGAGAGATGGCTGAGTGGAAGACCTGAGAAAAGCAAGTTGCAGTAGTCAAAGCGAGAGGTGATAAGAGTGGGGATGAGGGTTCTGGTAGCGTGTTCAGAAAGGAAATGTCGAATTTTGGTGATATTATAGAGAAAGACAACAGGTTTTAGCAGTCTGCTGAATATGTGCAGAGAAGGAGAGGGAGGAGTCGAAGATGACCCCAAGGTTACGAGCTGATGAGACAGGAAGTATGAGAGTATTATCCACAGAAATAGAGAATGGAGGAGGAGGAGAGGTTGGTTTAGGGGGAAAGGTGAGAAGCTTAGTCTTGGTCATGTTTAGTTTCAGATGGCGCTGAGACATCCAGGCAGCAATGTCAGACAGGCAGGCTGATACTTTGGCCTGGATTTCGGCTGAGATTTCTAGTGTGGAGAGATAGATCTGGGAGTCATCAGCATAAAGATAATACTGAAAACCATGGGATGAGATCAGAGTACCAAGGGAAGAAGTATAGATGGAGAAGAGGTCCCAGGACGGATCCCTGAGGTACACCAGCTGACTGTGGGATAGAAGTAGAGTTGATCACAGCCTACTTGACACGCTGTCCTCACTTGGATTTCGGAATTCTGCTCTCTCCTGGTTCTCCTCTTATCTCTCACAGTGTAATTTTAGTGCATGCTCTGATGGTTCCTCCTCTTCCTCGATCCCACTGTCAGTGGGTGTACCTCAAGGATCTGTTCTAGGACTTATCCTGTTCTCCTCCATCTATACTTCCTCCCTTGGTGCTGTGATCTCATCCCACGGCTTTCGGTATCACCTTTGCGCTGATGACTCCCAGATCTACCTCTCCACACCAGTAATCTCGGCAGAAATCCAGTCCAAGGTATCTGGCTGCCTCTCTGACATGCTACCTGGATGTTTCACTGCCACCTGACACTCAGTATGTCCAAAACTGAACTCCTTATCTTCCCTCCTAAACCAACCTCTCCCCTTCCCCCATTCTCTATTTCTGTGAACACGCTTATTTTTCTGGTCTCGTCTGCTCGCAACCTCGGGGTCATCTTCGACTCCTCTCTCCTTCTCTGCTCATATTCAACAGATTGTGAAAACCTGTCATTTCTTCCTTTATAAAATCGCCAGAATTCGCCCTTTCCTTTCTGAACACGCTATCAGAACCCTCATCCACGCTCTCATCACCTCTCGTTTAGACTACTGCAACTTGCTGTCCAGCCTGTCTCGGGCCTTTGAGCCTGCGCTGCTCGACCTTTTCCCGCCTTCTCTGGGTGCGGAAGGCAGGTCGAGGATGTTGGTCTGGAGATGCGAAGCTCAGACTTGTTCCGCCATTCACCAGAAAGGACATTGCACCCTTGCGTGAGTCTCCCCGTCTTTGGCTTTTGTAAATGTTGTTTATCATAAAAGCTTTCTTGTGTGGAACTCGGTTATGTGTGATGCTCAGTTGTGATGGGGCGCAGGCGCGCTAAGCCCATATACGCCGACGTTTCAGCCGTGTTTCATGTAGAAATATCCTGTAATAAGCTTTGGGTAAGTAAGAATCTCTCCTTCTCTTTATTAATATCTGTTAATAATCCCTTGGTTTGGTTAAAGAATAAGTGAACTACTCTGTTCAGAGATGGAGTCAGTTTTGAGGTCCAATCAGCCTTCTTGAGGTTCTCTCTGGTATTACCAGGCAGAATCTAGGGGACAAGTAACCCCTAAATAATTCATCTATCACTAAGAGAGCTTGAAAAATTGTTGTACTGGTAGAAACAGAAATTTGAAACTCTCTATTTTGTGCTCAGTTTTCTACACTAAAAACTAAATAAACACACTGTATACAATACAGATGGCCAGATTTCAGTGAGGATATACTATTTCCTGATGGGTTCATCTTAAATGTTCCAATCTGCCTTGGGAAGCCTGGTACATATTGAAATTAAATGGCAGTAGAATTGAACTCTCCTTTCATTGGGGCACATCATCTGTTTTGTAGAAGTTTGCCTTTTAGATACACAAATGGATTATTCTGTTTGAGCATGTTTCAGAGACATGTGATTTACAAATCAAAATACAAATGTTTTCTGTCCAACAGATCTCTCATTTGTTGAAACATAACTAAATGGGCTATAAGCCCCTAATGCAGTCCATTGGTTTTGTTCTTGTGATGGCTTATACTGTGCCAAACTGAAAATACAGTGAGACAGAATAATAGTTCAGTAAGATCCAAACCTTATTTTTTTTATGTTTTAATCATCTTTATTAAAAGCAAAACATGGTGGTTGGGTAAGCTTCATACAGAACAAGAAAAAAACAGTAAACCATCCAACCTTTTACTTCTACCCCAAGAACCCTTCCCCTCCCTATAAAGCCACCTGACTGATTCCATCTGCCACAATAACACAACAGATGTACAGATCAGTAGGACTCAAAAGCATCCACTGGAAGCAAATCTCTCATGAATATTCATTGGCAATATCCTGACAAACCTGACTGCCTTGGGTAACTCCAGGGCCAGGTTATAATTTAACAATATAATTTTATTTGTATTTGGGTAATTGAGAAAATGCTATTAAAATTATATTACAAAGCATGAAGTTGACTTGGTTAACTTCTGCTATATATCAACCAGTAGTAAAGAGTTTTTGGGAACTTGCTTCTTCTGTTTTGAAGAATGCAGTGGTATATCATAAAAATGCACTTAATATTGTTCATTATTATCTTTTTCTTTTAATCTAGGCACAGGGAAAAAAAGAGCTTTCAAATGCTCCCTGGTTTCAACCTAATACACGTTAAATGTGTGATATGAATGTCATAAATAGATAGAAACTCTGAATGTTGAGCAACTGATTCTCATAACATGTCTGTTTTAGTGGCCCTTTACCAGGAGGAAAAAAATCTCTGCACTAATATAACATATGCTAGGGTGTCCCTGTAACCAGCCCCTCCCAATGACGCACAAATTAAGATTTATAACGCATTACTACTCTACCTATGAAAAGTTATTCTGTTATACATCCTCTGCGTACATCTGTATACTGCACAAGCTGCCATGTTTGAAAATATAAGTGAGGTTAAATAAAAATGCTACCAACAATAAAGATTGACAAAGTGGATGCAGCAGCTCATTGGTTTGCTTGATTTGTTTTGAGTGAACGGGGATGATGGCTGTGTTGGGAAGGGGAAACTTAGACTGATCTAATTGGTCTTTATCTGCTGTCATTTACTATGTTTCAGTGTTCTGATGTCACTTCATCTCCTCCTGTCTGTTAAACCTCCTTGTTTTTGAACAGCTTTGCTGTTTGTGTACAGCGACATCTAGTGGTAGTCTGCTGATTTGGTAGCTCTGTTAGTCCCATTCTCTTCAAACCCTTTCCAGTGGTGTTCTTAGGATCAAATAATTAATATGCATTACAGATATGCCTAGAATCAAAGTCCAGTGTATACACATTTTCTTATGCATATTCAATATGATAATTTTGAAAAACTGGGTAGGTACCCCTCCAGGTTAGAAAATAGTTTCCTATGCCTTAAAGGATCTTAACTTTGTACCTGAGGGAGTGGAGGATTAATTGTTGAGTCCCAACATCATAAGGAACATCTGTGTGATTTAAATGCTTTTTCCCTGGTTCTTACCCTGCTGTTCTAATCATTAGGCTCCTGTAAAGATAATGTGATGTTTCATGAACTCTGATCCATGTGATTGTCAGGCTTACAAAAGAAAAACTACTGGTGAGACTGCAGACTCAACGCTGAATTTAATTTTCTCCTCTCAACACCAGATCTCCTGCACTTATGTTTTCCAGAACTGCCAAGTTTCCCAGTTCCAGGAGGCAGACTTTTTGGCCAGTCCAGGTTTTGAATCAGGCCAACTAAATTTTGGGTTTTGGCCAAAAATGCCTTGTGTATTTTCAGCTGAAACCCATAACTTGTATCCCAAAAGCAGTGTGGTGGTTGTAGACCTGGACCTTACCAATTGAAACTGCTGCTGCAGATCCCTAATACATCAAACAAGGATTGCCAGCACTGACTCAAAATGTCCCCTTTTTGAACTGGTAACATGGCAGTTCTGGATCTCACTTTTGTCACTAAATCCTTTTGGAACACTTGTGTCAATGCTACAAATACTTATTCTGACCATGTTTGAATGGCCTTTTGCTGTGCTCTTGTCAATGCTACAAATATTTATTCTGACCATGTTTGAATGACCTTTTGCTGTGTCAATGCGTCAAATACTTATTCTGACCATGTTTGAATGGCCTTTTGCTGTGCTCTTGTGTCAATGCGTCAAATACTTTGACCATTTTTGAATGGCCTTTTGCTGTGTCAATGCGTCAAATACTTTGACCGTGTTTGAATGGCCTTTTGCTTTGTCAATGCGGCAAATACTTTGACCATTTTTGAATGGCCTTTTGCTGTGTCAATGCGTCAAATACCTATTTTGACCGTGTTTGAATGGCCTTTTGCTGTGTCAATGCGTCAAATACCTATTTTGACCGTGTTTGAATGGCCTTTTGCTGTGTCAATGCGTCAAATACCTATTTTGACCGTGTTTGAATGGCCTTTTGCTGTGTCAATGCGTCAAATACCTATTTTGACCGTGTTTGAATGGCCTTTTGCTGTGTCAATGCGTCAAATACTTATTCTGACCGTGTTTGAATGGCCTTTTGCTGTGCTCTTGTGTCAATGCGTCAAATACCTATTTTGACCGTGTTTGAATGGCCTTTTGCTGTGTCAATGCGTCAAATACCTATTTTGACCGTGTTTGAATGGCCTTTTGCTGTGTCAATGCGTCAAATACTTATTCTGACCGTGTTTGAATGGCCTTTTGCTGTGCTCTTGTGTCAATGCGTCAAATACCTATTCTGACCGTGTTTGAATGGCCTTTTGCTGTGTCAATGCGTCAAATACCTATTCTGACCGTGTTTGAATGGCCTTTTGCTGTGTCAATGCGTCAAATGCTTATTCTGACCGTGTTTGAATGGCCTTTTGCTGTGTCAATGCGTCAAATGCTTATTCTGACCGTGTTTGAATGGCCTTTTGCTGTGTCAATGCGTCAAATGCTTATTCTGACCGTGTTTGAATGGCCTTTTGCTTTGTCAATGCGTCAAATACTTATTCTGACCGTGTTTGAATGGCCTTTTGCTGTGTCAATGCGTCAAATACTTATTCTGACCATGTTTGAATGGCCTTTTGCTGTGCTCTTGTGTCAATGCGTCAAATACTTTGACCATTTTTGAATGGCCTTTTGCTTTGTCAATGCGTCAAATACTTATTCTGACCATGTTTGAATGGCCTTTTGCTGTGTCAATGCGTCAAATACTTTGACCATTTTTGAATGGCCTTTTGCTTTGTCAATGCGTCAAATACTTATTCTGACCATGTTTGAATGGCCTTTTGCTGTGTCAATGCGTCAAATACTTATTCTGACCATGTTTGAATGGCCTTTTGCTGTGTCAATGCGTCAAATACTTATTCTGACCATGTTTGAATGGCCTTTTGCTGTGCTCTTGTGTCAATGCGTCAAATACTTTGACCATTTTTGAATGGCCTTTTGCTTTGTCAATGCGTCAAATACTTATTCTGACCATGTTTGAATGGCCTTTTGCTGTGTCAATGCGTCAAATACTTTGACCATTTTTGAATGGCCTTTTGCTTTGTCAATGCGTCAAATACTTATTCTGACCATGTTTGAATGGCCTTTTGCTGTGTCAATGCGTCAAATACCTATTCTGACCGTGTTTGAATGGCCTTTTGCTGTGTCAATGCGTCAAATGCTTATTCTGACCGTGTTTGAATGGCCTTTTGCTGTGTCAATGCGTCAAATACTTATTCTGACCATGTTTGAATGGCCTTTTGCTGTGTCAATGCGTCAAATGCTTATTCTGACCGTGTTTGAATGGCCTTTTGCTTTGTCAATGCGTCAAATACTTATTCTGACCGTGTTTGAATGGCCTTTTGCTTTGTCAATGCGTCAAATACTTATTCTGACCATGTTTGAATGGCCTTTTGCTGTGCTCTTGTGTCAATGCGTCAAATACTTTGACCATTTTTGAATGGCCTTTTGCTTTGTCAATGCGTCAAATACTTATTCTGACCGTGTTTGAATGGCCTTTTGCTGTGTCAATGCGTCAAATACTTATTCTGACCATGTTTGAATGGCCTTTTGCTGTGTCAATGCGTCAAATACTTATTCTGACCGTGTTTGAATGGCCTTTTGCTGTGTCAATGCGTCAAATACTTATTCTGACCATGTTTGAATGGCCTTTTGCTGTGCTCTTGTGTCAATGCGTCAAATACTTTGACCATTTTTGAATGGCCTTTTGCTTTGTCAATGCGTCAAATACTTATTCTGACCATGTTTGAATGGCCTTTTGCTGTGCTCTTGTGTCAATGCGGCAAATACTTATTCTGACCATGTTTGAATGGCCTTTTGCTGTGCTCTTGTGTCAATGCGGCAAATGCTTATTTTGACCATGTTTGAATGGCCTTTTGCTGTGTCAAATACCTATTTTGACCATGTTTGAATGGCCTTTTGCTGTGCTCTTGTGCCAGTTGAATGGAGTTGTTTTCTATCTGTAAATTTGTCTGTATAAAGAGCCTTGCAATTGCGCTATAAAAGGCAGTATATTAAAATCAATAACCCATGCTTTCTTACACTTTGTTGTACTGCTAAAGGAGTGGATCTGTTTGGTCTCTGAAATTCACCTAACACCTTTGGATAACTATGCTGGGCCACAGATAGAGCCAGGATCTATTTTATTTGAATTTAGGGCCCCTTTTAGAAAGGTGTGTGAGCATTTTCAATGCATGCTCTAACTGTGTAAACGCCCATAGGAATGTTATGGGTGTCTACAGGTTAGTCTGCGCTAAAAACGCTTGCGCACCTTTGCCACTATAAAGAATGCACTAAGGGGTTCTTTTACAAAGTGTCTATTCCATATTATCTAAAAATATAAATGGGTTACAACTTAAAAAAAACGTAGAAATTACAAAATCAAATGACTAGTAGTTCATCTTTTTTTTTTTTTTTATTTCCCTGTAACAAACTGCTTTGGGAGAAGTGATGACGGGAAAGACCATGACTAGAGGGCAGTTTGGGAGGGAAGGGGGCCCAAAACTGAGGTTTGAAAACATTTAAAATCAAAGCTGTCACTGTTTCCTTGTCTGTGCTGACCTCGCCCTTTGGTGGCCAGAACCGGTGGGTGCTATGAACTGTCATATGTTCCAGACTTCAGCCGAGTCCTGTCCGGATCTTCCAGGCTGCCAGACTCTCTTTTCTTGTTTGTGCCTGAACAGCACCCATAGTGGCCCTGTGATTCCTGCAGTTGAGCTTCAGCAGTGGATGGGCTTTATTAACTTCCTGGAAACTTCTGTTTGCCTTTGCATTGTCTAAGATCTCTGGTATGTTGGTGTGCGCTGTGCACTTCTGCCTAGTCCAGTTTCTTGTCTGAGATCCTTGTCTGATTCTAGTTAGTCTGTGTATGGTTTAGCTTTGGTTTTATTGCTTATTTCCTAGTTTTGTTTTCTGGTCTGTATTCCTTGTCTAGTTCTTCTTTGTTAGTGTTTGTCTAGTGGCTGCTTTGCAGCTTTCAGTCCTGATTCTTATCTGTGTTTCTTAGTGGCTGCCTGGCAGCTTTTAGTTCTGACTTTTTTGTGTGTATCCAGTTCCTGCCCTGTCCTGTAAGTCCAGCCAGCCACCCGCCTGCACTCAGGGGCTCAACTCCTGAGGAACGGCGGTCAAGCGCTGGTGAAGTCTAGTTGTTCCAGCTTGTTTGCCTCTGCTGCAACTCCAGTCCGGGGTTCCAGTCCTGTTCGGCCTTGTCCCTGGCTTGGGGGTGGTTTTGCAGTGGACCAAAAGGGCTCACAAACCCAGTGTTTCCGTGAGAAACGTGACAACAGCTGGCCTGCCATTATATTGGGTCCTACACAAATAATTCTCAGCTACTGCTTTGCTCATTGTGTCCTTAAGTTGCTCCTTAAGTCTTTCTCAGTAGTAGTGTGCTTGAGACTTGGTGTTGAGGATTTGCATAATATAGTCTTAGCCTTAAAGAATTGTGGCTGTCTGGCTTTGGCTTGTGTGAAGCCTCTCCTGTATCTTTCTAGCTACAGCTGAACCATTTTTATTCTTTGCATACACAGAACACAGCTACATCCCTCTCCAGCTCCCCCTCCCCCACCAAACAGAATTGGAAAGAATTCCAGGAGTTGCTCTGCATGCTTTCCCCATTTGTTCATTCGTCATTTCCTTATCTCTTAACATTGAGGTTTTCTTTACCTGTTGCTTATGTCGCCTTCTCTTTCCAAGATTTTTTAAGGAGGGGGTGGGGGTTAAGCTTAGTGTCTTGATTCTTTTGTTTTTGTTCATTGGATTTAGCTCATCTGGTAACATTTTTAGGGTTTAATAATGCGTGCACTACCCTTTTTTGCTGTCACATAGGAATGTACATTCATTTTCAAAATGACATGAAGAATGTCAGTGATATTCTTTATGATATCAAAATACGCCCTCTGGTAATATTTTTTTATATACAGTGATATAATAATCAAATGATCAATGTCCCATCTAAATACTGTATATCATAATTCATTTGTTTCTTATTTTTTCAGACCTCCAGAGGTGGTTTGCTTGTCAAATTATCACTTTGATGTTGATGAGCATCTAGTGATTAGACTTAAGCTCCTCTCGTCATTGGTCAATATATTTTTATATCCGTTTTAGATTGAATAAGCTTTTTGATAAAAGATATTTAAATAATCTTCATAAAAATGATAGAATAAATTCCTTTATACTTAGCTTTGTATCAACTGTACAGACGAGACTTAGCTGTCGTTTAAATATATATCATTCATCTCATTCATAGTCTAGGGCTTCACACCGACACGTGTTTCGCCAACTAGGCTGTCTCAAGGCTGTGCCCCTAGAAAAGTAACAATCGTATCATTCTCAGTAAATAATATTTACGGACTGATATTTCTACATCTTTATACTGGGTCTGTTACCTTTCTGTCTCGTGCTAGAGTATCTACTTCTTAATCGCCAGCCTCCAATATGGCCGCGGCGTTTTTTTGCTATTTAAAGAGTATCATGTGACTCCTCCAACCAATCACAGTTTCTTCACAATAATGTTGGCCATTCGATTTCTCTTTTCAAGCCATTAGGTTCAATAGAGTTTAATGTAAAAATCCTTATAGTTTAAAATGGATTCAATGTTTCCTCCTAAAGTGGTGGTGATAACCACGTCAGTAATTCTCCAACGCAGATCTGCAATTGTATGCTGTTTTTCCAGCCAATGCTGGACAATGGGAGCTTCAGCTGTTTGTGTATTTATCTTTGATTTATGTTCGTTTAGTCTAGTTCTTATGGATCTGCTATTTCTCCCTACATAAATCCTATCACAAGGACATAATATAATATATACTGAATTCTTTGTGTTACGTTGCGCTTTAATCAAATAATTGTTAGTTGGGACTATCCAACTATTGCCCACTATAGATAAAGACCACCACTGACATGTCCCACAGCATTTGTGATATTCTTAGTCATTTTTATGCCAAAGTGTGGGGGACGGGCCTTCCCAGAAGGTCTTTTAACTTGACATTGCTTTCACTTGTAAGTCCGAACACCAAGATAGGGTAAACTTTCACTTGCTTCATGCCGTTCTATCAAGTTTGTTTTACATTCTATAGAGAAAAGAAGTTAAATAGATTTCGAATTCAAAATCCCTCCTTTCAGTACCCTTCACCACCGCCAACTCTAGGCTCCGCCCTTTCTGCCTCGCCTCACCCCATGCTTGGAACAAACTCCCTGAGCACATACATCAGGCCCCCTCCCTACCCATCTTCAAATCATTGCTCAAAGCCCACCTCTTCAATGTCGCCTTCGGCACCTAATCACAACACCTCTACTCAGGAAACCGAGACTACCCCAACTTGACATTTCGTCCTTTAGATCGTAAGCTCTTCTGAGCAGGGACCGTCCTTAGTTATTAATTTGTACCGCGCTGCGTAACCCTAGTAGCGCTCTAGAACTGTTAAGTAGTAATAGTAGTAGTAGTAAAATTATTTGAGATAGAAGGACTTTCACTTTGAAATTGCTTTGACCTGGAAGTCTGAATGGCAAGATAGTATAGCGTGAAGCCAGTGAATCTTTACCCTATCAAATTCGTTACATTGCTCTGATGCATCGATCAGCTGATCGTAACGTCAGCAAAGGATCGAGGATTCTATATATGTAGAGTTTAGCGTGTGATGCAAGAGCGCCATTTTGAATGAGGATTTCCGACATAAAAGTATGTAAACCTACGTTTTAAGAGCTAAGATTTTTAGATTTGAGTTTAAACATGTATTCAGATTACTGTGTCTCTTTTTTTTTTTTTTTTTTTTTCTTTAGATTCAAATCGGGAAAAGTAAAATCGCCAGCAACATTTTACAAAAAAGCAACACTAGTCCCTGAAGAAGCCACATTAACGGTGAAACGATGGCACCGTAGGACTTGAGCTAAGTGTTGTATTTATATTTGTTGTGTAGGCGCTTCTAGTTATATTCATATGTGAGAGACATAGTCCAAATACATTTTTTATATGCACTTTAACACTTTAAGCACTGAGAAGAAAAAAATAAGAATTTAAATCCCCCTGATAGAAACAAGACAACGTTGTATTGTATACTCGTTGTTAAACCTGGGACAGGTTGTCCGTCAGATTTCTGAGGGATTTTCTTCCTAAAATTATCTATGAAGCCATTTGCACAGTGTCAATATTTGAATTTTTGTATTAGTTTACCCTATTTCAGACACTGAGTGTACCGCAAGAAGCTTTAACATAGTAGGAATGGGCCCGAGTGCCAGTAGCTGAAGCTGTTTTGTGTGGTTCTGGTTGGAGGTGGGTGGTGTGGCAGGCTATGCAAATCAACCAGCACTGTCCGGCATAAACTTGGGTCGGAGATGGCTCTATGGTGTTTGCAGATTCTGCCTTTTGTGGTGCTGACCTGCACTTTGTCCTCCTTTATATTTGGCTGTGCCTTGTCAGATCTTACATGGCATAAAATCTGTCCTGCAGTATTTTGAAGTGATTTAAAAATGTTTAACCAAACTGAGTGGAATATATTTTGAAGTGATTGTTAAAATAAATTGCTGGTTGGGCTGTGCTCCAAAACTGGGCCGATTGAAAATATTTGATCTGGCCGGAATGTGCTCCAAAACTGAGCGGTTGTATGTCATTTTGAAGTGATTGAAAATGTTTTGATCTGGCCAGACTGCGCTCCAAAACTGGGCCCGTTGTATGTATTTTGAACTGTGTGAAAATGGTTTAACAAGCTGGCCGGACCGTGTTCCATAACTGGGCCCTCTGTATGTCATTTTCAAGTGTTTGAAAATGTTAAGGTGGCCGGACTGCGCTCCAAAACTGGGCCGTTGTATGTATTTTGAAGTGAGTGAAATTGTTCGGGCCCAGTTTTGGAGCACAGTCCGGCCACCTTAACATTTTCACTCACTTCAAAATACATACAACGGCCAAGTTTTGGTGCACAGTCCGCCCAGATTTAACATTTTCACTCACTTCAAAATACATGGGCACAGTTTTGGAGCAGAGTCCGGCCAGCTTATGAAACCATTTTCACTCACTTCAAAATACATACAACGTCCCCAGTTTTGGAACGCAATCCGGTCACCTTAACATTTTCAAACTCTTCCAAATACATACAATGGGCCAAGCTTTGGAACGCAGTCCAGCCACCTTGTATGTATTTTAAGTGTTTGAAAATGTTAAGGTGGCTGGACTGCGCTCCAAAACTGGGGCGTTGTATGTATTTTGAAGTGAGGGAAAATGTTCGGGCCCAGTTTTGGAGCACAGTCCGGCCACCTTAACATTTTCACATACTTGAAAATGCATACAAAATGCTCAGGCCACGTTTTGGTGCACAGTCCGGCCACCTTAACATTTTCACTCACTTCAAAATACATACAACGGCACAGTTTTGGAGCGCGGTCCGGCCAGATCAAACATTTTCACTCCACAATACATACAAGGGCCCAGTTTTGGAGCACAGTCCGGCCACCCTTTGTATGTATATAGAAATGTTTGAAAATGTTAAGGTGGCCGGACTGCGCTCCAAAACTGGGCCGTTGTATGTATTTTGAAGTGAGGGAAAATGTTCGGGCACAGTCCGGCCACCTTAACATTTTCACTCACTTCAAAATACATACAACGGCCAAGTTTTGGTGCACAGTCCGCCCAGATTTAACATTTTCACTCACTTCAAAATACATGGGCACAGTTTAGGAGCAGAGTTCGGCCAGCTTATTAAACCATTTTCAAACTCTTCCAAATACATACAACGGGCCAAGTTTTGGAACGCAGTCCAGCCACCTTGTATGTATTTTAAGTGTTTGAAAATGTTAAGGTGGCTGGGCTGCGCTCCAAAACTGGGGCATTGTATGTATTTTGAAAATGTTCGGGCCCAGTTTTGGAGCACAGTCCGGCCACCTTAACATTTTCACTCACTTCAAAATACATACAACTGCCCAGTTTTGGAGCGCAGTCTGGCCAGATCAAACATTTTAACTCATTTCAAAATATATACAAGGGCCCAGTTTTGGAGCACAGTCCGGCCACCCTTTGTATGTATATTGAAATGTTTGAAAATGTTAAGGTGGCCAGACTGCGCTCCAAATCTGGGGCCCTTGTATGTATTTTGAAGTGAGGGAAAATGTTCGGGCCCAGTTTTCGAGCGCAGTCCGGCCACCTTAACATTTTCACTCACTTCAAAATACATACAACGGCACAGTTTTGGAGCGCGGTCCGACCAGATCAAACATTTTCACTCACTTCAAAATACATACAACGGCACAGTTTTGGAGCGCGGTCCGACCAGATCAAACATTTTCACTCACTTCAAAATACTTACAGGGGCCCAGTTTTGGTGCACAGTCCACAATACTTACAGGGGCCCAGTTTTGGTGCACAGTCCTGCCAGATCAAACATTTTCACTCCACAATACATACAAGGGCCCAGTTTTGGAGCACAGTCCGGCCACCCTTTGTATGTATATTGAAATGTTTGAAAATGTTAAGGTGTCCGGACTGCGCTCCAAAACTGGGCCGTTGTATGTATTTTGAAGTGAGGGAAAATGTTCGGACCCAGTTTTGAAGCACAGTCCGGCCACCTTATCATTTTCAAACACTTCAAAATACATGCAACGGCTCAGTTTTGGAGCACAATCTGGCTGTCACGGTTGTGCCCCTGTTTAATGTTCTCATTCATCTCGCCACTTGGTGGCTGCGATGGACTGTCTATTTGCTGTTTCCCATGTTCCAGAAGTCTTGCCGGTCCGGATCTTCCAGCCTTCCACTGTCTAGGGATGTTTGAAACTTAGCAGCACCCTTACCGGGTGAACTTTCTTGTATGTTGCCTTTATTAAGCACCTGGGAACTTTCAGGCTTTCCCTTGGCAACAGAGGTCTTCAGTTATGTTTTTGTCCTTGTTGCGGTTCCTGCCCTGAAAGCTTGCTTTGCCTGTCTTAGACTCTGTTTGTTTCCTGGTTTGTTCTACTGTCTGCTGCCTGCCGAAGACTCTACTTGATTCTTGATTCACTATTGATTGCCGCCAGCCTACAGACTCTGTGTGGTTCCTGGTCTCCCTGCCTCTTTGCTGCCTGCCGGTAAGACTCTGCTTGATTCATGGACTATTCTCCTTCTGCTTAGTGCTTCTGTTCCAGTCCAGCTGCTCCAGTCCGGCCTGTGCCTGTCTGTGGTCTGCCTTGCCTCCTGTTTGGGTGATTTGCCTGCTGCTGCTGCTCCTCGGCAGTGGCCCAAGGGCTCACTTTTCCTGAGCAGCGTGACACCGGCCACCCTTTGTATGTATTTTCAAATATGTGAAAATGTTAAGGTGGCCAGACTGCGCTCCAAATCTGGGCCCTTGTATGTATTTTGAAATGAATGTAAATGGTAGATCTGGGCGGACTGTGCTCCAAAACTGGGGCCGTTGTATGTATTTTGAAGTGAGTGAAAATGTTCGGGCCAAGTTTTGGTGCACAGTCCGGCCACCTTAACATTTTCACTCACTTCAAAATACATAAAACGGCCCCAGTTTTGGAGCACAGTCCGGCCACCCTTTGTATGTATATTGAAATGTTTGAAAATGTTAAGGTGGCTGGACTGCGCTCCAAAACTGGACCATTGTTTGTATTTTGAAGTGAGTGAAAATGTTAGATCTGGGCGGACTTTGCACCAAAACTTGGCCTGAGCATTTTCACTCATTTCAAAATACATACAAGGGCACAGTTTTGGTGCACAGTCCGGCCACCCTTTGTATGTATTTTGAAATGTTTGAAAATGTTAAGGTAGCCGGACTGCGTTCCAAATCTTGGGCCCTTGTATGTCATTTTGAATTGAGTGAAAATGTTTGATCTGGCCGGACTGTGCTCCACAACTAGAGCCGTTGTATGTATTTTGAAGTGAGTGAAAATGTTAAGGTGGCCGGACTGTGCACCAAAACTTGGTCCGAGCATTTTGTATGTATTTTCAAGTATGTGAAAATGTTAAGGTGGCCGGACTGTGCTCCAAAACTGGGCCCAACATTTTCACTCACTTCAAAATACATACAAGGGCCCAGATTTGGAGCGCAGTCTGGCCACCTTAACATTTTCACTCACTTCAAAATTCATACAACTGCCCAGTTTTGGAGCGCAGTCTGGCCAGATCAAACATTTTCACTCATTTCAAAATACATACAAGGGCCCAGTTTTGGAGCACAGTCCGGCCACCCTTTGTATGTATATTGAAATGTTTGAAAATGTTAAGGTGGCCAGACTACGCTCCAAATCTGGGCCCTTGTATGTATTTTGAAGTGAATGTAAATGGTAGATCTGGGTGGACTGTGCTCCAAAACTGGGGCCGTTGTATGTATTTTGAAGTGAGTGAAAATGTTCGGGCCCAGTTTTGGAGCACAGTCTGGCCACCCTTTGTATGTATATTGACATGTTTGAAAATGTTAAGGTAGCCGGACTGCGTTCCAAATCTTGGGCCCTTGTATGTCATTTTGAATTGAGTGAAAATGTTTGATCCGGCCGGACTGTGCTGCACAACTGGAGCCGTTGTATGTATTTTGAAGTGAGTGAAAATGTTTGGGCCCAGTTTTGGAGCGCAGTCCGGCCACCTTAACATTAACACTTCAAAATACATACAATGGCCCAGTTTTAGAGCACAATCCGGCCAGATCAAATATTTTCACTCACTTCAAAATACATACAACGGGCCCAGTTTTGGAACGCAATCCATCCACCTTAACGTTTTTAAACACTTCAAAATACATACAATGGCCCAGTTTCGGAGCACAATCCGGCCACTCTTTGTATGTATTTTGAAGTGTTTGAAAACGTTAAGGTGGATGGACTGCACTCCTAAACTGGGCCTTTTGTATGTATTTTGAAGTGAGTGAAAATGTTCGGGCCCAGTTTTGAAGCACAGTCCGGCCACCTTATCATTTTCAAACACTTCAAAATACATACAGGCTTGGGAACTTTCAGGCTTTGCCTTGGCAACAGAGGTCTTCAGTGATGTTCATGTCCTTGTTGGTCTGTTGGCGGTTCCTGCCCTGAAAGCTTGCTTTGCCTGTCTTAGACTCTGCTTGTTTCCTGGTTTGTTCTACTGTTTGCTGCCTGCTTAACTCTGCTTGTTTCCTGGTTTGTTCTACTGTCTGGTGCCTGCCCAAGACTCTGCTTGATTCCTGATGATTTACTATTGCTTGCCGCCAGCCTACAGACTCTGTGTGGGTCCTGGTTTCCCTGCTGCTTTGCTGCCTGCCGGTAAGACTCTGCTTGATTCATGGATTATTCTCCTGCTTCTGTTCCAGGCCAGCTGCTCCAGTCCGGCCTGTGCCCGTCTGTGGTCTGCCTTGCCTCCAGTTTAGGTGATTTGCCTGCCGCTGCTGCTTCTCGGCAGTGGCCCAAGGGCTCACTTTTCCTGAGCAGCGTGACACCGGCCACCCTTTGTATGTATTTTCAAGTATGTGAAAACGTTAAGGTGGCCAGACTGCGTTCCAAAACTGGGCCCGTTGTGTGTATTTTGAAGTGTTTGAAAATGTTAATGTGGCCGAACTGTGTTTCAAAACTGGGCCCGTTGTATGTATTTTGAAGTGAGTGAAAATGTTCGAGCCCAGTTTTGGATCACAGTATGGCCAAATTAACATTTTCAAACACTTCAAATACATACAACGGCCTGCGTTGTGGAGCACAGTCCGGCCAGATCAAACATTTTCACTCCAAAATATATACAAGCTGGCTGGACTGTGTTCCAAAACTGGGCCTGTTGTATGTATTTTGAAGTCTATGAAAATGGTTTAACAAGTTTCTCTGTGTTCCAAAACTGGCCCGTTGTATGTTTTTTGAAGTGAGTGAAAATGTTTGATCTGGCCGGACTGTGTTCCACAACTGGGGCCGTCGTATGTATTTTGAAGTGTTTGAAACTGTTAAGGTGGCCGGACTGTGCTCTAAAACTGGGGCCGTTGTATGTATTTTGAAGTGTTTGAAAATGTTAAGGTGGCCGGACTGTGCTTCAAAACTGGGCCCGAACATTTTCACTCACTTCAAAATACATACAACGGCTCCAGTTGTGGAGCACAGTCCAGCCATATCAAACATTTTCACTCACTTCAAAATGACATACAAGGGCCCAAGATTTGGAACGCAGTCCGGCCAGATTGTTAAACCATTTTCACACACTTCAAAATACATACAACGGCCCCAGTTTTGGAGGGCAGTCCGGCCACCTTGTATGTATTTTGAAGTGTTTGAAACTGTTAAGGTGGCCGGACTGTGCTCTAAAACTGGGGCCGTTGTATGTATTTTGAAGTGTTTGAAAATGTTAAGGTGGCCGGACTGTGCTTCAAAACTGGGCCCGAACATTTTCACTCACTTCAAAATACATACAACGGCTCCAGTTGTGGAGCACAGTCCAGCCATATCAAACATTTTCACTCACTTCAAAATGACATACAAGGGCCCAAGATTTGGAACGCAGTCCGGCCAGATTGTTAAACCATTTTCACTCACTTCAAAATACATACAACGGGCCAGTTTTGGAGCGCAGTCTGGCCACCTTAACAGTTTCAAACACTTCAAAATACATACAAGGTGGCCGGACTGCATTCCAAATCTTGGGCCCTTGTATGTCATCTTGAAGTGAGTGAAAATGTTTCATCTGGCCTAAATGTGCTCCAAAACTAGAGCCGTTGTATGTATTTTGAAGTGTTTGAAAATGTTAAGGTGGCTGGATTGCGTTCCACAACTGGGGCTGTTGTATGTATTTTGAAGTGTTTGAAAATGTTAAGGTGGCCGGACTGTGCTTCAAAACTGGGCCCGAACATTTTCACTCATTTCAAAATACATACAATGGCTCAGTTTTGGAGTACAATCCAGCCACCTTAACATTTTCAAACACTTCAAAATACATACAAGGTGGCTGGACTGCATTCCAAAACTGGGGACATTGTATGTATTTTGAAGTGTTTGAAAATGCTAGGGTGGCCGAACTGCGTTCCAAATCTTGAGCCCTTGTATGTCATTTTGAAGTGAGTGAAAATGTTTGATATGGCTGGACTGTACTCCACAACTGGAGCCGTTGTATGTATTTTGAAGTGTTTGAAAATGATAAGGTGGCCGGACTGTGCTTGAAAACTGGGCCCAAACATTTTCACTCACTTCAAAATACATACAAAAGGCCCAGGTTAGGATTGCAGTCCATCCACCTTAACGTTTTCACATACTTCAAAATACATACAAAGGGTGGCCGGATTGTGCTCCGAAACTGGGCCATTGTATGTATTTTGAAGTGTTTGAAAATGTTAAGGTGGCCGGACTGCGCTCCAAATCTTGAGCCCTTGTATGTCATTTTGAAGTGAGTGAAAATGTTTGATATGGCTGGACTGTGCTCCACAACTGGAGCCGTTGTATGTATTTTGAAGTGTTTGAAAATGATAAGGTGGCCGGACTGTGCTTGAAAACTGGGCCCAAACATTTTCACTCACTTCAAAATACATACAAAAGGCCCAGGTTAGGATTGCAGTCCATCCACCTTAACGTTTTCACATACTTCAAAATACATACAAAGGGTGGCCGGATTGTGCTCCGAAACTGGGCCATTGTATGTATTTTGAAGTGTTTGAAAATGTTAAGGTGGCCGGACTGCGCTCCAAATCTTGAGCCCTTGTATGTCATTTTGAAGTGAGTGAAAATGTTTGATATGGCTGGACTGTACTCCACAACTGGAGCCGTTGTATGTATTTTGAAGTGTTTGAAAATGATAAGGTGGCCGGACTGTGCTTCAAAACTGGGCCCAAACATTTTCACTCACTTCAAAATACATACAAAAGGCCCAGGTTAGGATTGCAGTCCATCCACCTTAACGTTTTCACATACTTCAAAATACATACAAAGGGTGGCCGGATTGTGCTCCGAAACTGGGCCATTGTATGTATTTTGAAGTGTTTGAAAATGTTAAGGTGGCCGGACTGCACTCCAAATCTTGAGCCCTTGTATGTCATTTTGAAGTGAGTGAAAATGTTTGATATGGCTGGACTGTGCTCCACAACTGGAGCCGTTGTATGTATTTTGAAGTGTTTGAAAATGATAAGGTGGCCGGACTGTGCTTGAAAACTGGGCCCAAACATTTTCACTCACTTCAAAATACATACAAAAGGCCCAGGTTAGGATTGCAGTCCATCCACCTTAACGTTTTCACATACTTCAAAATACATACAAAGGGTGGCCGGATTGTGCTCCGAAACTGGGCCATTGTATGTATTTTGAAGTGTTTGAAAATGTTAAGGTGGCCGGACTGCGCTCCAAATCTTGAGCCCTTGTATGTCATTTTGAAGTGAGTGAAAATGTTTGATATGGCTGGACTGTGCTCCACAACTGGAGCCCTTGTATGTCATTTTGAAGTGTTTGAAAATGATAAGGTGGCCGGACTGTGCTTCAAAACTGGGCCCGAACATTTTCACTCACTTCAAAATACTTATAACGGCTCAAGTTGCGGAACAGTCCGGGCAGCTTGTTAAAACCATTTTCACAGACTTCAAAATACATATAACGGGCCCAGTTTTGGAGCACAGTCCGGCCACCTTAACAGTTTCAAACACTTCAAAATACATACAAGGTGGCCGGACTGCCCTCCAAAACTGGGGCCGTTGTATGTATTTTGAAGTGTGTGAAAATGATAAGGTGGCCGGACTGTGCTTCAAAACTGGGCCCGAACATTTTCACTCACTTCAAAATACATACAACGGGCGAGTTTTGGAACACAGTCCGGCCTCCTTAACATTTTCAAACACTTCAAAATACATACAAGGTGGCTGGAGCGCGTTCCAAAACTGGGCCCGTTGTATGTATTTGGAAGTGTTTGAAAATGTTAAGGTGACCGGATTGCGTTCCAAAACAGGGGCCGTTGTATGTATTTGGAAGTGTTTGAAAATGTTAAGGTGGCTGGACTGCATTCCAAATCTTGAGCCCTTATATGTCATTTTGAAGTGAGTGAAAATGTTTGATGTGGCCGGACTGTGCTCCAAAACTGGAGCCGTTGTATGTATTTTGAAGTGTTTGAAAATGTTATGGTGGCCGGACTGTGCTTCAAAACTGGGCCCGGACATTTTCACTCACTTCAAAATACATACAAAGGGCCCAATTTTGGAGCACAGTCCAGTCAGATCAAACATTTTCACTCACTTCAAAATGACATACAAGGGCCCAAGATTTGGAATGCAGTCCAGCCACCTTAACATTTTCAAACACTTCAAAATACATACAAGGTGGCCGGACTGCATTCCAAATCTTGGGCCCTTGTTAAGGTGGCTGGACTGCATTCCAAATCTTGGGCCCTTGTATGTCATTTTGAAGTGAGTGAAAATGTTTGATCTGGCCAGACTGTGCTCCACAACTGGAGCCGTTGTATGTATTTTGAAGTGTTTGAAAATGTTAAGGTGGCCGGACTGTGCTTCAAAACTGGGCCCGAACATTTTCACTCACTTCAAAATACATACAAAGGGGAGGTTTTGTAGCACAGTCCGGTCAGATTTACATTCACTTCAAAATACATACAAAGGGGCGGTTTTGTAGCACAGTCCGGTCAGATTTACATTCACTTCAAAATACATAACAAGGGCCCAGTTTTGGAGTGTAGTTCGGCCAGATCAAACATTTTCACTCACTTCAAAATACATACAAGGTGGCCGGACTGCGCTCCACAACTGGGCTGTTGTATGTATTTTGAAGTGAGAAATGTTTGGGCGCATGTCACTTTTGTCCCCATCCCCCTCTGTTTCATGCTCTTATTCATCTCGCCACCTGGTGGCTGTGATGGACTGTTTGCTGTTTCCCATGTTCCAGAACACACAGATTATATAAATGTCAATAATATATTACAAGTTGCTTGGGGTGAGAACCTTAAACATTCAGATTAAAGTAAATACTCATAAAGGTAGTCTCCTTTGATATGACAATTGTAATAGCGATGAAACTACCAACCAATTGTGATGAGGAAAAGGCCTCGAGAAACTCTGTGACACTATAAAACATAAAGGTCACTCAGGTTGGGCTTTCTCATCATGGGCCAGAAAAACGTCAAACCAATTTCAACAAGCTTTAAACTTTAAACACACTTAGCTTGGTTGGAAGTGAATCTCTGTGCTCTCATCTGTCTCTTAGTCCGTGTGTTTAAAGTTTTAAAGCTTCTTGAAATTGGATGAGGTTTTTCTGGCCCATGATGAGAGAGCCCAACCCCGAGTGACCTTTATGTTTTATAGTGTCACGGGGTTTCTCGAGGCCTTCTCCTCATCACAATTGGTTGGTAGTTTCATCGCTATTACAATTGTCATATCAAAGGAGACTACCTTTATGACTATTTACTTTAATCTGAATATTTAAGGTTCTCACCCCAAGCAACTTGTAATAATATTGACATATATTATATAAACTGTGTGTTCTGGAACATGGGAAACAGCAAACACAGTCCATCGCAGCCACTAGCTGGCCAGATGAATGAGAGCATGAAACGGGCACAACCGTGACAGCCAAACTGGGCACGAACATTTTCACTTACTTCAGAATACATACAACCGGCCCAGTTGTGTAGCGCAGTCCGGCCACCTTGTATGTATTTTGAAGTGAGTGAAAATGTTCGGGCCCAGTTTTGGAACACAGTCTGGCTGTCACGGTTGTGCCCCGTTTCATGCTCATTCATCTTGCCAGCTGGTGGCTGCGATGGACTGTCTGCTGTTTCCCATGTTCCACAACACACAGTTTATATAAATGTCAATAATATATTGACATATGTTATATTACAAGTTGCTTGGGGTGAGAACCTTAAACATTCAGATGAAAGTAAATACTCATAAAGGTACTCTCCTTTGATATGACAGTTGTAATAGCGATGAAACTACCAACTAATTGTGATGAGGAGAAGGCCTCGAGAAACCCCGTGACACTAAAACATAAAGGTCACTCGGGGTTGGGCTTTCTCATCATGGGCCAGAAGAACCTCATCAAACCAATTTTAAGAAGCTTTAAACTTTCAACACACGGACTAAGAGACAGATGAGAGCACAGATTCACTTCCAACCAAGCTAAGTGTGTTTAAAGTTTTAAAGCTTGTTGAAATTGGTTTGAGGTTTTTCTGGCCCATGATGAGAGAGCCCAACCCTGAGTGACCTTTATGTTTTATAGTGTCACAGGGTTTCTCGAGGCCTTTTCCTCATCACAATTGGTTGGTAGTTTCATCGCTATTACAATTGTCATATCAAAGGAGAGTACCTTTATGACTATTTACTTTAATCTGAATATTTAAGGTTCTCACCCCAAGCAACTTGTAATAATATTGACATATATTATATAAACTGTGTGTTGTGGAACATGGGAAACAGCAAACAGACAGTCCATTGCAGCCACCAGCTGGCGAGATGAATGAGAGCATGAAACAGGGGCACAACCGTGACAGCCGTACTGTGCTCCAAAACTGGGCCCGAACATTTTCACTCACTTAAAAATACATACAAGGTGGCCGGACTGCGCTACACAACTGGGCCCGTTGTATGTATTCTGAAGTAAGTGAAAATGTTCGTGCCCAGTTTGGCTGTCACGGTTGTCCCCCTGTTTCATGCTCTCATTCATCTCACCAGCTGTGGTGGCTGCGATGGACTGTCTGTTTGCTGTTTCCCATGTTCCACAACACACAGTTTATATAATATATGTCAATATTATTACAAGTTGCTTGGGGTGAGAACCTTAAACATTCAGATGAAAGTAAATACTCATAAAGGTACTCTCCTTTGATATGACAGTTGTAATAGCGATGAAACTACCAACCAATTGTGATGAGAAGGCCTCGAGAAACCCCGTGACACTAAAACATATAAAGGTCACTCGGGGTTGGGCTTTCTCATCATGGGCCAGAAGAACCTCATCAAACCAATTTTAAGAAGCTTTAAACTTTAAACACACGGACTAAGAGACAGATGAGAGCACAGATTCACTTCCAACCAAGCTAAGTTTGTTTAAAGTTTTAAAGCTTGTTGAAATTGGTTTGAGGTTTTTCTGGCCTATGATGAGAAAGCCCAACCCCGAGTGATCTTCATGTTGTTTTATAGTGTCACGGGGTTTCAAGGCCTTTTCCTCATCACAATTTGTTGGTAGTTTCATCGCTATTACAACTGTCACATCAAAGGAGAGTACCTTTATGAGTAATATACTTTGCTGGAAACCCTCCCCCATCTCTCCCTCTCCCCTGCTACTCCTTGTCATGGTCTGTAATGAATATTGCATTGCATCCTGGTTTTTTTTTTTCCCCCTTTCCCTACTGAGCACCACACTGTCCCCCACTCCCAATGCCATGCATCCCCTCCTGGGGCAAGAGCCCATGGATGATGCGCTCAGTGGGGGTCAGGTTAGCGGTGGCTTGTGCCGGGGGGGTTGGCACCGGCCTTCCTCCTCACATCTTGCCTCAGCCGGCGCCACTTTCGCTTGCAGTCCTCCACATCTCCGCCACAGTGGAAGACTGCATTGAGCCTGTCTCTGGTTCCCACGATAATAGAGAGAAGGGGGGCTAAGAGGACCGGCCATATAAGAATGAGATGGGCGGGTCTCAGATGGCCACGCTTTCCACCTCATGTCTCCCCGCTAGGTTCCATCCTTCTTTGTGGTGAATCTCAGTCCCCTTTTATGCAGTGCCCACCCATTCTCAGGTTGTTGGGGGTGTGGGGAGGGGGGGGGGGGGAGCACATTCTTCAACACAGTCCTACAATCCTCCATAGTTATGGAACAACATTTCTAAATTCTAGCCTGCAAACTATTTTCAAGGTGGCCACCGGTACTGAGGGTTTATGGTTACAGTTCCTAATCCAAATTACCTGCAGGTGGCTTCAACCTGGTGGCTGGAGTGGTGTTGTGGTTAGAGCAGCAGTCTTGCAATCCAGAGTTGCTGCTCCTTGTGATATTGGGCAAGTCACTTAACCCTCCATTGCCTCAGGTGCAAAGTTAGAGCCCTCCTGGGACTCAGAAATATCCAGAGTACCTAGTCACCTTGAGCTACTACTGAAAGAAAAATATTTCCCCTAGCCAGTGCCTTTCTGTACCTGTTGTATTATATTGCAATTGTGATGAAGTAAACATCCATCTAATGCTTTTACCATTGCTTTCCCTTTTCTCCTCACCACTATATACCACAGTGCTCAATGTGAAAAGATGACCCGGCTGTTTGTAACTCCTTCCTGGCCCCCACCAATGTGGTTTGGTTGTGGGTAAGTGTGTCTGGTGATCAGAGAGCAAACATCGTCTAGGCGCTACCTACGGTTATCTGCAATTTTTGTACTTGGGCAGCTCACTAGTGCCACACATCACACATATGTACCAAAGTTTCTCTGTCACAGTTCACCTGTCATGCAATCCATATTGCTGCCTCCTCTCACCTCACATCAACCCCAGCATTTGATAATATGTAGTGCACAAAGTAGAGACACACGCCCTGTTATGTTATATTTTGTGACTTCTGAAATTTATGAAAAATATTAGCCTTCTAAGTACGTATATTGCCATACTGGGGAAAGATCAAAAGGTCCATCGAGCCCAGCATCCTGTTTCCAACAGTGGCCAATCCAGGTCAAAATACGCGGCAAGATCCCAAATATGTACAAAACCTTTTATACTGTCCAATTCCGCCCCCCCCCCCCCCATCAAATGTCCCTCAATGATGGGCATGTCCTCTCTGAATGGCCGTGTGCAGCAGGCTAATGAGCAGCACCAGGAGCAGCTTCACTGCCCTCCCTATGGTGCTGCTCATTAGCCTGCCACATTGCTCCCATCTCCTGCCTCATTGCTGACAGACACCTCCTGCAGTAACTGGTTTTGCCCATCAACCAGTTGCTGCAGGAGGCGCAGTGCATGGCTCCACACGAGGCCGGCTGTGACGCGGGGCCTACGTGCGGAGTTTCTCCAAGTGTGCGAACTTCATACACAATATATTTCCCCTAGCTGCGTGTTCCGCAAGTACAGTGTATGTAGTTGTGTACATCCAGATACAGGGAAAATATAAGGAACGTTGAAAAGTATCAAGTACAGTAATGTATTTCTCAAAACTACCCTATTCTTCGTATACTTCTTCGTATACTTTGGCCGGCCCTGATTTTTGCCGGTTTGAACCGCGATAATGGAATGTCTCCAGTCCTCCGGGACCACTCCAGACTCTAAGGAGGCATTGAGGAGGTCAGACAACGGAGCCGTAAAAAGTTCCCCGAGTTCTTTGAGCACCCTCGGATGTATTCCGTCATGCCCCATCACTTTGTCTGTTTGGGAGGAGCGAGTTAAATTAAAAATAGTCTTTTATCAGCTTCTGCATATTCCTCCCCTTCTCCCTTGACCCTCCCTTGGCTTATCTTTTCCCAACTTTTCTAAGTAGTTTGCTGTTAAGTCATTTGAAATATTTGCAAAGTTTTCATGTGCCTTTAATTTTAGAATTTGGCAGTGTTGATGGTGGGAAAACCCTTGAAGGTCTGAGACTGTGCTTTCTTTTTTAGGGTTCCCTCATCAACCAGAAATGTCAATTTGATCATTGGATTGGTCTGAAAAAAGAAAAGGAGCAGCCATGGAATGGTCCGGTGGATCTGAATTCAATAATATGCAAGTCTTGGTCTTTACTGTTTACTTAAAGAAATGTGGTGTGGGTAGGGTTTGATTTCTCTGATTGGTTCATGGGTGTAAAATGTTCATGACTTTGTGCTGACACACGGTGGCAAACATTTTTGTCTGCGGAAAACGCCTTGGAACAGCTTTCTCATGGTTTTACATTTTCACTTTGATTTCTCAACTCAGTTCTTGAGTGCGTACATAGGGTGTCATGTTTTTATTAGTCCCTTGCATTGATTTTTTTGTGTGTATCTGTTGCAGGTTTAACATTTCAGAGGAACCCGGCTGTGCCTACCTGGATAACTTGAGCCTCTGTAATGGAAAAGTTTGTGCTTGACGTTCTGCCTCTGTCTGCCTATGTGTTATCATGAACTAATTGATATAGTAAATGATATACTGACTTTTACAGATAGTACTGAGTTGTACTAAACGGAATAAAAACATGCTTAAGGATGCTGAGACTCTCTGCAGACTGTATGTACCTGGACCTCCTGGTTTCTGGCGAAGATGATTTATTTAAAGACGTGATAATTTGGATAATACAGAAAACATGGATAATACAGAAAACAGCGAAGCTCCTAATCAAGACTTTACTGTACATGGGATGTTTCTCAAGCTGGTCCTGGAGTACCCCAGCCAGGTTTTCAGGATAACCACAATGAGCTGCCCTTCAGACTCCATCACTATTTTTGTAAGAATATTTTACAAAAAAACACAACCAGGGTATCTTGACAGCTGTACTTTATTTGTTTAAATAATTTGTTTATTGCATTTGTATCCCTTATTTTAATCCTTTACACCTATCTGACTCATGTAGGCTGAAGCCTATGGTGGAGTGATGCAAATTAAAGCCATCTTAGGTGGAGACTGGCTTCAGTTTTGTGACATCATGCCATCTGTTATTGCTTGGTACTGTCTATTGAAGCTGGTGCTGCAGGTCCCATAATGTTTTAAACCAGTGCTGCCTAAAATTTCCCCTTTTGAACTGGTAAATTGGCAGCTTTGGGTTATGGAATGACATGGGAAAAAATTGTCTCCATCCACAATCCTAACCTGTCACTGCAGCGCTGCAGGGCCTTGTCTCCGTGTCCGCAGGTTCTGTTCCTGCCCCCGCTCCTCATCTGCAGGAGCCTCAAACATTTTCAGTAACACCTTTCACTAATTCTCATGCTGAGCAGCACATTGTGTGAACTGTATTTACTGTAATAAATTTAAGAACATCCTTTTGCTGCAAACAAAATCAACCGCTACGTGATCTATTTTATTTAATGTGTTGCTTTATACCACCATACGCCTAATAGTTTGTGGCCTGAGAACCTTTGAAAGTCTGTATTCAGCTACTGCTGTCATATTGCTTTTCTATTGCCTACTGTGTTGGGGGGTACAGGGGTGTAGCGAGACTTCAAGGTGGGAGGGGGCACATTTTGGTCACGGCCTCCCTACCGCCCACTGCTGCCACCGCAAATACCTTGGCTGGGACTTTGTCCAGCCTCCAGCGCCGCTGTATTGCCTGCTCTGCTCCCTCTCCTTCCCTGACATCCAGCATGCTCCTTTTAGTGAAACTGAACATGCTCAGTTTCTTTAAAGGGAGCGTGCCCAACATGAGGGGAAGAGAGCAGGGAGGCAATGTGGCACTGCTGCAGCAGACTAGCACTGGACAAAGTCTTCAGCTGGCGGAAGTTGGGGATTATTCTAGCTAACCAGGGACCCAGAGGAAATTTGGGGGGGGGGGGGGGGGGGGAGAGACTAGGCCACCATGGCCCCACCTAGCAGGTGCAGTCTGCTTTCCCCTTTCCCTATTTGGAAAATCCCCTTTCCCTATTTGGAAATCTCGTCTATCTCGTCATGTCACTAAGTTGGTGAAGTCAAAAATGAGTTCCTATCTGCTGTCAGTCCAGTTTTGTAGGGGTCGTGGAAGTAACATTTTCCACTGTGATGTAGCCATTCCACGTTGCTACTGCGATGTAGCCGCTATTCCACAGCACAACCTGTGGACACTGATACAGCTGGATAAAGAGAAAAGAGAAGATTTACAATAAAGAGAGGTTGACAGGTTCATTGCATCTTTAATGGAAATCTCAAAGGGATTCAGATTGCAGCCATTTCCCTTTAGTCCTCTATAATGATCAGTACCATAGAATGATGGATGGTATATTGGGCTGTATCATTGTGCTGTAGGGTGCTTGGAGGTGAGGATGCAAATGATGAAGACACTGGAGATCAGATGTTGATACTGTTGGTCCTGGGTTGAGTGTCCAGTGTTTTACTGGGGACGGACATATTGGAGACTGACATTGATGATGTTCATATGTGGTTGGTCATGGTTGTCATGTTTCCCTGAGCATGGGCAGCCTGAGGGCAAAAGCAGTTTCTTGGCAGGAAATGCAACACAGAGCAGTTCTGAAGGAAGGGGGACTCGTATAGTAAGTTCTTTCTGTCTGAGAGTTCATTTTGTCTGAGGGTTCATTGTCTGAGTTCATTTTCTCTGAGTTCTTGTCAGAGTTCATTATTGTCTGAGAGTTCATTCTGTCATTCTTGTCAGGGTTCATTTTCTCTGATGGTTCTTGTCAGGGTGCATTTTGTCTGAGGGTTCTTGTCAGGGTTTATTTTCTCTGAGGGATCATTCTTTCATTTTTGTCAGGGTTCATTTTGTCTGAGGGTTCATTCTGTCATTCTTGTCAGGGTTCATTCTGTCTGAGGGTTCATTTTCTCTGAGGGGTATTGTCAAGGTTCATTTTGTCTGAGGGTTCATTTTGTTTGAGGGTTTTTGTCAGGGTTCATTCTGTCATTCTTGTCAGGGTTCATTCTGTCTGAGGGTTCATTTTGTCTGAGGGTTTTTGTCAGGGTTCATTTTGTCTGAGGGTTCATTCTGTCATTCTTGTCAGGGTTCATTCTGTCTGAGGGTTCATTTTGTCTGAGGGTTCTTGTCAGGGTTCATTCTGTCTGAGGGTTCATTTTGTCTGAGGGTTCATTCTGTCATTCTTGTCAGGGTTCATTTTGTCTGAGGGTTCATTTTGTCTGAGGGTTCATTTTGTCTGAGGGTTCTTGTCAGGGTTCATTTTGTCTGAGGGTTCTTGTCAGGGTTCATTTTGTCAGGGTTCATTTTGTCTGAGGGTTCATTTTCTCTGAGGGTTCTTGTCGGGGTTCATTTTGTCAGGGTTCATTTTCTCTGAGGGTTCTTGTCGGGGTTCATTTTGTCTGAGGGTTCATTTTCTCTGAGGGGTATTGTCAGGGTTCATTTTCTCTGAGGGTTCATTCTGTCTGAGGGTTCATTTTCTCTGAGGGTTCATTCTGTCGTTCTTGTCAGGGTTCATTCTGTCTGAGGGTTCATTTTGTCTTTGGGTTTCTTGTCAGGGTTCATTTTCTCTGAGGGTTCATTCTTTCATTCTTGTCAGGGTTCATTCTGTCTGAGGGTTCATTTTCTCTGAGGGTTCTTGTCAGGGTTCATTTTGTCTGAGGGTTTTTGTCAGGGTTCATTCTGTCTGAGGGTTCATTCTGTCTTTGGGTTCTTGTCAGGGTTCATTTTCTCTGAGGGTTCATTCTGTCATTCTTGTCAGGGTTCATTCTGTCTGAGGGTTCATTTTGTCTTTGGGTTCTTGTCAGGGTTCATTTTCTCTGAGGGTTTTTGTTAGGGTTCATTTTCTCTGAGGGTTCTTGTCAGGGTTCATTTTGTCTGACGGTTCTTGTCAGGGTTCATTTTGTCTGAGGGTTCATTCTGTCTGAGGGTTCATGTTCTTGTCAGGGTGCATTTTGTCTGAGGGTTTTTGTTAGGGTTCATTTTGTCTGAGGGTTCTTGTCAGGGTTCATTCTGTCTGAGGGTTCTTGTCAGGGTTCATTTTCTCTGAGGGTTCATTCTGTCATTCTTGTCAGGGTTCATTCTGTCTGAGGGTTCATTTTGTCTGAGGGTTCTTGTCAGGGTTCATTTTCTCTGAGGGTTCATTCTTTCATTCTTGTCAGGGTTCATTTTCTCTGAGGGTTCATTCTGTCTGAGGGTTCATTTTCTCTGAGGGTTCTTTTCAGGGTTCATTTTGTCTGAGGGTTTTTGTCAGGGTTCATTCTGTCTGAGGGTTCATTTTCTCTGAGGGATATTGTCAGGGTTCATTTTGTCTGAGGGTTCTTTCTGTCATTCTTGTCAGGGTTCATTTTGTCTGAGGGTTCCTGTCAGGGTTCATTTTCTCTGAGGGTTCATTCTGTCATTCTTGTCAGGGTTCATTCTGTCTGAGGGTTCATTTTGTCTTTGGGTTCTTTGTCATTCTTGTCAAGGTTCATTCTGTCTGAGGGTTCTTGTCAGGGTTCATTTTCTCTGAGGGTTCTTGTTAGGGTTCATTTTCTCTGAGGGTTCTTGTCAGGGTTCATTTTGTCTGACGGTTCTTGTCAGGGTTCATTTTGTCTGAGGGTTCATTCTGTCTGAGGGTTCATGTTCTTGTCAGGGTGCATTTTGTCTGAGGGTTTTTGTTAGGGTTCATTCTGTCTGAGGGTTCATTCTTTCATTCTTGTCAGGGTTCATTCTTTCTGAGGGTTCATTTTGTCTGAGGGTTCATTCTTTCATTCTTGTCAGGGTTCATTTTGTCTGAGGGTTCTTGTCAGGGTTCATTTTGTCTGAGGGTTCATTCTGTCGTTCTTCTCAGGGTTCATTTTCTCTGAGGGTTCATTCTGTCTGAGGGTTCATTTTGTCTGAGTGTTCATTCTTTCATTCTTGTCAGGGTTCATTTTGTCTGAGTGTTCATTCTTTCATTCTTGTCAGGGTTCATTTTCTCTGAGGGTTCATTCTGTCTGAGGGTTCATTTTGTCTGAGGGTTCATTCTTTCATTCTTGTCAGGGTTCATTTTTCTCTGAGGGTTCTTGTCAGGGTTCATTTTGTCTGAAGGTTCCTGTCAGGGTTCTTGTCAGGGTTCATTTTGTCTGAGGGTTCATTCTGTCTGAGGGTTCTTGTCAGGGTTCATTTTGTCTGAGGGTTCATTCTTTCGTTCTTGTCAGGGTTCATTTTGTCTGAGGGTTCATTCTGTCATTCTTGTCAGGGTTCATTTTGTCTGAGGGTTCATTTTCTCTGAGGGGTATTGTCAGGGTTCATTTTCTCTGAGGGTTCTTGTCAGGGTTTATTTTCTCTGAGGGTTCATTCTTTCATTTTTGTCAGGGTTCATTTTGTCTGAGGGTTCATTCTGTCATTCTTGTCAGGGTTCATGCTGTCTGAGGGTTCATTCTGTCTGAGGGTTCATTTTCTCTGAGGGTTCTTGTCGGGGTTCATTTTCTCTGAGGGGTATTGTCAAGGTTCATTTTGTCTGAGGGTTCATTTTGTTTGAGGGTTTTTGTCAGGGTTCATTTTGTCTGAGGGTTCATTTTGTCTGAGGGTTTTTGTCAGGGTTCATTTTGTCTGAGGGTTCATTCTGTCATTCTTGTCAGCGTTCATTCTGTCTGAGGGTTCATTTTGTCTGAGGGTTCTTGTCAGGGTTCATTCTGTCTGAGGGTTCTTGTCAGGGTTCATTCTGTCATTCTTGTCAGGGTTCATTTTGTCTGAGGGTTCTTGTCAGGGTTCATTTTCTCTGAGGGTTCATTCTGTCATTCTTGTCAGGGTTCATTCTGTCTGAGGGTTCATTTTGTCTGAGGGTTCTTGTCAGGGTTCATTTTCTCTGAGGGTTCATTCTTTCATTCTTGTCAGGGTTCATTTTCTCTGAGGGTTCATTCTGTCTGAGGGTTCATTTTCTCTGAGGGTTCTTTTCAGGGTTCATTTTGTCTGAGGGTTTTTGTC